>NW_006921677.1:1424218-1433129 GCF_000298275.1 Orycteropus afer afer
GTGTCTGTGATGATGGGCTGAAGTATAGTAGGGATCATGGAGCTGGCATGGGATCAGGCAGTGTTTTGTTCTGCTGTGCCTGGGGTCACTATGAGTTGGAAATGACTCGACAGCACCTAACAACAACAACGACAGCATTTAAACTTGAGGCTTTAATCAAAATAATACATTCTTATTACTTTAATCACTTTGAGTTGTGATGCCAGTCATTGCATGGAAATAATGGATTTAAAAGTATGGGTGGAAAGATGGATATGTTGATTAATAAAAGTATATAAAGAACTATAACTATGATACTGTCCTTACAACATTCCAGATAGGAAGTTATTACATGCATATTACAAATAAGAAAACTTAAGTTCAGAGAAATCAAGTCATTTGCCCAAGGTCACACAGCTATTGAGTGGCATAATGAATTCTCAAAGCCCATGTATTCTACTGTTGGTAATACCACTTAGAGATATGGGGAATATCTGACAGTAACAGTTTGTTTCCATTCCAAGATCAGAGAGTACAAATGTTTATTTAATAACAGAAGTAAGGGTGACTACCCAGAGAAGAGCTTTCTCTTAACAAAATTAGAGCTAATTCTCTGTTTATAGGGCAGTCCAAACAATACAAACTGAGAGATGGCTGGAATAACTGTATGCTCTATCATCTATCATCTAATTAATTCAGGACAACAGGCATAGCTGGGACTATTCTAGGTTAACTGGAATGAATGATCAACTTAGAAGTAACCAAGGCACATGCCCAGGTTTCCCTCTCAGTTAGAAACATTATCATAAAGAAAAATTCCTATGAAATGCTGAGAAATTGTATCTCACCCTTTCTCCATATGACTGAATCTGTCTATTTCATAACCATCTTAGATTATATCCAAAAAATAAATAAATAAAATAAACCAAACTCACTGCTGTCAAGTAAGATCTGACTCATAGTGACCGCTCCTTAGGTTGTCAAGGGGTTATCACTATAGAAGTAGATTGCCCAACCTTCCTTCCAAAGAGTGGCTGGTGGGTTTGAACCACCAGCCTTCCAGTTAGCAGTCAAATGCCTTAGGCACTACGCCACCAGAGCTCCCAGATTATATCTAATGATTAATAATTTATCTGAAACTAAGAGGACCATGTACAGTTCTGGAACTTGGGGTTAACTTGGGGATTGGAAGCAAAGAGCCCCAAATAGACCTCAAGCTAGATAAGCATTAATAATGGTACTTATCATTTTGCCAACTGACAGGCAGAGATGAACAATGTAAGAGAGGGGAAACTGTGCCATGAAAAATTGAAATAAAGAAGAAAACAAAATAGAGAGCAAATACAAAAGAGCTGGTCCTGAAAGAGAGTGGTATCCAGGAGCGTATTTTACTTGCCCTATTTCACCATAACCCTGGGATACTTTTAATTACTTCTCTCTTTTACAAACAGTGTCTGACTATTTTGTCAGAGGGTCAAGGATAACAGCAGGACCTGCCCTTTCCTTGTGCTTAAAGGGACACCACCCTCATATACTCTGAGGGACACCCAACCTAGAATAACTTGTCAAGAAGGACAGACATTTTTCCTGAACTATCTTTCCCCAAAAAAGCAGCTCCTAGAAGCTGTTCTTCCTAAGCCCTTGAGAAGTCGGCCTCATCAGACAATGTCTAATAACTCAGAATAAGATTTTATTTCAGGTGTATCAAATGCCTAGTATACCTTACATTTGCTATTCACACAGAGACATGTCCAGATAATGGAATTAGAAACACAAAAAGAAAAACCAATGAATAAAATGCTGATTTTTTTTTTTAAAAGAAGGCATTTTGGAGAAAAATGAGACATATTTTTTGCTTTTGCCTTTCTTCCTCCCAGTTAGGAAACATGTCCTTTTTATTAAACATCTTTAATTATACTTTACTCACTAACCCATTAGATTAAAACATTCATTTAATAAGCTCCAACAAGATTTAATCTGGGAATTTATTAAGCATTAGAGCTAATTAGAGTAGTCGTAGTGGTGCAGTGGTTAAGTACTCGGCTGCTAACTGAAAGGTCAGCAGTTTGAACCCACCAGCCCCTGCAGGAGAAAGATGTGGCAGTCTCTTCTATGGGTGGGTAACTTTTTGTTGCTATGAGTCGAAATTGACTTGATAGCAATAGATTTGGTTTTGGTTTTAGAGCTAACTAAAAAGATGCTTCTGTTGGAAAATCCAGACTGTTTCTCCATAAGAAAAAAAAATCTTGTTCACATGAGGTTAAAAATCATGATAATTTTCATATTTGTTACTTTTTAAGTTTTATATTTTACTTGTCTCCTTAACTGTAAATCTTTAAAATTGTATAACCCCAATTAAGAAAAATAAAAACCAAATCGAGAGCCAGTATTCATAGAGGAATGCTGTTGGCTAAGACCCCAGATATTTTTTGTATCTCCAGTGAATTGCTTGTAAAATTTCCAGGAAGTTTGGGAAAAGTTTGCATTGACATCATTCAGCAAACCTTGGAAAAGCTTTACCATGGGAAAGATTTGAGGCCAAGCTTACCATCTGGGGTTACTGGTCCTGTGATATTTGTAGACTCACTTAATGCTGATGAATTTTGCAGAAATCTCCCTTTCTCCCTTCTCTCCTGCATTTCTAGTCACTTTAGTAAGGAGTATTTTAATAATTTAACCACACTTAACTTTATCTTCACTCCTATTTGTTCAATAGGGCAATAGGTTTTTGGCTTTTTTTAAAAAAAAAAAAAAAGAATAAATCAAGTAAAACCAATTAAAGATATTCTTGGAGGACATATTTAAAACTGAAATAATTGCAAGCATGTTTTATGAACTTTGTTATTGTTGTTAGCTGCCTTCATGTCTGCCCCTAACTCATGGCTACCCCATGCACAATGAGAATGGCTGATTTTCTGAATTAGATCACCAGACCTTTCTTTCTGATCTCTTAGTTTGGAAGTTCTGCTAAAACCATCACAGCAACACTCAAGCCTCCACTGACATGTGGATGGTAGTGTGCTTGAGGTGTACTGGCCAGGAATTGAACCAGGGTCTCCCACATAGAAGGTAACAATGGAAGGTAAGAAATCTACCAGTGAACCTCCTCTGAACATATATATATATATATATACATATATATATATATACATATATATATATATATATATGTATGTATATATATATATACACACACACATATATACATTTACTTTTATTGTGGTGAAAACATACACAACAAGACATTTGCCAACCTAACAACTTCCACATTTACAGTTCAGGGATATTGATGACATTTTTCATGCTGTGCCACCATTATAGTTATCCTTTTCTAAAATATTCCACCACCATTAGCACATAAATTTTAATATAACAATAAATAGTCCATAGAACCCATCTCACTATCAAGAGACAAAATATGTTCCCGAGCTCAATATAACACTGACCTATATAACAACCCTATATAACACCACTCTTTACAATGGTACTCGATGATTTGATGTTCTAGTTAAAAGATAAGACAACTAATATGCTGTCACAAATATGATTTGAAACTGTCCTCAAATAAACCTAAAAAGTCATAGTAGGAATTACATTCATTAGAAACAGGTTAGAAGAATTCACATGAAAGAATCACAGCAAATAACAATGACAACATGTTACAGAGGAGAAAGAAGCTCTGGTGGTTAAAGCATTTGGCTGCTAACCAAAAAGTTGGTGGTTCAAACCCACCAGCCACTCTGCAGGAGAAAGATGAGGCAGTCTGCTTCTATAAAGATTTACAGCCTTGGAAACCCTATGGGAGTCACTATGAGTTGGAATTGGCTAAATGGCAGTGAGTTTGGTTTGGTATTGGGAAGGGGTAAGAGTAGACCTCAGGTTCTGGAGTTAGACAAAGCCTCTATCACCTACTTTATCATCAGTTTAAGCCCTACTTCCCTCATCTGTAAAGTGTAAAAATAGTATTATGGAAGATGATTTACAAAAATGGCCACAATAAACCAAAAGGAAAAAAAAAAAAAGTTGCTATAGAGTCAGTTCCAACTCATAGCAACACTACAGGACAGATTAGAATTGCCCTGTAGGATTTCAAAGGCTGTAAATCATTACAAGCAGACTGCCTAATCTTTCTTCAGTGGAGCCACTGGTGGGCAGCTGAGGGTTTGACCATTGCACCACCAGGGCTTCTTGCCCCATCACGAGGAACAGTCTATTTCATCCCATTTATTCTGGGCTGATCTTGCAACTTGTGACTTGCTTTTGGCCAAAAAGAAAAGCAGCAGAAATAATGGTGTGCCAGTTCCAAAGCTAGACCTCAAGAGTCACTGTGTGCTTCCACTCCTTCTCTTAGAAACCCACTGTGAACAAGCTTGGGTTGGAGTGCTGAAGATTAGCTACCACACCCAGAAAGCCAACACAGCTGAGGCCATTTTAGACCAGCCCCCATCTGACCAGAAATTGACCACAGACTCATGACTAAGCCCAGAAGAGATCAGAAAAACCATCCAGCAGATTCCAGTTTAAATTTGCCAACCCACAGAGAACCGTGAGCTAAATAAATGGTTGTTGTTTTAAGCCACCAAGTTTTGGGGTACACAGTAATAGAAAACCGAAACAAGTACCTACATCACTGAGTAGTTAAGGTTGAAAAAAACAACACATATAAAACCCTTTGGCGTTTTAAAACGTTGAAATGGCAAATGTTTTTGATGTTTGTGTGTGTGTCTATATGTATATATGTGTATATATATAGTTTAATTTTCAAAGATGATGAAGCTAAGAATTTAGAAAAAAAAACTGCTTTGGACTGTGTCTGTCATTAGCACATAAATTTTAATGTAACAATAAAATGTAATTATCAGTGAATGTTAACTGTCATTTTCTTCATCATTACTATCAGTATTGTATTATTATATGGTTGATCATTGAATAAAATGAGTTTGAACTGGACAGTTACACACAGATTTTTTTCAAGGCTTGGCATCATATAGAAACATTTTTAGAGAAATGAAAAAGCAAAAAAGTCAGACAGAAGTTATAATGTATTTCCATGAAGTTAAACCAAGTGTGCCTGCTTCTTCTGCCTTCTCTTCCACCTCCTCTACCTCTTTCACCTCTGCCACCCGTGAGACACCACAATCAACCAACCACTCCTCTTCCTCCTCCTCCTCCTCAGCCTACTCTATGTGATGACAGAGCGGATGAAGACCTTTATGATGATCCACTCCCATTTAATGAATAGTAAATAATCATCATGCCATACAGATAATAAATGTATCTGTTATGTATGTGCATGATTATCTTCATATGAAAATCTAATAACTGTACAGTAGAATAGTATCTGGGTCAGCAGCTGTATCTGGGTCTGTCACAGAGAGCAGCAGATGCCAAGGAGTCCTTATTACTTATAGTCTCCCATTCCCTCATCTTTTATTATCATTTAGGGTTGGGGATTGGCCCCCAACAGTATAGTATTAAGGCATAAACTCATGTTTTCTTTTCTTTTTTTTTTTTGCCTCCAGTGGTGCACAAGAGGGGCAGACAACAGGATAAACCCTTTCCATATACAATACTGCATTATAAGTTATGTTTTTTGAATGGTAACTCTAAGAACCAATTCCTCCTTGAGTTCAATGATTTTGTTTTGTTTTATTTTCCTTCTTTTCTTTCCTCAAAAATATTTCATGGTCTAGTTCAAATATTACATCCTTGGAGAAATACCTACCAAATTAGCTTTGTGCTTTCATAAGGACTTCATTCATTTCAGTCTTACAATACTGTGATATATTTTTTTTGTATTAATGTCTCTCCCAATACTACATTGTAGAAATCCATATTGTTCCTTATTCACATTTGTAGCCTCAGCAATAACACAGTACTTAGCACTGAGTAAATTCTGTTAATATTTATTGAGTAAATGGACAAAAATAAAAACACCAGGATATATTGTGTTAGTACCTCCATGACTACCTTTGTCATGGTGTCCTTAGTCTACTTACATATAGTGCATCACCTTAAACAGTTCATTTTATTTTATAGCAAAACAGCATCTTCAAAGTAGAAGCATATATGTGTCACATCTGTTCTTGGAATTGTATACTTATCAAAATATATTCTATCTACAAACTCTTGATCAGAGACTACTTATGCTTTAAATTACTTAAAATTCTGTTTCCAAGAGATTTATGTCATAATATTCAATATCCATAATTGATTACCTTGTGGAATAATTCTAGGAATGCATCTTTGTGCTGTTAAATAAAGCTATTCATTCAAGTCTAGGTAAGCATTGATTTATTTACAGTTAGATCTGGAGAAGGAGCCAAGTTAGTCATTTGGCAAATATTTTGTCATATAATTTTTAAAGAAAGAACAAGAGATAGTTAATTACAGCCTAGGGTGGGATGGAGTTATTTATAATTACAAATCACATACAATCCATGATCTTCTGACTTGCCAGTTTATCTATGATTTTTGGCATTGCTTCTCTTCTTCCTCCTACTCATCTCTGTCACATGCAACCAACATGGCACTGTAGAACAGAGAAAATGCCCTGAAAGCAGAACTTAGGAAGAGGGGAAGAAAAGGTCATGCTCTTTCAAGTTTAATTAATGACTTTTGAAGGTCATTTTACAACACCTTCTGTATCTGATACATGCACAATAATTGGTTGTTTCATCACTATTATTCAAAATGCACTTTGGATAAAACATAACTATAGGAGAAATCAGAAGGCTGGACACAAGGAGCTGATGTTGTTTTGTTGTTATGTGCCATCGAGTCAGATCCGACTCATAGCAACTCCTCCTTGGGTTTCCAAGGTGGTATCACTACAGAAGTAGATTGCCCAACCTTCCTTCCGAGGAGTGGCTGGTGAGTTTGAACCACCAGCCTTCTGGTTAGCAGTCAAGTGCCTAAGTACTTGCAATCAGGCTGTTTTCTCCTGGGGGTCTTGGAAAGGCAGTCTCCATTTCATTACATTCACTTGCTTAGATAACACTTACTCATCCTTGACAACTTGTCTGGGATATCATATCCATCAAGAAAATCCTATACTGGATTGAACAGGGTTTTCTTATAGCACTCTTTATTTACCTATACTGTTGTTGCTGTCGTTGTTAGGTGCCATTGAGTCAGCTCTGATTCATAGCCACCCTCTGTACAACAGAGCAAAACACTGCCCGGTCCTGCACCAGCCTCACAATCCTTGCTATTATACCTGAGCCCATCACTGCAGCCACTGTGTCAACTATCTCATTGAGGGCTTTCCCCTTTTTCATTGACCCTCCACTTTACCAAGCATGATATCCTTTTCTAAGGAATGGTCCCTTCTGACAACATGGCCCAAGTGGGTGAGACAAAGTTTGGCCATTCTTGCTTCCAAGGAGAATTCCTCCTGCACTTTTTCCAGGACAGATTTGTTTGTTTTTCTGGCAGTCCATGGGACTTTCAGTATTCTTTGCCAACACCACAACTCAAAAGCATCAGCTCTTCTTCAGTCTTCCTTATTCACTGTTCAGCTTTCACATGCATATGAGGCGACTGAAAACAGCATGGCTTGGGTTAGGTGCTCCTTAGTCTTCAAAGGGACATCTTTGCTCTTCTGCAGTTTAAAGAGGTCTTTTGCAGCAAAAATACTTATAGAACTGTAATTAATGATTTGTCTCTGATAGTAAAGAAGGAGGCTTTGCTTGTTGACTGTTTTGGTTATTGTTGTTTGTTCGTTTACTTGTTTTTTTTTTTTTTTAATTTTTATCTCCCTAGCCTCTTCTCCAAGGAGCTCTGCTAGTGTAGTGCCTAAGACTTTTGACTGCTAACCAGAAGGGTGGTGGTTCAAACCCACCAGCCACTCCATGGAAGGAAGACTGGACAATCTATTTCTGTAAAGATTTACTGCCTCAGAAACCCAAAGAGGGTCATTGCTATGAGTTGGAGTGGACTTGATGACAATGAGTTTGGTTTGGTTTTTTTGAGCCTCTTCTCCAACGACATGAGCAGAAAAATCATTTGGTAAATGGGAAGGTAAATGAGTGAGGGAATATTTAATAATCTGACACCTTGTGCTGAGCTTATAACGGACCCAATGTATTGGTGTCAGCCCCCACAGGAACATTACAGAGTAGATGGTAAAATGGAACATGCATACACATGAAGTAAAATTACTCTATACGTTCATTTCTCCTCACTGTCTTGATGTCTACGAGTTTTGGGAGATATTTAAACTTAATTGGTCCACAAACTACAGTGAAGATCTGCAGTCCATGTCTAAATGTACAAATTAATTATTTAACAGGCATCATTTTATTTTTAGTGTATGTTATTGATTGGTAAGTTAATCAATAAAGTCAATACTTTTAGTGCAGGTAGCACAGTCTCATGGTCCCATATGCACTTCCTATTTCCTGCCTCACAACTATAAAAAGTAGATAGGTAATTGTCATTAAGGACTCTGATGGTATATTGGTTAAGGCATTTGGCTGTTAACCAAAAGTTTGGTGGTTCAAACCCCCCAGCTGCTCCATGGAAGAAAGATGGGACAGTCTGCTGCTGTGAAGATTTACAGCCTTGGAAATCCAATGCAGGTCGCTATAAGTCAGAATAGACCCATTGGCAATGATTTGTTGTTGTTGTTTTTGTTTAGATAATTGTCATTACCTGCCAACACAAGAAGAAAGAAACATGTCTCTAAGAAAAATGCCCCCAGCATTTTTTCTGGCAATTTTTCATGTACCCATAAAGGACATATACTGTCATTAAAAACTGTAAGAGAGAGTATCAAGTAGAGGAGAATTAGAACTTTAAAAGATGCAGACCTAGTTAGGTTGTGAGTAGAGGGTATCTGTTCCTTCTTGCTGAGTGTAATACCCAGAACAGGAAACAACACAGAAGGGACACCCACTCAAGATAAATGGCTCTTTAAGAATCTATCAGA
>NW_006921677.1:1433229-1435771 GCF_000298275.1 Orycteropus afer afer
ATATTACTTCTTAAACTGTATTTCATGGACAATTATCCATTCAAAGATTGGATATTATTCTCTTAATCCTTCCTACTGTTTACTTACTATGTGCATTGTCCTGCATTATAAAGCTTCTTGCCCTAATTATGTGTATTTCCAATGAAAGTATAATATACATACAAGTAGCCATACAAACATTTAAACCATCTTTACATGCTTTTATTTCTCTTCCCTCCACCACAATTTCCATCCACTGTATGACTTAAGAAAGGAGCTCTGATGGTGTAGTCATTAAGGTATTTGGCTGCTAACCAAGAAGGTTGGTGATTTGAATCCACCAGCTGCTCTATGGGAGAAAGATGAGGCAGTCTGCATCTGTGAAGATTTACAGCCTTCGAAACCCTATGGGACACTTTTACTCTGCCTGATAAGATCACTATGAGTTGGATTAGACTTAATGACAGTAGGTGTTTTTGGTATATCACTTAAGAAGTTATGAATATGGAGACAAGGAAGGACAGATTTTATTCCATCTCACATAGTTCATTTCACATAGAATCCTCAAGACTTGACTTTGAGAAGGTTGAACCCCACACAGTTCCCTTTGTAAAGAAATTCTGACCCTCAAGAGTATTCACTGATCCCTTCACTCAGATGGGGAACTAAAGTATTTGATAGAAGCCAACTCTGGTTAGATTTCTGCTCAAGATTTTGTGGTTAGTCAAAGAATCCTCTCAATTTCCTAGGAATTTCTTAATTAAACAAAAAAAAAATGGCACATGACATATATTAACAACAACTATTATTAACAATGTTGGCTACCAACCAAAACGTTGAGATTCAAACCCACAGATGCACCACAGGAGGAAGATGAGGCAGTCTGCTTCTATAAACGTTTACAGTCTTGGAAACCATATGGGGCAATCCTACTCTATCCTATAAGGTTGCTATAAGTCAAAATCAACTTGATGGCAGTGTATTTCTTTTTTTATTTCTTATTGACAACCCAAACACACACACAGCAACTCTTAATTTTCAAAACTTACCATACACTTTTCAAAATTATAAACTATTTCTCCAAGATTTCCCATCCAAAGTCATTGTTCAAAGCTCACAGGTGGCTTGGCATTCACCAACCAGTGAAATTCTAGATTCTTCAGCTCACTTCCTTCCCCTGTATGCACTCTTGACCTAGCGCTAGGCAGAATGCACCTCAAGGCAGTTATTGCGTTCATCTTTGGCACAATTTCATCCATTGTACTTGACCCTAAATGTCTCCTCCATTAAATAAATATTAAATAATAACAAGACAATGACTGTCCTTTCCTCTGGAGGGAGGGGGATGTTTTCCATTATTTACTTTCACCTTCCTCTCTTTTACACATTTCAGTTGCGACCCTTCATTTTAAAAATAACTAAAAATGGTCAAGTTTTTACAAAGGAAACCAAATTTTCAACACATTGTTATAGCACCTTAAATAAAAGTTCTGATTTCTACTGCGCTTTGGCTTTGGATATTTAGAAAAAAAATAAATATATATTAGAAGAGGAAAAGGAAAGACGTTAACAAATGAAATGAAACTTGTTCTAACACACTCCGTGAGCACTCCATTCATTCTCATAAGCCCTGCACACAGGCTGTGGCAAGTAGAGCAGAAGTAAAATTACGAGGTGTAGTGTTCATTTTGTTAACTACCAAGCAAGGAAAGCGAGTCCAAATTCAGGGAGGAAAATGTGAGCATTGTGAAATGCCACGTCTTCCTGCCCCTGGGAGATTTATTTATTGGAAATTATATTGCGAGGAAAAAGTCTAAATAAATTAAGTCCCTAGTTATTATGTCACATGTAACTGAATTGTAGAATAGAGCCACATTTTGCAGTTATGTAAACGAAGCTGTCAAACACTTGTTATTTTAAAGCTGGAGCCAGGCAGCTCCTCTGACAGCCCTGTGGTCCCAGCTCCCAGCCTGATTCATGGCTGGCCCTGAGACACAGGAAGTTCGTGTCTGCTATAATCTAAACACCATGAAAATGGAACATAAGAAGCAGTGCAGAAAGGTAAAAATAGGCTAAACCCCATAACCCAGACAAGAACCATACAGCACACTTGGAGGAAGGAGAAGGGAAAAATTAAGTCTGTGAACAAGAGCATCAGCTTATATACAATTAGGGATAACTAGGACTGACTACATAATTTGCAGACCCCAGTGCAAAATGAAAGTGTGGGGCCCTTGTTCAAAAATTATTGAGAATTTAAGACAGTGACCTCAGAACATTAAACCAAGGGCAGGAACTTTTCAAGCCCAAGTCCTGAGTGATGGCACAGGACTTAAACCCAAAAAGCCGGCCCTGGGGTTACTTTCCAAAATATTTTAAGCAGGTTACTTTACCTGGGATTACCTTCTAAACAGCAATGAAACACCATTGCCTCAACAGATGGAAACAATATCTCTCATCTTTATTTTTCTATAGAAGCATTATATATTTAAAATGTAAATAAAATGTAAAATTTGTATGTATTGGGTACATTATACAGTATGTAATGTAACTAAGTGTATAA
>NW_006921677.1:1435897-1470274 GCF_000298275.1 Orycteropus afer afer
TTTTTTTTTTTTTTTTCCTGCACAGAACACAGTAATATGAATTGTGCATCAGTTCAACAGCAATAAAATCTGCAGTTTAGCTGGGAGATCTGATAGTATAGAAAGATCCAGGAATAGCTACTAGGTGAAAAAGGAATATGCAGATTTGTATAATTTTTGTTTTTATTTGTTTGTGAGGTTTTTTGGAGGGAGGAGGCAGGGACAGAGGCTGATCATTCTCACACTAAATAAAACTAAGTGATTTATTTTCTGTAACAACAACAAGGGAAATTTAGTAGCCCATAGTCCTCATTTAAGAGGAAATTACACTTTACTGTTATTATTGCTCTATATAAGCACAGAAAAGACACAAAACCTTGTCTTCACTAAAAAGCAAGAATTCACAAGAGTGAAGAGCAAGAGATGACAGAAGGAGCAGAACTGAGCAGCAAATCTGATGTCCCCTTTGTTGTTGTTGTTATGTGCCGTGGAGTTGGCCCCAACTCATAGCAACCCCTCCTTGGGTTTCCGAGGCAGTATCACTAGGAAGTAGATTGCCCAACCTTCCTTCCCAGGAGCGGCTGGTGGGTTTGAACACCAGCCTTCTGTTTAGCAGTCAAATGCCTTAGGCACAATGCTACCAGAGCTCCTTGATGTCTCCTAGTGCCTTTCTTTTTAGCAAAGAGGTGAGTATTGCCAAGAGAGCCCAAGCTGCTGCCCCCAGGTCCTTAACTCAGCTCCGCTATGAGCAGAGACCAGGGACCCCCTCAGGAAGCTCAATTGGAACGGTAACATTATCTGCCATAATTTGCCCGACCAGCGGCCCTGTCAACAGGCAGTGGTAGGCCATTCTGTTTAAACTGAAGTAATTAAATCTCTCTGCTCTCATTAAAAACATAAAATAAAAATACAACTGCCTGCTGCTGGTCAGTGGAATTACAATGAATGGAGGTAAATTTTAATTTCACGGTGCAAGTGTTAAATTATTGCCCTCTAAGCTGTCTGCCAATTCTGCATGAAATCTCACCACATTTTAATAAATCGCCTTTTGTTTAGAATGGAAAGAGACTTAGCAATAGCACATGTGTTATGATTTGGAAGGAGATTTTATGTGCAATTAGGGTCCAGAGAACCACAATAACATAACCACATTCAGGTTTCTTAATTGGACCAAGAGTAAACTATCATTTCTGAAATGATTTGGGGGCCTCAACCTTTGATAAACTTCTCTAAAATGCTTCAAATTATTTTGGTAATGTCTGTTTATTTTCAACATTTCAATTTAATTTTAAAGCTGTACATTTTATAGCTATGCATCACCATTACTATGTGAATATCGCTAATGATCAGTTTCTTTCGGTAGCACTGTGACACTGTCAAAAAGATTGTCATTTATAAGTGATTCTATGTGACAATTCTTAAAAAAATGATGTTTAATGTAACTGAAACAGAACCTCTCTGTGTGCCTGGACTCAGAGACAAATAAGTATCAATAGAGAAATTACTTTTACACAACTCATTGATTAAAAACTGAACACTTAGAAAAATCACTTTTGGAAAAAATAATAGGATATCATAAGTTCTTTCTGATTAACACTGAAAGAGTCTCAAAATAGTTTCAAATGTTTTTCATAATTTTTGGAAAATCTGCATTTGGCAAATGAAATAAAAATGTTAAATAAAATAGCAATAAATGACCAAAGTGGAGAAAATCACTTTATTTTGTTGTGATCAATATTTTATTTCTTGCAGAGCTCTGTGACTGCATGTTCAAAATCAATGATTTAATGCATCCCTTGTAGTTCAATTGATTTGCTCCTCTTAGACATTCTGCATAGCTATTAACGTAAAGTGGAATGAAAATGGAGTGCAGTGCAGTCAGGCCTGAATAATCTATATATAGTTTACCCAAAACCCCAGGGTATCTGAAAAGACTACTCAGGGAGTGAATCATCTTGGCATCTTCCATATGCTATTGACTTGTTGAATCCCAAATTCTTTAATCTGAATAAAAATAGCATGTTCAAACTATGCAGAGGTCTGCTACATCCTGATCGATAATAATTCCTTAGAGACAGAAGAATATGTATTAACCAAATATAGCATATACACAAGACAGAGCTGAACAAATATAAATGGGCCAAGAATAAAAATCTGGATATCCAGAATTGAATTTATAGAACCTTTGTAATTACAGTCAGAAGAAAGTATGCTAAGTATTAGGAGTTAGTGCAGTAGGTGAAGCCTAGTAAATCAATGCAGAGTAAACTTTCCTGAACTGTGTGACTTTATTTCCTTATAGAACAGACTGTGAAATTTTCAAGCAAAAACTAATGTTTTTGTTGTTAGTTGCTGTGTAGTAAGCTTTGACTCCTGGAGACCTTATGTAAAACAGAATGAAAAGTTGCCCAATCCTGAATCATGAAGATTCAGTCTTCATGCTCCTTGAGATGTTGGAGCACATTGTCAATGAATTCAGATTTTCAAACCACATCTAGAAAGAAGCTTCCATATTTCCTTTCTTTATTTAGTTTACCACTCCTCGGAAGGGAGATTGGGCAGCAATCTACTTGCATGGTGATACCGCCTCAGAAACACAAAGAAGGGTTGCTGAGTTGGAGCCGTATTTATTGCAAGATTTTCTCTGAATTGTCTTCATTGAGTTTAATTTTAGGTAAGTCAAATGCAAACTAGTCCTTAAATGGTATATGGACTGAAATAATGGTGGCTTCCAAGTATCCAATCTGGCCATCAGAAACAACAACCAGGTTTGTATTTTTACAGGCAACGACAACCACCATATTAATATGTATGACTAACGGAGAAGGTAAGATGTCATTAATTATATGAGCATCCTCATGCAGAGATAGTAAAATGCAGAGGGGAAGAAAAAGAGCACTTCTTAGAATGAATGAATAAGGTAATTCTTCACTTTATTTGTTTACTTATTTTAATTCTTCATTTTAGCCAAAGAGCATTAAATGGTTTTCTGAATACACCAGAAAAGAAGAGAAGAGGGTGAAGCACAGGGCATTCTTAAGGCAGTGAACCTATTCTGTATGATGTTGTAATGGTGGCCATATGACATTATGCATTTATGAAAACCCATAGTAATATACAACACAAAGAGTGAGCCCTAATGTAAACTATACACTTTTGTTTCACAATAATGTAATATACATTCATCATTTGTAACAAGTTTATCACAGGAATGCAAGATATTAATCACAGAATTAATGTGCAGCAAGGAAAGGGTATATGAGAACTCTGTATTTTCTACACAATTTTTCTGTAAACCTAAAACTGCTCTATAATTTAAAGTCTATTTTTAAAAAAAGAGAGGAATTGATGTATTAGTGAATTTGAAGAATTAGTGAATGAATGATTGCATGAATGATGGAATTACTATTCAAATAAGTGCATGCCTGATAAAAAAAGTCAAATATGCTATTACTCTGTAACTTCAGTCATAATATTGATTTCAGGATTTATACATGCTATAGAAAAGGTTCCCCAGAAAGACAATCTGACAGAGATGCAGAAAGCTTATTAAGGAGTGCTTTTAGGATTAAGGGGAGCTCTGGTGGCGTAGTGCCTAAGGCATTTGACTGCTAACCAGAAGGCTGGCAATTCAAATCCACCGGTCACTCCTCAGAAGGAAGGTTGCACAATCTACTTCTATAGAGATACTGCCTCAGAAACCCAAGGAAGGGTCACTATAAGTTGGATCCGACTCGACAGCAGTGGGTTTGATTTCTTTTTTTGGTTTTAGGATTAACACCCACTGAGGAACGAAAGGACACAGGATTGGGGAGGACTAGGTTGGCCATAGTAATGAAGTCTCAAGAGACTCTCTTAGAGAACTCTGAAGTCCTCAGAGTTATCCTGAACTGGAAAGAGTGCTGTGCGTTTGTTGTTGTTGTTGTTGTTGTGTGCCGTCAAGTCGGCCCCGACTCATAGCGACCCCTCCTTGGGTTTCTGAGGCAGTATCACTACGGAAGTAGGATTGCCCAACTTTCCTTCCGAGGAGTGGCAGATGGGTTTGAACCACCAGCCTTCTGGTTAGCAGCCAAGTGCTTTAACAACTATGCTACCAGAGCTTTAGATCTCTGAATACCAGTCATTAAATGTAGACTTTCCCCACACAGGCATCATGAGCTTGGAAGAGGTGGCATAACTGGAGAGGTCTGAATGAGAAAGATTATGAATCCTTCAATCCTTCAGTTCTTCTAGGTGACATATCAACAAATCCATTACAATATAATATTTGAATATTATTGATACAAAGATTGGTGGATATTTGAATTGGGATACAAAGATTATATTTAATATATCTAATATCTAATATGATATTATGACATAATCATAATATGATATAATCTTTATATTCCAATTCAAATCACCCCAAACGTTGTTGTTGTTAGGTGCCATCAAGTCAGCTACAACTCATAGCAACCCTATCTATAATAAAATGAAACACTGCCCAGTCGTGTGGCATCCTCACAATCCTTGCTATACCTGAGCCAATCACAACAGCCATGGTGTCAATCCATCTCGTTGAGGACCTTCTCCTTTTTCACTGACTCTCTACCTTACCAAACATGATATCCTTCTCCAGGGAATGGTGCCATCTGACAACATGACCAAAGTAGTTGAGACGAAATCTGGCCATTCTACTTCCAAGGAGCATTCTGGCTGCACTTCTTCCAGGAGAGATTTGTTCATTCTTCTGGCAGTCCATGGGACTTTCAATATTTTTTGCCAACACCACAACTCAAAAGCATCAATTCTTCTTCTGTCTTCCTTATTCATTGTCTAGCTTTCATATGCATGCAGTCCATTACAATGGATCATGACAGGGGTCATGACCTTGGGAGAGGTGGCTTCACTGGAGAGGTTGCAATGAGGAAGATTATGAGTCCTTCAGTTCTTCTGAGTGACGTATCAACTGGTCCATTACTATATAGTATTTGTATAATATTGATACAAAGATTTGTGGTGATTTGAATTGAGATATAAAGATTATATTTAATACATTTAATATGTTTTATATTATATCATATATATAGTATAATCTTTATATTCCAATTCAAATCACCAAATATACATATATATTTGTATGTCTGTGTGTGTGTATATATATATATATATATACACAAACATATATATATGTGTGTGTGTATATAGATATATAGATATATAGATATATAGATATATAGATATATATCACTGGCTCAGGTATAGCAAGGATTGTGAGGATGGTGCAGGACCAGGCAGTGTTTCGTTCTGCTGTACATAGGATTGCTATGAGTCAGACCTGACTCAATGGCACCTAACAGCAACAACAATGTAAAGGAATTAATGGCAATGGGTTTGGTTTTTGGTATATACACGTATGTATATAGTGTATGTAGCCAAGTCCTGCACCATGTTCATGATCATTGGTGTGTGAGCCTGTTGTTGAAGCTATTGTTGTAATCGATCTCATTGAGGGTTTCCATTCCTTTTTTTTTTTTTGACACTCTACTTTAGCAAACCCAAAACCAAATTCACTGCCATCGAGTCAATTCTGACTCATAGTGACCCCCTTTGGGTTTCCGAGGTGATAAATCTTTACGGAAGTAAATTGCCCAGTCTTCCTTCTGCAGAGTGGCTGGTGGGTTTGAACCTCCAAACTTCTGATTAGCAGTCAAATGCCTTAGGAGCTACACCACCAGGGCTCCTTACTTAAACCATTTGCTCCCCTCAGAGCAAGTGATCCAAGAGAGAGTATAGGGAAAGCTGCAATGCTTTTTACAACAAAGTCTTGGAAACTGCTCACCATCACTTCCATCACACTCTCTTCCTTAGAAGTAATTCACTAAGACCATACTCAAACAGAAGTGAAATAAACTCTACCTCATGAAGGAAGGAGTATTAAAAAATATGGTGGTATATTTTAAACCAACACATTTTGAAAACAGTTATTTTTATTCTATTTACTCCCTAACACTAATTCTTATCAATTAAATTATATACTTTATATATTTTATAAGTATATATTATAAATATATATATAGTATAACTAAATGAATATATTTCCATGACATATCCATGACACATCTTATGACATATCCATGGATGTCATAAATTCAGCTAAAGTTCAAATATTTTGCAATTCACTCCTTATGGAACAGGGTGTCTTGGAGCTGACACCCTGTTGAATCAGAAGAATGGATTCAAATACCAGCCCTGTCATTTACTGCCCTTATGAATTTTGTAACTTAGAAAGGATTAAAATATCCTACCTCATATAATTATTAGGAACAATGCCACCAGACCTCCTTATGTAGTTATTATAAAACCTAAATGAATTAATACATACAAAATATCTGACATATATTAATTATTCATTTTAATATTGTCATGTTCTTTTTCTTTCCCTTTTCAATTGCTTTTTACTGGGGTGGGGGCAGGTGAAAATATTAGAAAATGTCCCCTTTGAATGGTTAAATATTAATTGTGAATGTCCATATTGATGTTGTTAGGTGCTGTCAAGTTGGTTCTGACTTATAGTGACCATATGAACAACAGAACAAAACACTGCCTGGCCCCAAGCTATCCTCACAATCACTACCATGTTTGAGCTCATTGTTGCAGCCACTGTGCCAATCCATTTCATTGAGGGTCTTCTTCTTTTTTCTGACCCTTTTCTTTACCAAGCAGGATGTTTTTCTCTAATAACATGTATAAAGTAACTGATAACATGTACAAAGTATATGAGATGAAATATCACCATTGTCATGTCCAAAGAGCATTCTGGCTGTACTTCTAAAACAGATTTGTTTGTTCTTCTTGCAGTCATGATATATTCAATATATGCCAATGTCTTAATTCAAATTCATTGGTTCTGCTTTGTTCACATGTTTATGAGGTGATTGAAAATGCCATGGCTTGGGTCAGGCTCACCTTAGTCCTGAAAATGCTCTTAAACATTTTAAAGAGGCCTTTTATAACAAATTTTCCAAGTAAAATATGTCATTTGACTACTTGACTGCTGCTTCCATGGGTGTGGATTGTGGAGCCAAGTAAAATGAAAGCCTTGACAATGACATAATTTTCTCTGTTTTTCATGATGTTGTTTATTGGACCAGTTGAAAGGATTTTTGATTTCTTTATGTTAAGGTATAATCCATGCTGAATGGTGTAGTCCTTAATCTGCATCAGTAAGTGAATGAAGTTCTCTTCTCTTTCTGCCAGCAAGGTTGTGTCATCTGCACATAGTGGGTCGTTAATAATGAGGCTTCCTCTAATTCTGATGCTGCATTCTTCTTCACGTAGTCTACCTTCTTGGATTATTTGCTCAGAACACAGATTGAATAAGTATGGTGAAAGGAGACAACCCTGATGCACACCTTTCCTGGTTTTAAACTACGCAGTATCACTTTGTTCTGTTTGAATGACTGCTTCTTGGTCTATGTATGGGTTCTGTGTGAGCACAGTTAGATGTTCTAGAATTCACAATGTTTCCCATCATTTGTTAGGATCCATACAGTCAAGGGCCTTTGTATAGGCAATAAAACACAGGTCAACACCTTTCTGGTATTCCCTGCTTTTAGCTATGATTCATCTTATGTCAGCATTGATATCCCTCATTTCATGTCCTCTTCTGAATCTGACTTAAATTTCTAGCACTTCCCTGTTGATGTGCTGCTGTAACCATTCTTGAACTATCTTCAGCAAAACTTTACTTGAATATTATGTTAATGATATTGTTTAATAATTTCTACATTCTGTTGGATCAACTTTCTTTGGAATGGACACAAATATAGATCTATTCCAGTAGGTTGGCCAGGTAGCTGTCTTCCAAATTTCTTGGCATAAATGAGAGAGCAATTTCAGCATTACATTCATTTGCTAAAATATATTAATTGGTATTCTGTCAACTCCTGGAGCCTTGTTATTCACTAAAGTCTTCAGTGCAGTTTGAATTTCTTCTTTCAATACCATTGGTTCTTGATCATATGCTACCTCCTGAAATAGTTGAATATCACCAATTCTTTTCAGTGAAGTGACTCTATATGCTTCCATCTTCTTTTGACACTTCCTGTGTCATTCAGTATTTGCCCCATAGAATCCTTCAATACTGCAAATTGAGGCTTGAATATTTTTCTTCAGTTTTTTTCAGCTTGAGAAATGCCAAAAGTGTTCTTCCCTTTTGATTTCCTAACTCCAGGTCTTTGTACATTTCATCAAATAACTTTGTCTTCCTAAGCTACCCTTTGAAATCTTCTGTTCAGCTCTTTCACTTCATTTATTCCATTCACATTAGCTACTCTGGAGCTCTGGTAGCATAGTGCCTAAGGCACTTGACTGCTAACCAGAAGGCTGGCAGTTCAAACCCACTAGCCACTCCTCAGAAGGAAGATGGGGCAATCTACTTCCATAATGATACTGCCCGGGAACCCAAGGAGGGGTCGCTATGAGTCAGGTCCGACTCGAGGGCACATAGCAACAACAACAACAACACTGAAAATTAAGTTTCAAGATCTCTTCTGACATTCATTTTTTTTTTCTTTCTTTCCTGTCGTTTTAATAATCACTTGCTATCTTTATGTATGAAGTCCTTGATGCCACTCCAAAACTTGTCTGATCTTTGGTCATTAAGACTAAATGCATCAAATCCCTTCTTGAGATTGTCTTTAAATTCAGTTAAGATATACTTAAGGTTGTACTTTGACTCCCGTGGATTTGTTTTAATTTTCTTCAGCAGCAACTTGAACTTGCATGTGAGCAATTGATGTTCTGTTCTGCAATTGATACCTGGCTTTGTTCAGGATGATGATTTTGAACATCTCCATTGTCTTTTTCCACAGATGTAGTTGATTTGATTCTTATATATTCCATGTGGCGATGGCTACATGTATAGTCACTGTTCGTGTTGTTGAAAAATGTATTTGCAATGAGTAAGTCATTGGCATTGCAAAATTCTATCACGTATCCTCTGGCCATTTTTTTGAAATAATGGTCCTTCTTCTTTGTTTTCAACTTTCATATTCCAATCACTAGTAATTATCAATGCATCTTGATTGCATCTTTGACCAATTTCAAACTGCTAAAGTTGGTAAAAAAAAAAAAAACTTTATAGGAGCAGATTGCTAGACCATTTTTCCTGCAAGGTCATTCATGAGTTCTAACCATCTACCTTTTGGTTAGCATACATTGCACCACTAGAGTCCTTACACATACGCATATTTATAAGTATTAATAAATATGTATTTATGGAAATGACATGATACTAAGCATAATATTTTATGGCCTATTTTAATTTTTTCAGTTAATCTAACATGAACCTCTTTCTATGTAGTGGCAATATATCTGTGTACTGTTATTTGTAAAGTCTATATAGTTTACCAGGAGCTCTGGTAGCATAGTGCCTAAGGCACTTGACTGCTAACCAGAAGGCTGGCGTTTCAAACCCACCAGCCACTCCTCAGAAGGAAGATGGCGCAATCTACTTCTGTAATGATACTGCCTCGGAAACCCAAGGAGGGGTCACTTTGAGTCAGGTCTGACTCAATGGCAGTGAGTTTGGTTTTGGTTTACTCTGAACACATGGAGATACCACAAGTTAGAACCAACTCCTCATCAATGACAAAACAATAATGACAACAGTCTGAATCTAGAGATCTGTTAAACACCAAGTTGAATGATTGAACTATTACTGTGAAGTTATCGAAGATTGAGAGGTACTCTAGATAATGAGTCCTGACAATGTTCTGCTTAGCATTGTTTCTGTTGTATCTCAGAGGCTTCAAGAAAACATTTTTATCTTATAGAATATTTAGTTCAAATATGTAAATAGATATGGAACTAACATGATCTAATGCCTGTTGGTGCAGCAATTAGCCAAGGAGAATATTTTTTCTTCTAAAGGTAAATGTAATTCTTCTTTTATTCTACTAGATTAATTCAAGTTTATTACAGAAAATAGAAATTCAGACTAGAAAGAGAAAATTAATTAGTATTAAACTATATTTTGCTACCCTGAGAAACTTGATAACATGGCCATCAACTGAATAATAGCCCCCAAAGATGACCACATGCTAATGTCTGAAATCTGAGAATATATATTACCTGCCAAAAGGGAGTTAAAGTTAGGATGGAAAATTAGTTTGCTAATCAGATGACCCCATGCACAAAAATGAAAAACGGCCCAGTCCTGATAATATGTCCATAGTACGTGAGACAAAGTCTTACCATCCTTGGTTTTAAGGAGCATTCCAACTGTATTTCTTTCAAGACATTTTAGCCATTAGTTGAGCACTTTATTGTTTGTACCACCCAAAGACCAGACTTGTTGTTGTTGTTCTTATGTGCCTTTGAGTCGGACCCAACTCATAGCGACCCCTCTTTGGGTTTCCAAGGCAGTATCACTATGGAAGTAGATTGCCCAACCTTCCCTCTGAGGAGTGGCTGGTGGGTTTGAACCGCCAGCCTTCTGGTTAGCTGTCAAGTGCCTTAAGCACTACGCTACCAGAGTCCCCAAAGACCAGACTAAGCAGTTTCAAATCCAGGTTATCATTGATTAATCTGTGATATTAAGTAATTAGGCTTACTCATATAGTGGCCACTTAGAGGAGCTTCTGTTGGGGTTTCACCTTGAAGCCTTAATATTAACTAGATTGAGTAAAGGACCCAGTTTAAATGCCCTAACCAAATATTTCCTAGGTTATTTCTAAAAAGATTATTTTCATTAATATGAAATATTTCTATTTAGAAAACTTCTCATTACTTCAAAATAAAAGACTTCATTTTGTATTGCATAGGCTTTCAATCAAGTTGTTCAATTTTTTTTTTTTATCTTCATCATCTTCCTTATATTTTAGAAAATTGGAAATACTATCTTTTATCACCCCAACATGAGAGATAAAGACAGTGTAGCAGGATCTACTTAAGTGAAGCCACTAAAACTAAATTCCATGAACACTTCTCCATGCAGTAAAACCCTCTGCTAGACTGCCTGTGGAAAACCCACCAAGCTAAGACTTTGGGGAAATGTGATATTTTCAGAACACTGGTACATTAAATCTGTGGGTTACATGCAAAGATTCCCTCCTTTGATGAAGCATTGAGTTCAAACTCCTGAGAAACCTGGCTTTAAGAAGCAGCATATATGCCCAACACAGGTCTTTACATTTCAATTTTCCAATTGAACAAGCAATGCTTTCTCTTCCCACAAATTTCAATGATGGTATGATGGTCATTTTTAGATAAATAACATTGGTTGTACTCTGCTCTGCTTTCCCCTGAAACAGAAATTTATGATTTTTCCTTTTCCTTGAACAACCTTGCTTTCATTGCATTATCTAATGTAGTTTGAGAGATCTTAAATGATTAAGCCAAAAGAGGAGAAAATAAATTTGTCTGGTGACACTTAAGATTTTAGGCTTGAGAACAAATACCTTTTCTTTTTTCAGACAGAAGATAACTAAAAGCTATTAATTGATTATGTGATAGGCAGAAGACTATCCACATCAGCCGAAACTGCTTCTATTAAATATTGTCACTAATAACTTAAGACAAAAAGGCCCTTTAGCCTTTAATTTAAAATGTAATTGATTAGGTTTCTATTGTTGCATGACCTTTTTTTTTTTTTTTTTTTTTTAATGCCAGATATGCATCTTACTTTTCTGGAGCACTCAAAATAGCTTAATAATTCCCTCAAACTAAGTTGCCAAAGCTGAGCCAGAATTTTGATGTTTCCATTAATAAAAGATACATGCCTGCAGGAGGTACAGATTTGTGATCTCAAGACCCAGTGTTTAGGGGCAAAGGGAAAATGGTTCACATCTGCACAATGATTAAATGTATGTTCAGAGAGAGAAGCTCTAAAGTGTCTACACAGATCTAACAAGACCTATTTGGACCTAGGGCTTGCCCCTGCAGGGTGTTTTTGATAGCTTTATCTGTGTCAGACACCAGGGCTCTCACCATTCCCTCTCCTCAATATGCCATGGTAGCTTCAGAGCTGAAAATAGTGAGACGAGGGCCCACAGGAAGAGAAACCCTGAAGGTCTGGAACCATTTCACCAGGCCCTTACATAGCCTGACCAAAATGCAATGTATGAAAACAAAAAGGCTAAAACAAATCAAAACACGGATGACAACCAAGCCTAAAAATAGAAACTATAAATGGTAAAGAACTGAAATTACCCAAAAGAAAAATAGATGGAAACATATATAAGAACTAAATGTTAATCCTATATTTATGTCTGATGGATAGGGTAGGGTGAGAGGACACACCAGAGCTCTCCAAAGAGAGTATAGATTTGAATATTTATAAATAAAAATCTGGAAATACTGCATCTTCACAATATAAGAGTCATTGAAAAAAATGTCAAAAAAAATCTGCTGTTCAATTATTTTATCAATAAATTTTTATTGTGGCTTTTCTACATATAAGGCACTAAGCTAGATATCATAACAGAGGAGAATCAGTTAAGCACTAGGCCTATTTTATATTTTTTCAAATTAAATAGCTTTCTATTTGTTATTATAACAAAATATGCTAATTATAAATGTCTAAAAAATAGAAACATATTAAGAATAAAGTTACTATCTAAACATAACTACTGTTGACATTGTGGTATATATTTATACAGATTTCAATATATATAGATATACAAATAGAGGAAAGAGAAATACTTATTTTCATATAAAAATGAGATCATGATAAGTACTCAGTTTAAAATATGCTTTTTAATTTAGATCCATTGAAATAATTTTATCATCTCCAATGATCATATTTAAAAAAAAAAAACACCTAACTGCCCTCAACTCAGATTCAACTCACAGCCACCCGTCCTTGGGTTTCCGAGGCAGTATCACTGCGGAAGTGGATAGCCCCGTCTTTATTCTGAGGAGCAATTGGTGGGTTTGAACCTCCAGTCTTCTGGATAGCAGTCAAATGCCTTAAGCACTATGCCACCAGAACACCCATGTGAAGTAAGGTAATTTACCTACCAAAAGTCTATTATTGAATTTGTAGAGTGTTTATAATTTCTTTATCTGTCTATAAGCACATACACACAGAAAAATGAATTTGCTCTTCATTCAGATAAAACATCTGAATTTCCTGGCTTGTAGTTCCCCATCTATGTCCTTCTGCAATTGTTTTTTTAATTGGTTCTCAGCTGTAACATGAAGCTATTATATTGGCTTCAAGGAATTAATGACCCAATACAGCACACATCTTGTATATAACATGAAACTTCACACTGTCCAAGGAGTAAATTCTTAATTTAGTTTTCTTAGCTATTTCATTACATTAATTGATTTTTTGGCTACTCTCAGACTTTAACAAGATTGATTATTCAATTTTATATCCACAGTACAGAATTAAAGTGAATGGAAAGCTCATTTTCCTCTAATATCTCTTTGAAAGTTTTGTATTAAGAAAGACAATCTTTCTAGTAACTCACCACACATGGACATACCTGCCATTCTCTGCAAAAAGCAATTCAGATGGTCATGAAGAGAAAATGTATTCTCACCTATGGCTTATGGGAACAACAGGCAATCCAGGGGTCATAAATGACATGTTGACTGAGGAACTAGTGCCTTTATAAAAAAGGAACTAAAAAAAAAAAAAAACCCTCACTGCCATCAGGTCTAATCAGACTCCTAGTGACCCCCATTGGGTTTCCAAGGCTGTAAATCTTTATAGAAGTAGATCACCCATCTTCCTTCCGCGGAGCAGCTGGTCGGTTTGAACCACTGACCTTCTGGTTAGCAATCAAACACCTTATCCACTATGCCACCAGAGCTCTTTAAAAAAGGAACTACTGCCCACAAAAGACCAACATTACACCATTTAGGTGTGTGAATTAATTTTGAGAATCAAGTAATTGTTTTACTATTTCCTGAGCTTCTGTTATATATCTAGCACTGCTTTAGAGAGTAAGGCCTCAAGAATTCCTTCCCTTTTAGAGCTTAGATGGCAGAAGATAAGAGAAAATATAAATAAATATATAATAAGCTAAGAAATCTATTATAAAACAGTAGTGACCAGTTTTATAAAGAAAAATAATTGGGGTAAGTAAATAAAGAGTGACATATGGATAGGGGTGATGATTGCACTAAAAACATGGCCCAGAAAAGTACAAGAAGGTACCATTTAGCCACAACCTGAATGATTCCAGGTATGTAAAGAAAGAGCAGCAAGTGAAAAGAGGGTGCTGAGACTGGAGTAAGCTTGATGTGTCTGAGGAGTAGGAGATGAGACCTGAGGACAGTTGAAGGCAGATAATGTAGGATTTTATATGATGTGATTTTTAAACCATTGAAGGATTTGAATATGGCCCATTATATGAGCTGCAGGAAACAAGGGTAAAGCAAAGAGGATGGTTTTGGTAACAGTACTGATGAGAGATGATAATGGTTTAGCAGGAGAGATGCTAATGGTAATAGCAGAGGTGATAAGACGTGATGAAATTCAGGATCTGGGTTGAAGGTACAGCCTATATGTTCTGAAGAGGATTTGGATGTGGAGTATGAGGAGTCAAAGATGTGCACTAGTTGAAGATGATTATCTAAACAATTGGGTAAATGATGGCATCACTTCCTGAGATAGGGAAGACAAGAGCAAGTTGTGGAATATAAAGTCTGTTTTGGACAGGTCAAATTAGAGATGCTTGTTGTTGTTGTTGTTATGTGCCATCGAGTCAGACCAAGCACTATGCTACCAGAGCTCCTAGAGATGTTTATTAGTGTCCAGGAATAAATGAACGGTCTATAATTGCTTTTGTGAGTCAAGAGCTCAGGCAAGAAGGTCAGTCATTAGCACATAAAATGTCCACAATATTGGAGACTCTGGAATTCCATACTATGGAAACTAATTCTGATAGTCCCAAGTCACTTTATTTGGAAGATTCATCAGCACTCTTCTCAGAATTTTAAAAACATAGCAACTTGTTTCTAAGATCATTCTCACTTCTCTATAGATCCCTTGATTTCTTCCTCAGAAAGTAGCAATCTACCTTTTTTAGAGAATACATCTACAGTTGCAATATCCAAATGTAATCAATTCAAGAAAGAAATGAAATAGACTTTTTTTTTTCTCCCTTCCCTGAAAGCTAACAGGAAGCTTTGGTGGCATAGTGCCTAAGGCATTTGATTGCTAATCAGAAGGCTGGCAGTTCAAACCCATCAGCCACTCCTCAGAAGGAAGATTGGGCAATCTACTTCCCTAGTGATACTGCCTCAGAAACCCAAGGAGGGGTTGCTATGAGTTGGATCTGACTTTACAGCAGTGAATTTTTGAGGAAGCTAAGAGATAGTAAAGATTTTAGGCTTTGAGGGCCATAAGGTCTCTGTAGCAACTACTCAAATCTGCTGTTGTGTCAGGAAAATAGCCACAGGCAACAGATAAATGAATGGGTGTGGCTGCATTCCAATAAAACTTTATTTAAAAAATAATAATGGTGGGTCAAATTTAGAACACAGATCTAGTTTGTAAGCTGTTGAAATAGAGTCATGTCCTTTTAGGCTCATGATTAGTCTAAAATGGAAAAACAACATATACAATAATAATCAGAAAAATAGTGTTCGCTCTATTTTTCATTCTATCTTTTTAGGAAATAGGAGCTCTGGTAGTGTAGTGCTTGAGGCACTTGACTGCTAACCAGAAGGCTGGTGGTTAAAACCTACCAACCACTCTTTGGAAGGAAGGTTGGGCAATCTACCTCTGTAGTGACACCGCCTCAGAAACCCAAGGAGGGGTCACTAGGAGTCGATCCAACTCGATGGCACATAAAAACAACATTGGCAAATACTTTTAAAAATCAGAATAGCTTATGATTTCAAGTCATGTGGTTCTGGTAAATATTTAAAAGATTTTTACAAACTTTGTAAAAAAATATATATAATTTATGCAATCTTGCACAAATTATACTGAAAGATGGGAATGAATTGTTTTCCTCCTTTAATCTATAAAACAAAAACCCAAACTCACTGCCATCTGGTCAATTCCAACTCACAGCAATTCCCACTGGGTTTCTGAGGTAAATATTTATGGAAGTAGATCACTCCATCTTCCTTCCATGGAGAAGCTGATGGGTTTGAACCACTGAAATATTGTTTAGTAGTCAAATGCTTTTTGCACTATGCCACCAGAGAACTCACTAAAATAAGGATCATCCCAACAAGAGTGTTACATAGTTTTGTCTTAGCAAGGCCACATAAATGTACCAATGATACTATAAAAATATTTGTCACTTAAATATTGACTACACCATACTTAGGAGCTCTGGTAGCATAGTGCCTAAGGCACCTGACTGCTAACGAGAAGGCTGGTGGTTCAAACCCATGAGCCACTCCTCGGAAGGAAGATGGGCAATCCTACTTCTGTAGTGATACTGCCTCGGAAACCCAAGGAGGGGTCGCTATGAGTTGGGGCCTACTCGATGGCACATAACAGCAACAACAACACCAT
The DNA here is from genome assembly GCF_000298275.1 of Orycteropus afer afer. NCBI lineage: Eukaryota > Metazoa > Chordata > Mammalia > Tubulidentata > Orycteropodidae > Orycteropus > Orycteropus afer. Next base: position 1,452,351 of record NW_006921677.1, read on the forward strand.
ACTTGAACATAACACCATAGTACATATAAGAAGACATAACGTACCCTAAGCTACAATCTTCTCAAGTGTTCTGGTACTTCAGAGTGTACACACCAAGACAATTTTCTGTTCAGTTCTGATTTTCTTTCGACTCACAGGAAGTACATTTATTACCTCTCACCCTTACATTACTCAATTAAATTTATGTCGTTTTTATCATTGTTTCACATGAGTTTTATAAGATCCATGTTAGCTAGAATATTTCTGTTAGCTAGACAAAGACCATGGCTCTTTTTAAATTGCAGGTTAAGTACCCTCTTCTGGGGTTGGTACCAAGAGAACAGGCAGGGAAATGCCCTGTTGGCTGGAAGAAGAGAAAAGCATTGAGTACACATTATATAAGTAATTATTCCCTTGCTGTAGAGAGTGCAGAGAGGAAAGCAAGAAGGGCAAAGAATTAATAAAAGGGGATTTGCTGCTTCAATGACCCTGTTAGATACCTGTTAAGACCTTTTGCTTCCTCTACCATTTCCAACTAAATCTCAGTAAGAAAGAGAAATCTAAAGAAATGGTGGGAATTACCTTTAGAACTGGGCATTTTCTTCTTCAATGTCACTGTAGCTGTTATTCCCTGGCAGCTTAATTGTAGCTAATTAGAATCTAGTTAGATACAGAGGCAGCATTAAAACCTTCTGCTTATTTTTTCTCCCTTGATGTTTGCATTTTATGCTTATATTTGTTCAGGACAGAGGAAGTTTTGGTTTTACAATCACTTTTCTCAAGTTTAGTTTACTTGTTTATTCTTGCTTCCAAAAAATATGCACAAATTTTGACATAAAACTGGGGAATATTTGAACCTCGCTCAATGTTCACTGCCAGGTTAACCACTCAATCCATTCAAGGCAGGATAAAGCCCATCTACTGCCCCAGTAGCTCTAATTGCAGGATTGCCAGAGGGTATCCATTTGGTCTATAATTAGGTCATTTTTCTCTCATCCCCTGCAAGTGTGTATAATTATAAATTAATTTAAAATCCCACTGTGAGAAAAGAAATTCACTGTAATATAAAAGGAAGGACAAAAGCTGCAGGAAGTATGTTTTTAGAAACATTTTTTGGTGTTTCCTTCAAAATTGGTGCTCAAATCTAGTTTTTCATTCTACGATTCACTTTCCTAGCTAGAAAGTTTATCATCATATATTTAAATTTTGAGTCATTTTGGAGTTATATCACAGACTTAAGGTTTTGATGTTTTCTTTGTAATTTACATTATAAGATCAAAACTGTTCTTTGGGGAATAAACTCTATTGAGAGCCCTACCCTTTGACTGATGTATAAAAGGTGTTGTTCTGTGCAGGTCCTGACAAGACAGCTTGCTATGGTTGACATTTTTCATTCTCTATAGGTGTCACACATTAACTCTTTTAACACTTGCTTTTCTGTTTTCACAATAAAAAAAAAAAAATGTTGTGCATCATACAAAAAAAAAAAAAAAACCTGGCTCACTATATATACTATAGTAGTTTTTCTTTTCATTTGTTTGGCTGTGCTGCTTCTGTTTCACTTAGATTATCCTAAAATCATGGTTTAATGCATTGCCCTGCACATTTTCAGAGAGACGATACAGGTAAAAACATGTATGTCTGACAACAGGATAACCTCAATCAAGCTTTTGAGGTGATGTTTTGACTTGCTAGACTTCCTGCTTCATTCAGGGAATCAGTCTCTTTTGTGAACTTGGTGAAAATGTACCAGGTGTTGCCTTAACTAAGACAGTGTGTATAAGACCCCAAATTACACATTTGATCTATTTAATTTCCAAACAGCAAAAAATAAGAAAAACAGATAGAAGCAGAGAAAGAGAGATGTTCTGTCATAAGAAACTGTGTTATATTTTAGTTATTTCTCTAATGAATTCATTATATCCCAATAGAAATGTGCAAACTACAATTTTTAAGTGAAATTACTGTAGTGTTCTATAAATGCCACTGTTAATGTTGTCATTAGTTGCCCATGAGTTGATTCTGACTCATGGTAATCCTATGCACGCAGAGCAGAACTGCTCCATAAAGTTGTTAAGGCTGTGATTTCTTAGAAGTAGGTCTGCCTTCTGAGCACCTCTGGGTGGCTTGGAACCACCATCCTTTGACTAGTGATCAAGCACTTAACCATTAGCACCACCCAGGGACTCCTATAAAGACTCTTATCTGCTCCCAATACACCCTTTGAAGGACAAATATAGTACCATCTATATCACACTTAGAATATTCCAACCACTGCATCAAGTTCTTTATATTTACCCTTTAAAGTGTCACCATTATTATCCCCTTTTACAGAGGTGATCCAACAAAATGCAGACATTATCAAACAATATCATTAATATCACATGCAACTAAAATTTTTCAGAAGACAATTCAAAAATAATTGCAGCAGTACATCAACAGGGAACTGTCATAAATTCAAGCTGGATTCAGAAGGGAACATGGAATGAGAGATATCATTGCTGATGTCAGATGGATCTTGGCTGAAAGCAAAGAATACCAGAAAGATGTTAACCTGTGTTTTATAGACTATGCAAAGGCATTTAACTGTGTGGATCATAACAAATTATGGATAACATCATGAAGAATGGGAATTCCAAAACAGTTATGTTCATGAGGAACCTGTACATAGACTAAGAGGCTGTTGTTGAAACAGAACAAGCAGATAATGCATGTTTTAAAGTCAGGAAAGCTGTGTGTCAGTGTTGTGTCCATTCACTGTAGTTATGCAATCTGTATGCTAAAAACAATGTATCCAAGAAACTAGACTATATGAAGAAGAATGTGGCATCAGGATTAAAGGAAGGTTCATTAACAATCTGTGATATAGAGATGACACAACCTTGTTTGCTGAGAGTGAAGATGACTTGAAGCAATTACTGATGAAGATCAAAGACAACAGTCTTCACTATGGATTACATTTCAACATAAAGAAAACAAAAATACTCACAACTGAAACAATAAACAATAGCATGATAAATGGAGAAAAGATTGATGTTGTCAATGATTTCATTTCACTTGGATCCCAATCAATGCCTATGGAAATAAAAAAATCAAAACCCAAACTCACTGAGTTGATTCTGACTCATAGTGACCCCTCTTTGGGTTTCCAAGGCGGTATCTCTACTGAGGAAGATTGCCCAGTCTTCCTTCAGAGGAGGGGCTGGTAGGTTTGAACTGCCAGCCTTCTGGTTAGCAGTCAAATGCCTTAGCACTATGCCACCAGGACTCCTGCCTATGGAAATAGCAGTCAAGAAATTGAACAACATATTGCCTTAGGGAAATCTGCTGCAAAAGAACTCTTTAAAGTATTTAAGAGTAAAGATGTCACTTTGAGGATTGAAGTGTGCCTAACCCAAGCCATGGTCTTTTCAATAGCTTCATATGAATAAGAGAGCTATACAAGGAATAAGGAAGACTGTGAAGAATTGATGCATTTGAATTGTGGTGTTGACAAACAATATTGAATATACCATGGACAACTAGAATGAACAAATCTGTCTTGGAAGAAGTACAGATGGAATGCTCCTTAGAAATGAGTCTGGCCAGATTTTGTCTCTTAAACTTTGGTCATGTTTTAAAAAGGGACCAGTCCCTGAAGAAAGATACCATGCTAGCTAAAGTAGAGAGCCAATGAAAAAGGGGACGACTCTGAATGAAATAGATTGACACAGTGGTTGTAAGGATGAGCTTAAGCGTGACAATGATTGTGTGGACGGTGCAGGACCATGTTTCATTCTGTGTTTCATTCTGTTGTACATAAGATTGCTACGAGTCAAAAGTGACTCAGTGGCACCTAACAGCAGATGAGGAAACTGAAATGCACAAGATTAAGTAATATGCTCTAGAAGATAACTGAAACTCACTTCTGATTTCACAGTGTTGCTCACAACTACAAAATTTTAACTGAGGAAATAAAAATTGCACATGATCTGTCCAATGCCATGTTCTATGAATCTAAGAACCTGAGAGAGCAGGAAAGGCATTGATCACTTCAAGGCCTGGATTTAACAGTACCTTCTTAAATCTATAACCAGCATATGATCTAGTTTGCCATTCCAAAGGGTATCTCTAGCCACAAAATCTCTAAAGATATGTTACACCAGCAAGGAATTCCATAGTTAAAATCTGCATAATCTACTTCTGATCAACTAAGTCTAGTTTGCAATTTATTTTCATTTGGCAACCAAATAAAATAAAAAATAGGATGCTATTGAAATCATTCCTATCATCAAAATCTTTATACTATCAGCAACACAGTCTTTCATTAAAGTAAGTGGCAAAGAGAATTTTAGCATACAATGGAAAACATGCATAAAACACCAAATTCTGAAAAAAAAATTGCATAGCTTTATATTTTCTACTTTCAAAAAGTCATAATTCCCACTTCTATTGTTTGAGCTTTTGAAGACATTTGGATCAATTTATAAATAACACTGGCACTTATATTTCATGAAAAAACAAATAAATCTAACTTACTTCCTTCAAATCACTGCCAATTAAGAATTGGCGAACTTTTTCTGAAAAGGCCAAATCATAAATATTTTAGGTTTTGTGGGTTATACTGCCCTCTAATCTTTTGTGATTTCTCCTGCCCCTAGTCTGCTCCTTATATTTGAAGAAGTATACTCTGGAAAATACCTGCAAAGGCTTTGAGGTAACACTAAGATCAGCATCTTTCCCCTCTTTGTCTCCTCCCCCAGCTACTCTGTCATTATAATACAAAAGTACACATAGACAATACATTAATAAATGAGTGGGGTTATGTACCAATAAAACTTCATTTACAAAAAAAAAAAAAAAAAGGTGATGGGCCAGATTAGAGGCACAGAATATAGTTTGCCAACACTGGATTTATGCCATAGAGAAATCGTGTACATTTTTTTTTTTACCTGCATTCTAGGAAATTCTATTTAAAAGTCAAATTATTTTTGCAACAATAAAAAAAAGTAAAAAAGTAAAATCTCAATAAGACTGTTTCTATGAAGAACTCCAACATTTTACTCACTAACATAAGAGTTTCACACCAGCTATCTAATTCCAATAGTAATCATTATGGATTATAATTTTCTATTTTCAATAGGTATAAGTTGAAAAAAAAAAAGCTTGTTGCCACTGTGTCAGTTCTGACTCTTGACAGTCTTGTATAGCACAAAGTAGACATAGGGTTTTCTTTTTTCAAAAATTTTTCATTTTTTTTTTTTGTCTTTGTGTGTGTGTGTGTGTGTGTGTGATTTGGGTGAAAATTTACAGAGCAAATTTACTTTCCATACAGCAGCTCACATACACTTTGTCTCGTAACATTGACCACATTTTACCACAATGCAGCAGCTCACCTCACACTTCCTCCCGACAGTCACCTCTTCCCTATGTCCATCCCTCCATGCACCCCTGCCCCTGAGCTGTCTCCCTGTGCATAAACAGCCCTTCTTTCTCCCATGATTGTTCTAAAATGAACCTAAAATGTTCAACTCCCATGAACCTAAAATGTTCAACTCCCATGCCTGTCTTTTGTTTGGCTGGAAGCCACAGGTGTGGGTTCAATTCCAGACCTGAAGGGCAATAGGGGTCATAGTTTCAGTGGTTCTACCAGGCTCTATCAGACCAGCAAACCTGGTCCCCCTTTATTTTTCCAAATGATTTTGAGTTTTGTTCCATATTATTCTCCCTCTCTATTCAGGATTTCCTACATAGATCCCTCCCTCCAAGTGGTTGACAGTGGTAGCCGGGCACCATCTAGTTCTTCTGGTCTCATAGTTATATAGGCTGCAGATCGCATGGTGTACCAGTCACTAGGACTAATTCTTTCCATGAATCTTTGGTTTTCTTCATTCTTCTTTGCTCTGGACGAGGAGAGACCCATCATTGCATCTAGATGGATGCTGGCAAGCTTTTAAGATCCCAGTCACTACTCGCCAAGGCAGGAGGTGGAACAATGTTTTATGTAGCATGTTATGCCAATTGAGCTTGATATCCCCTGTGACTATGGTCCTGAGGCCACACGTTCAACTACTTGGTCTCTCTGGGTAGCTGGCTGTGACCAAGAAGTGACTATAAACTTGTCCCTTGTTAGCTCTACTGTACACCTGGGAATTCAGATGATACAAATACACTTATAGGACCATTGTCTACCAACCTGACATAAGGTTTTCTTGGCTGTAAAAGGTTTTCTTGTTTCTTGTCTGCTTTCTTTACAGAAGCAGAACAGCAAGGCTTTCTTCCATGGCACTGCTGGGTAGGTTTGAATCACCAACCTCAAGTTCAAGTCATCTGTGTCACCCAGGGACCTTCTAGATATATTCTCAGATCCAACCAATAAGGGGTGCTACCTAATCTTGTACACAGCAGGGAGACCTGAGCCAAAACTAGATTCCCCATTTTACTTCTTAATTACTTTCATCAGTAACTTCCATGACCTCCACTGAACATCATGTGCCAGGACAAAGTCATACAGCACCACAGATGGGAAAAAGTGCTCTGCATCCCTTTTCATCTTTTTGCTTCCTCTCTTTTCATATTACACTCATCTTTAACACCCAGAACAAATTCTAAGATAAAGTAAACAGATCAATTTCAACACACACATTTAATTAAGTAATGTGCAGAGAGAATGGAGAGCAAAGATGGTAAACAGTGTCTGGCTCAAGTAATCTTTCTAGCTTGTTCTAATCAGCTTCAGATTTTGGGTACCACATTCCAAGTTTTCCATATTAATGCATTGTTAAAAGTTTACTGATAAAATTAACAAGGCACATCTTTGATTTAGGTCTAACATAAATCTTCCTTGCTAGAAAATTCTGTCAGACAACTAGAAAAATTCACTAATAGGTACTAAAAATAACAACAATAAAGTATTCTTTGTAGCATCATTGACTGAAAGGCTTCAAGGCTCTTCTATCTAGACACAATAATAAAACAGTCATATCTGAATATGAACTATTTCAAGGAAAGAAATGTCTCCATTAAGTATTTGTTGGTTGATTTATTGAAAGAGTCATAGTATTTTTTTCTTTTCTACCATGTCAATAGACTACAATTTTCCTATAGATACCCCAGAAAGTTTCGATTTATCTCAAATCACATAACAGAATTCTTAAAAGAAAGCATTAGATTTTGTTAAATTATATAATCAGCATGCTTAGAGCACTGAAAAAATTTTACAAGATAAATTATGACAAATCCAAAATAGGTAGAAATTATGCCCTTATATCTTTTGTAATTTTTTCCTTCCCCTGGTCAACTCCACATATGTCCTCATAGTTGAGGCAGTATTCTCTGGAAGATTACGGCAAGGGCTTTGCTGTTAAACTAAGACCAGTACCTCCTCCCAGGCTCATCTCTTTCACCAGGCAGGTTCAAGTCACAGTACTGCAAGAAAACCCAACAGGCTTGAGAACTCTGTAAATATAGCAAGGTGATCCTTGGTCTGTTGTAGCAAAATGAAACATAAATGTGGTAGGAGGTCAGAAGAATTCATTAGCTGGGCAGGACAGCAGAGCCCATGTGAAGCAGAGAGAGGGATTTAGAGCAAAAGGCTAATTACTCCTGGACCCATCTCAATGGCCTGATAGATTTACTGCTAATTAATTTCTCTTCTTCATTTTCACATATCTAGCCAGTGAATCAGGGACTATGATTCATTTTCTGCTTTTCTTCCTATAACCCTCATCGGTTTCTCCAGTTCCATTAGCAAATTGCCCTCTTGAGTATCCATTTTCTGAAGGTTGTTGCCTGGGCTGTCTCGGTGGTCTTGACCTCAGGAAGACCTTTTGCAAAAGGATTCAGGGCAACAAGCTGCAATCATTTAAAAACAACAAAATAGGGTAGTGATAATGAATAGAAGTTCTTTTCTCCTCCGTTCCTCTGTCTCCCTCAAAAAGGTTAGAAAATTATTTGTTATGACTCTGCACTTACTTGTTTCCTATTTCCTCAGCAGTTCATGTAGATAAGACAGATCTAAGAATAATGCAAGTCAGGGAAGTGAATACATTTTAATGTAATTACCCCACAGAGTGCTCTTCATGGACAGCACTGAAGAGGGAAGGGCAGAAGAAAAAAAAATGCAATTATTTAGATTTAACAAGAATTTATCAATATTTTATTGAAAGAACTAAATAGTGCCTAAGCCATTTGACTGCCAATCAGAAGGCTGGTGGTTCAAACCCACCAGCCACTCCTGGGAAGGAAGGTTGGGCAATCTACTTCTGTAGTGATACTGCCTCGGAAACCCAAGGAGGGGTCGCTATGAGTCAGATCCAGCTCAATGGCAGTGAGTTTGTTTTTATTGGTTTAATGTAGATAAGTGGAGTTCTGGTGGTGCAGTGGTCGGTGGTTTGAACCCACCAGCCGCTCCATGGAAGAAAGATGAGGCAATCTGCTTCCGTAAAGATTATAGCCTTGGGAATGCTATAGGACAGTTCTACTGTGTCCTAAAGGGGACTACAAGTCAAGATCGACTAGATGGTAGTGTATTTATGCAGATAAGAAAATAATACACAGGCCAGAGTTTAAATGTATTATCTCATATATCTAGGAAGAAAAGGCCTGGTTAATTATTTCTGAAAATCAACCAGTGAAAAACCTATGATGACAGTGATGGATCCCCAGCCCATCATGGGGATGGCACAGGATTAGTTAGTGTTTCATTCCGTTGTACATGGAGTCTCCATGAGTCAGGGCCACTGAATGGTAGCTAACAACTAATAACAACAAAAGTATTTACAGAGAGTTAATTATGAATATAACAAAAAATGTAATGCCAAAATTTCAGCAAGCCTCTAGTGGTACTAATAAGCAGTTTTCTATAAATCAATAGGAAGTTTATGGCTGTTGCTGTTGCTATGTGCCGTGGAATTGGACCCGACTCATAATGACCCCTTCTTGGGTTTCCAAGGCGGTATCACTATGGAAGTAGATTGCCAAACCTTCCTTCTGAGGAGTGGCTGGTGAGTTTGAACCACCAGCCAGCCTTCTGGTTAGCAGTCAAGTGCCTTAAGCACTACACTACCAGAGCTAGTATGGTCAAAAGTATATTTCTACAGTGAGTACTATGTGTTTTCTGTGTTCCTAAACAACATAAAACTATATTCTTAGACTCATTTGAACTCAATTAAATGAATGTTCAGATATAGAATCTTTTCCACTGAAATAATTTGGTTTAGAATCCAAGCTGTATTAAATTCACTTCACAATGCCAAAGTCTGTGAGCCAATACGTATCAGTTATGAAGTCTGGAATTAGAAAGAGTTGGAAAGTGGAATAAGAAATTAATTAAAATAAGCCTGCAAAAATAGAGAAAGGAAAGCAAGACAATATTCTTAAAGTCTTAAATAGTTTGGATAGAAGCAAGCTTTACTGACCGTCTACAGCAGCCTCACTGTACTCACTTTATTTGTGGATGAAACCATACAGACATGCTGTTACCTTGCACATCACAGATTCTTCCCAGGTATTTCATGGGAACAAGTAACTTATGTGGCTGAACACTTGCTGTTGTTGTCATAGCATCTGTTGAGTTAGCTCTGATTAATGCTGACCTTATGTGCCACAGAATGACACATTGCCCAGTCCTTCATCTTTCTCATAATTGCATGCCCATCATTTTGGTTATTGTGCCAATACATCTCACTGAAGGTGGGTCTTTCTTGCCTTGTTGACCCACTACTTCAATAAACACAATGTCTCCTCCAGCAATTAATCCTTACTGATGATGTGTCCAAAGTAAACAAGTCAACAAAGTTCCATTGTGATCTATAAGGTTTTCATTGGCTAAATTTTAGAAGTAGATTGCCAAGCCTTTCTTCCTAGTTTATCTTAGTCTGGAAGCTCCACTGAAAACTACACACAGTATGATTTTGTTATTTATATAAACCTATTGCCATCTAGCTGATTTTGACTCTTAGTGACCCTTTAGGACAGAAATCCTGCTGGTATTTGAAATACCAGTGGCATAGCTTCTAGCATGATAGCGACACACAAGCTTCCACAGTACCACAAACTGACCGATAGGGGGTGGGAAGATTTGCTACTACACCTACAATGAAAACTCAGTAGTATGGAATAGGGGATACTCTCGTGGGTCTCCCAAAGGTCACTTATCTGGACTTGTTTTGTAAAACCAGAGGCCTCAAAACCCAATTTCCTGTATTAAACATTGTTTTTTGTTGGTTTGTCGCTTGTTGGTTTGTTTCTTTGTTGTTTTATTACCAAGATATCCTGCTCAACACCTGTCTCTCCTAGGATCCTTACAACACACTTCAAAGAACATGGACATCTTTGGGGAAGGAAATGCAGAAAATTAGCAAGGGTATGTGGGTAATAAGAAACACATAAATATTAATGACACAATCACAATTAAGAAAACCTCAACCATATGATTCATCACCCATTCCAATCTTAAAGGAACCTACATAAACCATTTCAAAAAACAGCTACAATATTGTGAATTTTCTTGAAATAACAAAAAATAAACATGGTATCATCAAAATATCTGCACATAATGCCATAAACATTTTGGGTTCCGATGACTACTTATATTAGACCTTTAGTAACAAAATATTTTCAGATGTCACACAAATTTCCTAGATTTGTCAACTCAAAATAATCTAACAAGATTTGTGATGAAAATATTATTTTGGATGCAAATAAATAGACAAAAATATGTGTAATGCCATCTCCATTGAAATTAATTTAAAAATGCAAATAAAAAGCAAAGAAAAAAAAAAAAAAAACTCACTGCTGTCAAGTTGGATCCGACTCACAGCCACCCTTCCTTGGGTTTCTGAGGCAGTATCTCTACAGACGTAGTTTGCCCCATCTTCCTTCTGAGGAGTGGCTTGTGGGTTTGAACCACTAGCCTTCTGGTTAGCAGTCAAATACCTTAGGCAGTACACCACCATGACTGATTGTACAGAAACCAAGGAGCCCTGGTGGTACAGTGTTAAGCACTCAGTATTAACCAAAACGTCTGCAGTTCATACCCATCAGCTTCTCTGCAGGAGAAAGATGTGGCAGTCTGCTTCCATAAAGATTTACATCCTTGGAACCTTATGGGACAGTTCTACTCTGTCCTGTATGGTCACCATGAGTCAGAATTGACTTGACAGCAGTGATTGGATATTCAGAAATCACTCATTTGTGGCTCAGCTCAGAGAGACAAGTTGGTATAGGCATAGAGATTGACAAGGAGCCTAATGCCTCCTAGCCATAACAAGAGATTCAAATAAATTCATATATTATAAACAAACAAAACAAAACAAAAAAACTCACTGCCGTCGAGTGGATTCCAACTTGTAGTGACCCTCATTGGGTTCCAATGCTGTAAATCTTTATGGAAGTAGATTGCCCCATCTTCCTTCCACAGAGCAGCTGGTGGATTTGAACCACTCACTTTCTGGCTAGCAGCTAAATGCCTTATCCACTACACCACCAGAATTTTTTTATATATTGTAAAGGCTGGAAGAAATTTAAGGGCCCAGAACAATCTTTGAGCATGTCCAAGGCTTTTATCTTCTCTGAGAAAACACATTCAATGATTTGGTTCCAGGATTGAGTGAGACTAAAATGTTCTGATTATTCAGATATTCTTTTCAGAATCTAAAGGGTCTTGGAATACTTTAAGAATATTAAAAACTCACTAAAATGATTGACATTGTTGAGAGATGATGATAAGAATGGACATCAACAATGGTAAAAAGCAAAAGCAGAAAGACAAACTCAGTAATTCAGCATAGGTTTAGGTTAATGAAATATAATTCACTCATTCTTCTCTGCCTCTAATGAAACTTAACATCAGATATCCAGATAAATATCATATGTAAGGTTATCTACAAATCTTCGCATAGTAATTACAGAAGACAGATGGTAAACAGATTTTAACACATTAGTCTTCTTTTATTATCTATCTGAAAGAAAAAATATTTAGCTCATATAATGTGGTTGGACACTTACTTATCAAGAGTTCTGATACATCAGCAAAAGACTTGTTCCTCTTAGCCTTGAAAATTAACTAGCAGAGAAATAAGACATATTTTCTATAGTATTTTTCCTCACACACCAAAATTTCATGACCATTAAGTTGTGAATGCCTTGCCTTGAATCCATTACCTATCATTTATCAGATTAAATCATAGGTGACTTACTTTATTTTTTTTTTGAGCCAAAATTTCCTGAAAGCAGGAAAAGTGATATTTAATCTAGAGTGTTATTGTGAAGATTAAATAGAATAATGTGTAGCATAATACTTACTATATAGTACTAACCAAACAAAAAACAAACTCACTGCCATCGAGTTGGATCTGACTCATAGCGACCTCTCCTTGGGTTTCTGAGGCAGTATCATTACAGAAGTAGATTGCCCAAAGTTCCCTCTCAGGAGTGGCTGGTGTGTTTGCACTGTCAGCCTTCTGGTTAGCAGTCAAGTGCCTTAGGCACAACACCACCAGAGCTCCTGAATATGTGTATATGGGTTTATTTTTCAAGAAGAAAAAAAAGAGAGAAGTACAAGTATTTGGTTAAATTTTGCTTTTTATTTTAAACTGAAATGATTCGTTGTCTCATTAACTAGGACATTAATGATCATACCTAATCCTCTGGTAGCATAGTGCCTAAGGCACCTGATTGCTAACCAGAAGGCTGGAGGTTCAAACCCACCAACCACTCCTCGGAAGAAAGGTTGGGCAATCTACTTCCATATTGATACCACCTCGGAAACACAAGGAGGGGTCGCTATAATTCGGGTCTGACTCGATGGCACATAACAACAACAACAACAATCTAAGAGGACTCTTCTAGGTTTCAATCACTACAACTATTGTTTTACTATTCTTCAATATGTTGACTCTAGTTGTCCTTTATTCTATTTCAACCACTGCCACTTTTGTAATTAATTTGAATACCTGTAGAAACCACCAAATACATCCTGAATATAACTTCTTAATAATTTTATAGAACACTTCTAACAAGCAAATATGTTTTAAAAAATTCCACACAATGAACAGCTTAAAAGAAAAAAAAAAAATACACCCAAGAATTTGATCAAACTATCCCATGCAAATTTTTACAGATATTCCTTTGGTAGTCCCCAATTCTCCCCATTTCATGCAAGGCCACCCTTACCAATAAATGGAGTCAGAAACCAACTTCTGTCTAATGTAATATTGAAAAACTGCCTGCAGAAGTATCTTGCTTCTTTGTTTCAAACAGTCCCTTGAGTGTTAAATGTTTGGGTTACATATCGAAGGCAACAATGAAACCAGTAATGTTATCTGAAAGGTATTACACATTAAGTCATCATTGGCTTTTCCTGACATAATGTTGGTCCTTGGAGAGTGGATATGGCAATGAAGGAGAGAAGGACAGCCCTGAGTGAGACTGTGGGGAGTTCTTGGTCATGAGCCCATGGAGTTCCTGCGGAGAAGAGAAGGAGCCATGTAAAATGGGGCTAGAAGGTCCTGAAGAAACTCAGCCTCTCTCACAACTTAGCCTTAGGCCAAAACTGATCCCAGTAACGTTCTTTCTTCCTACAGCCCAGAGAGCCCCCTTTAATTTATACACCTCCCTTTTTCTTGAGCAAGAGGGGGATATGAGTGCTGCCAGTACATGCTTCCTGCTCCCAACACTCAACTCACAGCTTGATGTGAAGGCTAATTATTTGACTAGAACGGTAAATCCTCACAGTTACTGTGGAGTTAACATCATTGAAAAATAGAACCATTTAGCTGCAAGAAATCTATAACCTAGTTTGTGCTCAGCCTCTGGGCAATAAGAGCCCACTGACAATTCCAAGTAGTAGCGCTGACCCTCTTCTTATAGAGCTTTAGGTAAGGAGATTTAAAAGCTTCTCTTTTCAGTGTTTTACTACCTTATTACCAGGAAAACATTCTTACAAAAAGAAATCCTTCTGGTACAATTTAAACCAATTTCCCTTTGTCTGGAGGTCAAGTGAAACCAGGTGAATTGCCTGAGAATGTACAAACTTCATAGGCTGATAGAGCGTTTATACTACTGGGAAGATCCTTAGAGATCACTTAGTTCATCTCCCTGTTTTTTGGAGACCGGGAGATTAAAATGAGTGACTTGATCAAACTCACACTGCCATTTATCATAGATCCCTTTGAGCTTTAATTGTATCCAAAATAAATAATTCTAAGGCATTAAAATCCTGCTGGAATGATAGGGCTTGTCCACTAAAATAGAGAAACTTGGTAATATAAGCAAGCTTTCATCAGGACTCAGGTTACCTGTATTCTAATCCTGGATTTATCATTTACTGTTGTGAGTTGTCCAATTTATCTAATCTGTCCCTGAGTTTCTTCATCTGTCAAATGGTGCTAATAATGACACCTACCATAGAGTGTTGTTATGAGTATTGAATGAGGTATCACACACTAATAATAGCTAATAGCACTATTTCAAATACCGCGTGTGTATGAATTTAATCTCCACAGCAAACCCATGAGTTGGTAGCTGTAGTTGGCTGCCGTTGAGTCAGTTTCGATTCATAGTGACCTTCTGTACAACAGAACAAAACATCTCCTGGTTGTGCACCATCTTCATGATTATTGGTATTTTTGAGTCTATTGTGGTTATTGTGTCAGTCCTTCTCATTGAGGTTTTCCCTCATGCCACCTGATCCTCTGACCTGTGGATGCTGTCATCATCACCGTGTTGTTATCGTTATTAATTGGTGACTTACTTGCAGGTTGGCTTTCAAATGTTTTTTGAGCATATTTATTTGGCCTTATTAAGCTTCCAACCTAGATTAACTCGTCAGTTCAAAAAATGTGAATAGTTAAAAGAAAAGCTCACCTGAAAAAACAAAAACAAAAACAAACTGCCTTTACACCAAAGAAAATGATAAATATTATTCCAAAGCAAAATGAACATAACATTGGCATCATGCATTCTTTGGCATTACCTCTCTACTTGCTCCCTTTAATTGTGTGGGTAACAAACAGATAAGGAAAAAAACTATTCTCCACTCCCTGATGAAAATCACAATTTCAATATGTGAGTATAGTATTAAGTTCACTAAACATTTGACATTCACATGTATTTCTTTTTTTCCTGAAATACTCTTGTGACTCTTGACAGCTCATTAAGGATCCACATAAGCCCTGCTTGGGACTTACAGGTGCCTGGTAACCAGCTGCTTTCACCACACATTACCTCAAAGAATGTATCAGCCACAGGCACCTCACTGGTCAGTCTGAAAGGGAGGATGGATCATGGCACAAAGAGGATGTTTAGGAAGAGTTCCTACCTTCTCTGCTGGCTTTTATTTTGACATATGGGGCTGTAACCCAAGCGTGCAAGGATTAGAGATGTCATTTTATGTCAGTTGTAAGACAGGGTACAACAAAAACTGAAAGCACATACACCATCATTTGTCTGACGTGACACTTCCAGAAGGAAAGATGCCAGAGTCAAACAGTTGCCTTTTTCAGAGAGGTTTTTCTTTGTCCACTCAAGCTGTCAGCAGTTCTTACTGCGGAATTTCACAAGCTACAAAACTTACTTCTTGCAAGAGAACAATTCTACTTCCCCACAAATGGGCAAATGCTGATGTGAATGGGTGGCTGTAACTTAGAAACAATTGGAAGCCCATAAAAAGAAAACCAAGAAGATTGGAATGGATGAATCTACTGACTCAAATCCAAACCTGATGACCCTGGATTCTACATAGTTACACCCAACACATAATGGGCTATTCTAAAATGTAGTAACTAAATATAATTTTTCAAAGAATGACCAATTTTAATCAATTTGTTCATAAAAAGAGCAAGCAACAAAAATGTGTTAAGTGATCAGCAAGGCATTAAAAACAGGATTCTTACAAAGCAGAATGCTTTGCATATGGGAGCTCTGGTAGCATAGTACCTAAGGCACTTGACTGCTAACCAGAAGCCTGGCAGTTCAAACCCATCAGCCACTCCTCGTAAGGAAGATGGGGCAATCTACTTCCCTAGTGATACTGCCTCGGCAACCCAAGGAGGGTCGCTATGAGTCGGGTTCGACTCGACAGCACACAACAACAACAACATATCACTTCTGTTTATTAAACACCTACTGTGTGCCAGGGAAATGGTACTTGTTATGGATTAAATTGTGGTCTCCAAAGAGATATGTTGAAGTCCTAACCTTAGATACTTGTGGACCTCCTTGTTCCTAAATACAGTCCTTTAAAATGGAGTGGAGTAGGTCCTCCCATCTGACAAAATACCATCTGAATGGTATTTTATAAAAGAGAACAGCCAGAGAGTCACATACACAAGCAGCTGTGTAATAAAGGAAGCAAACACAGCTGCAATCCAAGATATGCCAAGGAATTCCAGAAGGTAGGATCAAGGTATGTAACAGCTACTCTCTCAGAGCCCTTAGAAGGAATCAGCACAGCCAATACCCTGATGTGGACTTCCAGTCTCTAGAACAGTGAAACAACAAATTTCTGTTCTTTAAAGCCACTCACTTTGTGATCTTTAGTTACAAAAGTCCGAGGAAATAAAAAGAGTACTCCACACGTTCTCTGATTTAGCCCTTTGGAAGGGGGAAAAAGGAAAAAAGAGAGAGAGAGAGAGAGGAAGAGAAAAGGTCAAAGAGCTAAATTATGCTACCTACAATCATAAAAAAGAAAGTGGCATAGCCAGAATTCTAACCCTCATTAGTTTAATCCCAAAGACCAAATTCTTTCCCAAAGTTCATTTCCTCACTATAGGATACACATATACCAGAAGTATTTGTTCTTAGGCTAGGGCATATGCCAAATATTATTGTTCTTGTCAATTGCCATCAAGTCAATTCCAATTCCTAGTCACAACTGTGTGGAACAGCACTGCTCCATTGTCTTTTCAAGGTTGTGAGCTCTCAGTAGCAGATCACATGGCCTGTCTCCTGAGGCACTTCTGAGTGGGTTTGAGCTTACTGGTTAGTAGCCGAGCATTTAACTGGTTGCACCACCCAAGACTCCTATGCTAAACATTAACTAGGCTGAATATTGTGCAAATGCCACACATTTTACTGCAGATATGGAGAAATGGCTTATAATGTTTGAAATTTTAAAGCATTCTATCAAATGTATTTCTGAGTAACTCTCGCTTTCCAATTCCAGCCAATATAAATATTTGCATTTGTTTGTTTGTTTACTTGTGAAAACCAGGAAAACAAGAAACATACTTATGTAATTTGAGAAATTGGTGATAGACTTATATAAGTAATGCTAAAGTAGACATGTTAGAATTTTGATTTCAAAGAAATCAGGTGGATAACCACAAATTGAAATTTAAAATGTTTTTAGTTTTAATGGCTTTTTACATTTTTATTGCAGAAAACAACATTGAATCCCATAAACCAGGTCACCTTCCTAATTGATCAACCCAAAATTTTCTCCGATAGATTGACTATGCTTATTTTCACTTCTCAACTCTGGATGATCATTGATAACTCAAAAGTGCTGGAAAATATGAGGTTTGTGATTTTTCTATCATTCTTCATATCTTTAAAGTTGTTGTTGTTGTTGTTTGCCGTCGAGTCTTTAAAGTAGAACACATTTTAAAATGTATTTTCAAGTGAAAACAGAATTGGCAGATACAACGAACAAGTTTCAAGTATACTATTGGTACCAAGAAAAGTCACAAACACCTGAAATCAGCCGAAGTGAGATTTATAATGTTATTGAGACTCGCACAAAGCAGTTGGCAGCAGAGACAATGATGCTCTTATCTTGAGCACAACAGCATAAAAACAGCAAAGTGTGAGGCACACTGTCAAGTTTCCTTAAGATACAACCTATGTTTTTCTATAGATTAAAATAAATAGAAATCTGGATGCTCCTTATATAAAAAACAAAAAGCAAATTGCCTTGATAAATAACTTTATTAAATTGGCATTCTTTTTTTTTTTTTTTTTTT
>NW_006921677.1:1477819-1489254 GCF_000298275.1 Orycteropus afer afer
CAAGATTATGTTCTGTGTCTGTGTTAATTGGTTTCCCTTTTCTTTGTTGAAGAGGGTCTGTGCAATCCTTCTGCCTAGTCCGCCATCTTGCCCCGCCTCTAAATTGGCATTCTTGTAGTAACTTTAAAAGCCAATCATGCACATGTTGAAAGCAAATCAACAGATTATTTAAAAAAATTTTTTTTTGTTCCAGTTTGTGCATTGAAGATGGTAAAATGATAACCCTTCTTAAAAACAATAATAAAAAAGTACTGTTCTGAATATACATGTTTTAGAAAATATTGAATTTAAACAGAAATGTACTTTGAAAGCTTGTTCTACTACATAGATGTATTCTGGTATAGGTGTGGGGAGGTGCTGGGCAGATTTTTCAAACTAATGTTTAAGTGTTATTTTTCCTTATGGGGGTTAGGGGAGATATGGAAATAGTAAAGGATAGAATCCTGTCAAGTATGCTTGTTGACCAAGAGTTGTCTTGTTTAACAGATATATTCTTGAAGCTAAATGCACTCTGTCAAGACAAACAGGTATGTTTCAACTGCTCATGATACGATTACTACAAAAGGAAAATAAGTTGCATGCAGATTTTATCTTGAATTGGTACAAGTTAAGGTGTGATTTAAAAAAAAAAAAAAAAAATCTTCTTTCTTTAATGAAGAGAGTGTGAATGACTATTTCCCAGACACAGTAATATTCTATTCTGGTCAAGGGATCAGAGACCATTGCACTAGAGACCTTGTCTTTATCTGTGTAACACAGATGAATCAAAAGATACAGTTAATGAATTTCCCCAGCAGTGGCCTAAGAACGTCAAGAGGCACAAAACTCAAATTCCCTCAGGGTGACATAATTAATGATTCTGAGGAGACAAGAGAAAATGCCCATCTTTCTAGCCAAGCAAAAGACAGGCATATGAGCTGAACGTTTTCATTAAGCAGATACACTCCTTGGAGAGATCAATCATGGGAAATTAGAAGGGCTGTGTGTGCACAGGGAGACAGCTCAGGGGGTGGGAGTGCATAGGAGGGAAGTACACAAGGAAGAGCTAACTATGGGGAGGAAGTGGGAGCATTGTGGAAAATTGCAATCAATGTCATGAGGCAAAGTATATGTGAACTGCTGTGTTGAAAGTGAATTCGTTCTGTAAATTTTCATCCAAACCACAATAAAAATTAAAAAAAAGAAAAAAGAGAGAGAGAGAAAATGCCCATCTAAAGACATTTACTTTTTGGGGGAGAGGAGGGAAGAGTTCTTGAGGAGCCTTCTGGTTACCAGTTCATGGCCTCTGAACTCCACAAACCCCCAATATGGTAGCATTTTGAGCATCTCTCCTCAGTCATGAATCTGACATAGCTGAGACAGCATCAGAAAATGTTTGCCATTCACCTATTACACGAATCAGAATTCTCAAAACCGTGTGGCTCCAAAATTGACCCACAGAATGATCAGGACATTGACCCTGTTTTGGAGAGTTAGCTTTGTGTAATAAGATATGATTTTCTGAAACTGCAAATGAATACATTGAAAGGCCTTGCCATTAAAAAACAAAAACTCAATGAATTTTAATTCAAATGCAAGGACTACTCATCCATTATTCAACAAGGGTATTTATTTTTGTCTTATTCAGAATGTAAATAATTTGAAATATTACTTTAATAAATTAAATACTATTTTACTTTTGAGAAGGATATAAAGTACCTGATTGAAATAATCAAGCAACTTCAATGGTACATAAATTTGTTGGGACCTTAGTAACCACCTTCATTTCCCATTATACTTTTTGGAGGAAATTTTGCAGAAGCCCACAGGATGCCATACTTCCTTCAGTGACTTAACAGCCTGTGGTATATAAAGCCTGAGTCAAGAGTAAGACAAAATATCGTAACATTTTTAACAGAATAGGGACAGAGCAGAGAATCAAGGTGATAAATAATACTGTCCTGAAGTCATGTGGCCCTTCACACACTTATAGAACCCTGTGCTACATCTTTCTGAGAATAAATCAAAGCATATTTACTTTCATTACACTGATGTTCAGAAAACATTTCATTTGGGTTCTGAGATTTTTTTTTTAAATGCTGCTTCTAGAAAACAACTAAAATCTAGAATCTGTACCAAACGATTGGTAATGTATCTTTTATCCAATTTAATCTTACCTTACTCCATCCTTAATAGAAAGAGGTCTATCTGTACCCTGATTACAATTATGTCTTTCTAAATTACTTTCATTTAGAATTTTATACCCTCATGGGTAAGCTAACATCACTTTTAAAATAAGGTCACAATTACATCCAAAATAAACATTTTATGTATCTTGCCTTATTAGCATGAGTAAAAATGGTTTAACTCAATTGCCACTG
This sequence comes from Orycteropus afer afer, assembly GCF_000298275.1. NCBI lineage: Eukaryota > Metazoa > Chordata > Mammalia > Tubulidentata > Orycteropodidae > Orycteropus > Orycteropus afer. The sequence goes on from NW_006921677.1 coordinate 1,480,180, forward strand.
TAATTGACTTCCACAGAATGTTTGTGTGTGTGTGTGTGTGTGTGTACATTTCACTGCTCTATATTATTATTATAAGTCAGTCTCAAATATTATTTGACAATAGAGAAAGGGGGATATTGTTCAAAGGTCCACATTATTTTGTTATTGGTTATTTAAATTTAAATCTTAACTCTGACACAAAATGTTTAGCCATTAAAAATGATTCTCTGATATTATTAGTTCTATTTACAGATATGTAGAATCATTGCTATACTATTCTGAATGTAATGATCTTTAACTCAATCACCATCCATTTATTCAGTGGTTTAATTAGTGTAATTCAGTATTGATCAGTCACTGCAACCAGGCAGTCATAACCATTGTCTTAGTAGATTAGGGCTATTGATGTTGTTAGATACCTTTGAGTTAGTTCTGACCCATAGAAACCCTATGTAAAACAGAATGAAACCCTGCCAGATCTTGAGGCATCCTCACAGTCATTGCTATGTTTGAGCCCATTGTTGCAACCACTGTGTCAATCCATCTTGTTGAGGGTCCCTATTTTGCTGATCCTCTACTTTATCAAGCATGTTATCCTTCTCCAGAGAATGGTCCCTACTGATAAAATGCCCACAGTATGCGAGACAATGTCTCATCCTCCTCACTTCTAAGAAGACAGATTTGTTCATTCTTCAGGCAGTTCATGGTATATTCAATATTCTTCTCCAACACCATAAGTCAAATACATCAATTCTATTCTCTTCTGTATTAATTGTCTATATTTCACATGCATAGGAGGTGATTGAAAATATCATGGCTTGGGTCAGGTACACCTTAATCTGTCCATTTGGTTGACCCTGCTGGTATTTGAAATATCACTGGCATAGCTTTCAGCATCACAGCAACATGGAAGCCACAATAGAAGGACAAACTGACAGACAAGTGGTGGTTCTTAGTGCTGCTGTAACATAAATACCACAAGTGGGTTGGTTTAAAAAATAGAAATTTATTTTCTCACAGTTCAAGAGGCAAAAAGTCCAAATTCAGGCTGTTCAGGCAGAATCTCAGAAGTTACTAGGTTTAAGATACATCTTATATTGATATGGCCTCATTAACATAAGAAAGCAAACCCTGCTCCCAAATGGGATTACATTTACAGGAATAGGGGTTAGGATTCCAACACATATTTTGGACACAATACAACCTATCACACCTGTAAAAAATTGAGTGAGTTTTTCAGAATGCTTCCTGCCTGTGAGCATTCTGAACATTGTACATTTCTGCTTTCAAAACTAGTTCTTGTTAAACTGCTTATCATTTATTTTATCATTAATTATTTACTAGACTTCATGAATTGTCTTTATCACAATCACACAGTGATCATTTTACATGTATGACTTTCTTTTTTCATATTCTGATTGTATTTATTTTCTGATGTTATTTCTTAATGTCATCTAATGCTCTTATTTTTATTTCTATACAAAATGCCCCAAAAATGTACTTAATAATCCAAGAACTAGAATGTGGTTATGGTGTATTTTAACCATTTACCTTTTTAATCGTTGCTGGCCTTGGTTGGCTTATATTTTATTTATATTTTTGCATCTATGCCCTTGAGTAAAAGCTGACCACCCCAAAAAATGCATCTGCATAAAAATATTTCTAGTATTCTTTTACATTTTATATCTCTGCTGCCTGACTGAATGTCCAACGCTTTCAGTGCTTAGGATTTTTTTATTATTATTATTCCTGAATTGTCAGATGTTTGTTAAGTTTATCAGTTTTTGGCAAATAGCTAATTTTCTTTATATTTTGTTAACTTCTGCTCTTGGTTTATTATTTTCTTCCTTCTGTTGGCTTTTTTGTGTTTATTTTGTTTCCCTTTTCTAACTCTTCAAAGAAAATATTAAAAATATTAATGTTAGCTTCTCTTTTTTCATAATACAGAATTTTAGGCTTTATATTTATCACCAAGTTCTTTTAGTGGGATGGCACAAGTTTTGATATATAAAACTTCTATTATTATTCAATTCATAACATGACATTTTAATTATAATTTTTTTTTACTCATGAGTTACACAAAAGTATGCCTTATGTGTTTGTAATTATGAGGTTTAAAAATTATTTTCCTAAACAAGGGACCAGGATAAAGACCCAGAAAAAATCCCTGAGGAAGAAGCAGCATTGGAACTCCCTAATAAGGAATTCAAAAGAACTATATTGAGGTACCTTCAGTGGGTTGAGATACAGAACATGGAAAACACTGACAAAATTGAGGAAACCACAGACAAAACTCTAGAACAATTATGGAAGACAATATAAGAACAACATGACAAAATAAATGAAAAATTAGAAATGATATAAAATCTACAGATGGAAATCCAGAAGATTAATACTAAATTTTCAGAAATAGATAACGGTGAAGGAGTAGAATTAAATCAATGGAAGACAAATTAATGAGATTGAAGACAAATACTTCAATGGTTATTTGGAAAGGGATCGATCAGCAAAAAGATCAAAACTAAATGAAGAAAGCCTAAGATTCATGTGGGATACCATCAAGAGGAATAATCTACATGTAATCTGAATTCCAGAACAGGAAGAGACAAATAAAACCACAGAGAAATAGTTGAAGGTTTGTTGAAAGAGAATTTCCCTGATAAAATGAAGATGAGAATATAACCATTTAAGAAGTCCAATGAACCCCAAACAGGATAGACCCCAAAACAAAATCACCAAGATATATAATCAAATTCACCAAAACCAAAGACAAACAAAGAATTCTGAAAGCAGCACAGGAAAAACCAAAAGTTTTCTACAAAGTGAAACAAATAAAACTAAGCCCTGATTTCTTGGTAGAAACCATGTAGGTGAGAAAGCAATGGAATGGTATATATAAAACCATAAAAGAAAAAAAAATTCCAACCAAGAATTATATACCCAGCAAAATTATCCCTCAAATATGATGGTGAAATTAGGAGATTTCTAGATAAGGAGAAATCAAGGGAATTTGTTTAAATCAGAACAACTTTACAAGAGATCCTAAAGGGAGTCCTTTGAACACAGCCAATAATAGCAAACAACACTCATGATAACATAAGCCAGAAACCAACCCAGTAATGGAAGTATTCGAAGTAAATAAGCTTACAAGATTGTAAACTGGAAACCAGAGACATCAATTGGCAGATGAGGACAACTACAAACCAAAAAGGGGAAAAATTGTGTAGTTACAGAACTTCAATGGTGAGGAACTCAAAGCAATTGTAAGGTAGAATGGACTATACTAAACTTGGGAAGAAAATTATACATCACAGGGTAACCTAAAAAAAAAATTATAAACCTTCACATCAAATTTAAAAAAGGGACAAGCACAAATATTGAGCAAATACTAAAGCAACAATAATGAAGGAAGTGATAACACAATTCATAAATAAAATGAGGTCAGCACAGAAAATTATATGGAACAAAAAATCAGCAACATCACAAAAAAATCAATAACAAAATGACAGGAACAAATCCATACTTGTCAATAATCACACTGAATATAAAAGGATTAAATACACCACTCAATTAAGAGCATGCACTTGAAAGAGTAGAGACTGGATAAGAAAATATAACCCATCAATATGCTGTCTACAGCAGACACATCTTAGAGACATAGACAAAAAACCAAAGATTGGAAAAAGATATATCAAGCAATTGGCAACCATAAAAGAGCAGGAGTGGCAATATTAATTTCTGATCAAATTGACTTTAAGATAAAAGCCACCATAAGAGACAAGGAAGGACAGTATATAATGATTAAATGATTGACTAAAAAACAGGACATAACAATAATAAATATCTAAGCACCCTATGAAAGAGTCTCAAAATATATAAATGAGACTTTAAAAGAGTTGAAAAACAAATAGAGGACTCCACAGTCATAACAGGAAACTTTAATATACTACTTTCAAAGAAAGATAGAACAATGGGAAGGAAACTCAACAAAGACTCACCAGAACTGAACAATACAATCCACCAACTGGACCTTATAGACATCTACAGAGCACTTCACACAACAACAGCACAATATACATTCTTTTCCAGTGCCCATGGAACTTTCTCCAGGGTAGACCATATGTTAGGCCACAAAGCAAGCCTTAATAAATGTAAAAACATTCAAACACTGCAAAGCATCTTCTCACATCACAATGCTATAAAATTAGAAATTAACAACAGGAAGATCAACAGAAAAAGATCAAACACATGGAAACTGAACAACACCCTCCTTGAAAATGACTGGATAAGAGAAGAAATAAAAAATGAAATTAAAAAATTCCTTGAATCAAATGACAATGAAAACACAACATACCAAAATCCTTGGGAAACAGCAAAAGCAGTGATCAGAGGCCAATTTATAGCAATAAATGTACATGTCAAAGAAGAAAGAGTCAAAATAAACACCTTAACCCAACATCTCCAACATTTAGAAAAAGAGCAGCAGAAAAAGCCTACAGTCACCAGAAGAAAAGAAATAATAAAGATTCTAGCAGAAATAAATGAAATGGAAAGTAGAAAGACAATAGAAAAAATCAGCAAAAATCGAAGTTATTTAAAAGATTAATAAAATTGACAAACCACTGGCAAATTTAACAGAGGAAAAGAGGGAGAAAACACAAATAACACAAATAAGAAACAAATTTGGTAGCATCACAACAGAACCTACTGAAATGAAAAGGATAATATCAGGATACTATGAAGAACTATACACCAACAAATTTGAAAATCTAGAAGAAATAGTCAAATTTCTGGAAACATACTACTTATTTAAACTAACACACACAAAAAAATTTGAACAGACCCATAGCAAAAGAAGAAGTTGAACAAGTCATAAAAAATTACTGACAAAAAAAACCCTGGCCCAGTTTCACCAGAGATTCTATCAAACAGAGAACTGACATCAGTCCTACTCAAACTATTCCAGAACACAGAAAAAGATGGAATGCTCCCAAATTCATTTTATGAAACAAGCATAGCCTTGATACCAAAACCAGGCAAAGTCATCACTAAAAAGGAAAACTACAGACCAATATCCCTCATGAATAAAGATGCAAAAATCTTCAACAAAATCCTAGCTAATAGACTCCATGCTTGGTAGGGTGGAGGGTTGACGAAAGAGGGGGAGGCCTTGAACGAGATGGATTGACATGGTGGATGTGATGATGGGCTCAGGTATAGCAGGGATTGTGGGGCTGGCGCGGGATCAGGCAGTGTTTCATTCTGCTGTGCATGGGGTAGCTATGAGTCGGAAATGACTTGATGGCACTTAACAACAACAAAAACAAGACTCCAATAGCATGTCAAAAAAAATAATATATTATGACCAAGTGAGGTTCATATCAGGTATACAAGGATGGTTCAACATTAGAAAACAATCAACATCATCCATCACATAACTAAAACAAAGGAAAATAACCAAATGATCATATCAATTGATGCAGAAAAGGCATTTGATAAAATCTAACACCCATTCCTGATAAACATTCTCAGCAAAATAGGAATAGAAAGGAAATTCCTCAATATAACAAAGGGTACATATGCAAAACCAACAGCCAACATTATTTTCAATGAAGAAAGACTGACACCATTCCCCATGCAAGAATACCCTCTATCTCCACTTCTATTCAACATTGTATTGAAAGTCCTAGCCAGGGCAACAAGTCAAGAAAGGGAGATCAAAGGCATACAAACTGGTAAAGAAGAAGTAAAACTATCCCTATTTGCTGATGATATGATCCTATACATAAAAAACCCAAGTGACTCAACAAAAAAACTAGTGGAACTAATTGAGAGATTTAGCATAGTGGCAGGATACAAGATCAACATCCAAAAATGAGTTGGATTTCTCCACACCAGCAAAGAGATTGCTGAAAAGAAAATAAAGATACATTTACAATATACAATAAGTACAAAAAAAAAAAAAAAAAGTTGGGAATAAATCTCACTAGGGACACAAAAGACCTATACAAAGAAAACTACAAAACACTAGTTCAAGAAACCATAGGAGATCTACATAAATGCAAGAACATACCTTGCTTGTGGATAGGAAAATTGAGCATTGTGAAAAAGTCACTACTACTCAAAGCAATCTATACATTCAATGCAATCCCAATCTTGATCCCATCAACATTCTTTAAGGATATGAAAAAACCAATCACCAATTTTATATGGAAGGGAAAGAGACCTCAGATAAACAAAGCACCATTGAAGAAGAAGAAGAAAGTAGGAGGTCTCACATTCCTGGATCTCAAAACCTACTATAAAGTGATAGTAGTCAAAACAACCTTGTATTGGTACAACAACAGAAACATAGACCAGTGGAACAAAATTGAGAACCCATAAATAGATCCATCGACCTATGGTCAGTGATTTTTTTTACAAAGGCCTGAAATCCATTTGTATGGTCAGTAACTGCAACCTCCCAAATGGGTTTCAGACCCCAACCTATTTAGCTGTACTTGTAAGAAACTGCAAGCCATTTCCCTTCTCTCTCCCTGTCAGATAGCTACCACTTACCCCTTGTCAGGTATTTACCTGTCCTTAGGATAGCTGGGGGCATTTAAGCTCCTAACCAGCATTTTTATTAGAGCAAACACAAGTAGTTCAGAAATGCCCTGCCCTGGACCCCCTCCCAAGCAGCCAGGCGACACTGAGTCTGAAACTGGTCACACAGCCTTCCAGTCCTGATCATGTAGATCCTATCCCCAATTCCTCAGACTCCAGTATAAATATTCTCCCAAGGAATGGGAGAATTTAGGAAACTTCCGGAATCCATTCCAGCCCCACCACCCACTGGAGCCCAAACTGCTGGTAGTGAATATAAACCTTCTTCCCTCTTGTCTATTGTCTTGTAAATCCTGTTCCTCTTGATCCTCTTTCTCCTACTGGAATTGAAGCTCATGGCTATTTTTTATTTAACAAATTTTTTTTAAAAATTGGCCTCCAGACAGATTCTTTGATTTCTCTAAATCTACTCAAGGCAGAGCCTAAAACTCCCTGGGAAATTCCCACAATATCATTAAATGGGAAAGAGAAGGTCTCATTAACAAATGATGCTGGCAAATCTGGATACCCATTTGCAGAAAAATGAAAGAAGATTCATACCTCATACCATACACAAAAACTAACTCCAGATGGATCAAAGACTTAAATATGAAACCTAAATCTGTAAGGTTTCTGAAGGAAAAACAAGGGGCAAATTTAGGGGCTATAATTTATGTCATTAAATTATAGTTTATGCTACCAGGAGCTCTGGTAGCATAGTGCCTAAGGCACTTGACTGCTAATCAGAAGGCTGGTGGTTCAAACCCACCAGCCATTCCTCAGAAGGAAGATGGGGCAATCTACTTCCGTAGTGATACTGCCTCAGAAACCCAAGGAGGGGTCTCTATGGGTTGGGTCCAACTTGACAGTACATAACAACAACAAGAACAATTTATGGCATGAATAGACTGTCAAGCATAACCCAAAATGCATAAAAAGCAGAAGATAAACTAGGTGAATGGGACCTCCTAAAAATTAAAATTTTATGTGCTTCAAAAGACTTCTCCAAAAGAGTCAAAAGAGAACCTACAGATGAGGAAAAAATATTTGGCAATAACATATCTAACAGGGGACTTATCTCTAAAATTTATAGAAAACTCCAATACCTCAACAAGAAGAAAACAAACAATCTAAATAAAAAATGGACAGAAGACATGAATAGACACTTTACCAAGAGGATATTCAGGCGGCCAACAAACACATGAAAAAATACTCACAATCATTAGCCATTAGAGAAATGCAAATCAAAACAACAATGAGATAACATCTTGCCCCAGCACTAATAGCAAAGATCAACAAGACAGAAAATAACAAATGCTGATGACAATGTGGAGAGATTGGCACTCTCATACACTGCTGGTGGGACTGTAAAATGATACAACCATTGTGGAAAGCAGTATGGAGATTCCTTAAAAAGTTGGGATTAGAAATACCATCTGATCCAACAATCCCATTACTAGATACATATCCTAAAGAAGTGAGAGCCAGGACAAGAACAGATATATGGGGAGTTCCGGTAAGATGGCGGACTAGGCAGAAAGACTGCACAGACCCTCTTCAACAAAGAACAGGGGAACCAATTAACACAGACACAGAAGATAATCCTGGACCCCTGAGCCTTGGAGGGAAAGATAAAGAAGTGGACTAAACCCCAACTAGCAGAAGACTTTGCATGAAAATATCAAAAAAGGAGACATACGGAGCTGCTGTCTGGCAGCGATCCTGAGTGATCTGGATGGCACAGACAGCTTGGAGAGTGCCGAGTGGTGGTAGGACCTAAGAATTAACCTAAAAATCAGTCCTGCTAGCCAGAGACTACATGGAGGACTGTTCTGGTGGCTGAGAAATAAATGGAGAAGCAGCAGCGAAGAAAAAGGAGGACTGAGCTGTAAACTTTTGCCTGTCAGGAGGGTGCAGACATTTTGAATGTTTACAAGCAGTTTGAACATTTTGGATATTTAAAGAAACAGCTCTCTCCCAGATTCCAGGGGCTTAAGAACAGGTTCCGCTTGCCAGTAACACTCCGGACCTGGACGACTGAAAAGGTACAACAATCCCCTATTTACTCTTATATCCCACACCCGCTTGGTGAACGAAGGTGAGGCCATCACCTACTCCTACCCACCTTCTGAGCTCACAGGAACTCCATCCCAGTCTATATGCTCTGACAGAGCCTGGGTGCCCTGCCCAGCCCTCCACTAAATATTTTTCTTTTTCTTTTCTTTTTTCTCTTTCTTTTTTCTGGTTTTTAGTTCACTTGTTTTTGTTTGTTTTAGAACTATTATTATAATTAATACTTTTGTACTTTTTACTACTATTCTTTATGCTTAACCTCCCAGGTCCTAGTTTTGAGCTTTTTTTCTTTTCCCTGTTCCTGTTTGTAAAATTTTTTGTTTGTATTTGTATTACATTTTTATGCTTTTTCTTCTCATGGTTAACCCAGTTCCTTGCTTTTTGTTTTTCATTTATCCTATTTTTTTCTTCATTATTCTCCTCCTCTAACTATTTCCT
>NW_006921677.1:1490172-1490713 GCF_000298275.1 Orycteropus afer afer
AAATGATTCTAAATCTACAGATAGAAATCCAGAAGATTAATACTAAATTGTCAGAAATAGATAATACATTGGAAGGGCAAAGGAGTAGAATTAGTGCAGTGGAAGACAGAATTAATGAGATTGAAGACAAATACTTGAATACTTGTTTGGAAAAAGATCAGAAAAAAAAAAATCAGAACAAAAGGAAGAAAGCCTAAGGTTCATGTGGGATACCATGAAAAGGAATAATTTATGTGTCATTAGAATTCCAGAACGGGAAGAGAAAAACAAAACCACTGAGAAAATTATCCAAGATTTGCTGGAGGAGAAATTCCCTGACATGATGAAACATGAGAATATATCCATTCAGGAAGTCCAAAAAAACCCTAAACAGGATAGATTCTAAAAGAAAATCACTGAGACACATCATCATCAAACTCATCAAAACCAAAGACAAAGACAAAATTCTGAAAGCAACATGGGATAAACAAAAAGTTACTTACAAAGTTCAGCCAGTAAGACTAAAATCTGATTTCTCAACAGAAACCATGCAAGCGAGAAG
>NW_006921677.1:1492271-1493607 GCF_000298275.1 Orycteropus afer afer
CATTGAAATACTGCAAAGTATCTTCTCAGATCATAATGCTATCAAATTAGAAATCAACAATAGGAAGATCAACAGGAAAAGAGTAAACACATGGATACTGAACAACACCCTCCTTGAGAAAGACTGTGTAAGAGAAGAAATCAAAATTGAAATTCAAAAATTCCTTGAATCAAACAAAAATGAAAACATAACATACTAAAATCTTTGGGACATGACAAAAGCAGTGATCAGAGGCCAATTTATAGGGATCAAAGCAGACATCAATAAAGAAGAAAGAGCCAAAATCAACACTTTAAATTAACATCTCCAACAATTAGAAAAAGAACAGCAAGAAAAGCCCACAGTCACCACAATAAAGGAAATGATAAAGATTCGAGCAAAAATCAATGAAATAGAAAATAGAAGGGCTATAGAAAAAATCAACAAGACCAGAAGTTGGTTTTTGAAAAGATCAATAAAATTGGCAAACCACTGGCAAATATGACAAAGGAAAAGAGGGAGAGAATACAAATAACATGAATAAGAAAAGAAATGGGTGATTTCACAACAGAACCAACTGAAATAAAAAGGATAATATCAGAATACTGTGAAGAACTGTACTCCAACAAATTTGAAAATCTGGAAGAAATGGACAGATTTCTAGAAACACACCATTTACCTAAACTAACACAGATTGAAGTGAAAAAGTTGAACAGGCCCATCACAAAAGAATAAATTGAACAGGTCATCAAAAAATTACCAACTAAAAAGAGTCCTGGCCCAGACGGTTTCAACAGAGAATTCTACAAAACATTCAGAGAAGAACTGATACCAATCCTCCTCAAACTATTCCAAAATATAGAAAAGGATGGACTCCTCCCTAACTCATTTTATGAAGTAAGCATAACCTTGATACCAAAACCAGGCAAAGACATCACTCTAAAGGAAAACTACACACCAATATCCCTCATGAATATAGATGCAAAAACCTTCAACAAAACTCTAGCCAATAGACTGCAACAACATATCAAGAAAATCTTTCGTTATGACCAAGAGGGGTTCAAATCAGGTATGCAGGGATAGTTCAACATTAGAAAAACAATCAACGTCATCCACCACATAAATAAAACAGAGGAGAAGAACCATATGATCATATCAATTGATGCAGAAAAGGCATTTGATAAAATCCAACATCCATTCCTGATCAGAACTCTCAGCAAAATAGGAGCAGAAAAGACATTCCTCAACATAATAAAGGGCATTAATGCAAAACCAACAGCCAACATTATTCTCAATTGAGAGAGAATAAAACCATTCTTCTTGAGAACAGGAACCAGACAAGGATGCCTGCTATCAT
>NW_006921677.1:1495812-1524194 GCF_000298275.1 Orycteropus afer afer
GCTACCCAGAGGGACCAAGTAGTTGAACCTGTGGGCTTGGGACCATAGTCGCAAGGGACATCAAGCTCAATTGGCATAACATACTATACAAAACATTGTTGCACCTCCTACTTTGGAGAGTAGCGACTGGGATCTTAAAAGCTAGCAAGCTGCCATCTAGATGCAACAATGGGTCGCTCCTCTTCCAGAGTTAAGAATGAAGAACACCAAAATTCATGGAAACAATTAGTCCTAGCGACTAGTACAACATCTGATCTGTAGCCTGTACAACTGTGAGACCAGAAGAACTAGATAGTGTCCGGCTACCACTGTCATCCACCTGGAAGGGGATCTATGTCAGAGATCCTGGATAGGGAGGGAGAACAATGAGGAACAAAACTCAAAATCATTTGGAGAAAATAAAAGGGGGGGGACCAAGTTTGCTGGTGTGATAGAGCCTGGTGGAACCACTGAGACTATGGCCCCTAGCTGTCCTTCAGGTCTGGAATTAAACACACACCTGTGGCTTCAGGCCAAACAAAAGATAGGCATATGAATTGAGCATTTACCTGAGGTAGATATACTCCTTGGAGAGAAAAATCACAGGACAAAGAAGGGCTGCTTATGCACAGGGAGATGCTCAGGGGACAGGAGTGCATGGAGGGATGGACACAGGGAAGAGCTAACTATTGGGAGGAAGTGGGAAGGGAGCTGTTGCTCCCTTTGTGGTCAATGTCATGAGACAAAGTGTATGTGAACTGCTGTATGGAAAGTGAATTTGCTCTGTAAATTTTTACCCAAATCACAATTAAAAAAAGAAAAGAACAAATATATGCACACCCATGTTCACTGCAACACTAATTACAATAACAAAAGAATGGAAACAACCTAGAGTGCTCAACTGAAGAATGGATGACCAAACTATCGTACATACACACAATGGAAGACTATGCAACACTAAAGAATAATGTAGAATCTACAAAACACCACATAACATGGATGAACTTGGAGGACATTATGGTGAGTGAAATAAATTAATCACATAAGGACAAATATAGTATTAGTTCATTATTGTAAAAAGTCAAGGAAAGGTTGATACATGGAATTAAAATTTCTTTGTTGGTTACCAGGGGTGGGAGAGAAGGGAAAGGAATACTGCAAAAATAAAAAGAAATGAAATAAAAATAAAAAATTATTTTCCTAACATAATGTGTTCTATATGATATAAGATTCTTAGAAATTTTTTGAGATTTTCCCATACCATAGAATGTTTTTAATGATATTTAAATTTGTGAGAAAAAATGTATTCTTCAAACATTTGATTTAATATCCTATACGTACCCTATTAGATCAAGTTTCTGAATAGTGTTCTTTAAATTAAGTAACTTTTATGAAAAAAAAAAAAAAACACGCTTTGTCATTGTGTCAACTCATGGTCTACTCATGGCAATCCAATATGTGTCAGAATAGAACTGTAACTATGCTCCTACGATTTTCAATGGCTGATTTTTCAGAAGTAAATCATCAGGCCTTTCTTGAAAGGCTCCACTGGGTGGGGTGGAACCTCCACACTTTCAGTTAGCAGCCAAGCACATTAACCATTTGTATAATTACCCAGGTACTACTATCTAACCCTTTAAAAAACAAAACAAAACAAAAACATTGTCATCCAGTTCATTCTGACTCATAGTGACCCCTATTGGGTTTCCAAGTCTGTAAATCTTTACAGAAGTAGATTACCTCATCTTGCTCTTGTGGAACAGCTGGTGGGTTTGAACCACTGACCGTCTGGTTAGCAGCCAAATGCCTTATCCACTACGCCACCAGATCTAACCCTTGCTGTTGTTGTGTGCCATCGAGTCAGATCCGACTCATAGCGACCCCTCCTTGGGTTTCCGAGGCAGTATCACGACAGAAGTAGATTGCCCCACCTTCCTTCTGAGAAGTGGCTGGTGGTTTTGAACTGCCAGCCTTCTGGTTAGCGGTCAAGTGCCTTAGGAACTACACTACCAGAGCTCTATAAATCACATAGCATGTAATAAAATGTTTATTATGATGCTATTTCTCATTATACTTTTGTCAATTTTGCTTTATATACAGGCAGGCCCTGGGTTATGAAAGAGATCTATTCCTAGCTGGGTCCTTAAGAATTTGTTACACCTTCAAAGTACTGGGTTCAATCATGGCTTAGGAAGCAGCACCAGAACAGATCTAAACTTTTAAAGTTATGATTTACCCAAAAGATAGCCAGAACGGTAAAAATTACAGCCAAAGCCTTTCTCGAAACTTAATCCCTCTCTTACAGAAGGGTAACATGTGCATTGCATAAAAACTAAATCTCTTCCCCTTGGATTTGCACCATAGTCTGAAGCAGTGCTGTCCTGCTCAAAGATAATGGTGCCCCACTCCAACATGATAGTGCCTCACTTGAAGATGGTGGCTGATCAGTCCACTTTGAATGTGTGTTTTTCTTGCAGTACTGACAGTAATCCAATCTCATACATCAGAGTCCTGAAAGGCTCAATACTATTCCAAGTTTCCTATTCCAGGTCTTCAGCTCATACCTTTTCCCATTCCAGGTACTGTGCTTAATCTGCCAAATTGTAAAACCTCAGGTCTATTGCTATTTCACTTCATCAGCCATGACAGAACCAGTTTAAAAAGCAAGAAGCCATTGTCCTTAAATAGCCATTCATAATCCAGAGACTCCTCGGAAGGAAGATGGGGCAATCTACTTCCGTAGTGATATTGCCTCGGAAACCCAAGGAGGGGTCGTTATGAGTCGGGTCCGACTCGATGGCACATAACAACAACAACAACAATCTAGAGACTACTTGTATTTTTCGTTTAAAATGACACTGAATTATTGTAACTTAATCAGGTGGTGACATCAATTGTAACTGTTGCTCCAGATATGGTTTCATTGCTTAAGCAAGTTAATGCATCTCCTGGTATCTGATATGCAGTTATTGATCTACCCAATGCCTTTCTCTCAATACCAATTTCAAAGGATCATCAGAAGCAGTTTGCCTTCAGCTGTCAAGGCCAACAATAGACTTTCTCCACGTTACTTCAGGGGTATATATCCTCTGTACATAATTATTCTCCTTTTGAGAAACAGCTTTTGGCTTGTTACTGGGTCTTAGTAGAGAATGAATGCCCAATCATAGGCCATGAAGTCACCATGTGACCTGAGCTGCCCATCATGAACTGGATGTTTTCTGACCTATAGAATCATAAAATTGGACATGCACAGTAGTACTATATCATTAAATTGAAGCGGTATATAAGACATCAGGCTTCAGCAGGACCTGAAGATACAAATAAGTTGCATGAGGAAGTGGCCCAAATGTCTATGGTCTCCATTCTACTCGTATTACCTTCCCACTGCCAGTCTGCACCTATGGCCTCATGGGGAGTTCCCAATGATCAGCTGACTGAGGAAGAGAAATTTTGTGCCCAGTTTACAGAAGTTTCTGAGCCATATGCAGGCACCACTTAAAAGTGACAGCAGCAGCAGTGCAGCCCTTTTCTGGGACCTCCCTGAAGGACAGTGGTGAAGGTAAGTCCTTCTGATGGACAGAACTTCGAGCAGTCCATCTGGTTGTTCACTTTGCAGTAAAGGAGATTAGAAAATTGGTCACAGGGAGGTATGAGGAAAAGATCTGTATATAGATCTCTCTGAATGGGATGAAGAAGTGAAGATATTTGTGTCTCATGAGAATGCTCACCAAAGAGTGACCTCATCAGAGGAGGATTTTAATGATCAAATAGATAGCATGACATGTTCTGTGGAAACCAGTCATCCTTTTTTCCCCAGATACTCCAGTCATTGGCCAATGGGTTCATGAACAAAGTGGTCATGGTGGCAGGGATGGACGCTATGCATGGACTCAGTAACATGAACTTCTACTTACCAAAACTGTCTTGGCTACAGCCACTGCTGGGTGCTCAATATACCAGTGGCAGAAACCAACACTGAGTCCGTGATATGGAAATATTCCTCAGGGTGATTAGCCAGTAACTTGGTGGCAAGTTGATTACATCAGACCACTTCCATTATGGAAAGGGCAGCTTTTTATTCTTATTGGGATAGATACTTACTCTGGATAAGGATTCACCTTCCCTGCATGTAATACTTCTGCCAAAACTACCATTCATAGACTTACAGAAGGATTTATCTATCATCATGGTGTCCCAAACAGCATTGTGAAGGACTCACTTCACACCAAATGAAGTGTGGAAGTAGGCCTATCCTCATGGAATTCACTGGTCTTACTATGTTCCCCATCGTCCTGAAGTAGCTGGCTTGATAGAACGATGGAATGGTCTTCTAAAAACATAATTATGATGCCAATGAGATGCAATAGCTAGCAAGGTTGGGGTAATACTCTCCAGGAGGCTCTATATGCTCTAAACCAGTGTCCAATATATGGTGATGTTTCTCCAATGGCCAGGATTCACAGGTCCAGGACCAAGGGGTGGAAATGAGATGGTACCATTCACTATTACCCTTAATGATGCACTCAAAAAATATTTGCTTTCTGTCCCTGCGACCCTATGCTTTGGAGGTCTTAGTCCCAAAAGGAGGTATGCTCCCACCTGGAGACACAATACTGATTGCGTTGAACTAAAACTTAAGAATGCCATTTAGCCATTTTGGACTCTTCATGCCACTGGATCAACAGGCAAAGAAGGGAGTAACTATATTGTCTGGTGTGATTGATCCTGATTACCAAGGGGAAAATGGATTGATAACATATTAGAGGTAAGGAAGAATATGTCTGGAATACAGTAAATTCTTTAGGATGTCTCTTAGTACTACATACCCTATGAGTAAAGACAAGGGAAAGCTATAGCAATCCAATTCTTATATGACTACTAAGGGCCCAGGTCCTTCATGAATGAAGGTTTGGATCACCCCACCAGGCAACAAACCATGACCAACTGAGGTGCTTCCTGAGGGCAAGGGGAATACAGAATGAGTACCAGAAGAAGGTAGTTCTAAATACCAGCTGTGGTGGTTAACTTTGTGTGTCAACTTGGCTAGGCCTAGTAGAGTGGCTGGGCAGCTGGATGTAATATTACCCATAATGACACTGGTGATCAACTGTGTGGTGGAATCTACTGTGAGCAGCTGAGTAACTACCTTTGGGTATGTGGTCTGCTTCCCATATGTAAGAAACAGCTTTGGGGATTGTCTCTATCTTACAACATGCTTGAACCCTGCATGTAGCCATGTCATTGTTCAGCAGCCTGCCATGCTCTGCCGACCTTGGGACTTTCAATGGACTTGAATTAATGGCCTGTCATGTGGTTTGGTAACATTGGTACTGTGCCATTTTATTTGAAGACCTTGGGTTTGTTAACCTCAGCAGCCAGTAGCTGCCTGAGTGAAGAGATGCCTCTAGCTTCAGTGGGCAGGGAACAAGAGGCGGACCTGAAGCCTAAGGTTGAGGGGTTTTCATCCAGCCCCTAGAGCCTGGCACTTTGAACTTGGACTTCTAGCCTCCCAAACTGTAAAAGAATAAACTCCTCTTTATTCAAGCCATCCCATTTGTGGTATATTCCCGTCAGAATGGCACTAGGTAACCACAACACCAGCTATGAGCACATGACCAGTTGCAGAAATGGGGACTATAATTGTTATGAGAATTTCTTTATTGTATATGTGCATCAAATAGCTTTGTTTTCTTCAGTTATAAAATATATTATGTAAACAGGTCCAATGTGTTTTCAGTTGTACATGTGTTAGGTGTAAGTATCATGTTAGGGGCAAGCATGACTTTATAATTTTCTTTATTTAGAGATTACATGTGGTTTAAAGAGATGTGTACAAAATGCCACATTGACAAGGGGTGAAACATGATAGTTAAGGTTGTATGTCAACTTCATTGGACCATGATTCTGAGTGGTTTAAGCAGCTGTGGTGTGATTGTTCACATGATGAGAACTGATCTCACCTCCATGGTTAGATATGCTTTGAGCAGCCAATCAATCAAAAGAACATTTCCTCAGGAGTGTGACCTATGACCTGCTTCATAGGAAGGGGAAAATTCTAGAACTTATTGTTGGATCTGGATCCTGCCATGGTATCTGCCATTCTTGGGTTCCTCAGCCCCTGAAGCTGTGTGAATCAGGAAAAGGCTCCAGCTTAATGTCTGACCCGGGAACTTGGGACTGGATGCCCTCTACAACTGTCTTGTGAGCCAACAATCCACCATTTTAACTACTGGTCTTGGATTCATCATCTGCTGAAGTCAATAGCCTGCTATACTGCCTGCCAACCTTGGGTTTATCAAGCCCTGACACTATGAGTCAGGAAAAGCCTCCAGCTTAATGTTTGACCCAGGAACTCAGGACTTGCCAGACTCTACAACTGTGTGAACCATTTTCCTGAGATAAATTTCCTCTCTCTCTCTCTCTCTCTCTTGCTCTCTCTACATATATGTATGTGTGTGTGTATGTATAAAAGCTTTACTGGTTTTACTTCTCTAGAACCTAGCCTAAGACAAGATCCTTTTTCATATTCCCCCCATTGAGATAACTAATTTCAGTGAATTGTTAAACAACCTTTCTTTTCCACACTAATATGCCACATGCCAACTTTGTGCAGTCAAAGTTGCATATGTGTATGCATCTGTTCCCCAGGGACTCTTTAAAATTATTAGCAATAGTCAATTAAGTTGAACAGTGGATACAACAGTGGAGCAGTTTCTGCTTGGACTTGAGACCCTTACCTCTGTTCTTTGGATCCAAATCCCTCCTCCTTATCAGAAAACATTTTATAGGATAATCTCTTCTTTCTCTTGTAAAATAAACAGTTCTCTGATAAATGACCCTGTTCCATATGGCTTGGGACTGTGAAACACAGACACTAAGTCTTATACACATTATAACCTTCATAACTCAAACTAACTAACTCACTGCCATGGACTGGATTCCAACTCATAGCAACCCCCATTGCGTTTCCGAGGCTGTAAATCTTCACCGAAGTAGATGACTCCATCTTCCTTCCGCGGAGTGGCTGGTACATTTGATCCGCTGACTTTCTGGTTAGCGGCCAAATGCCTTATCCACTATACCACTGGAGCTCCTTATAACTTTCATAGTACTTTACAAAGTGTAAGTTACTAAAAACTCTCTATAAACATTTCTCCATAAAGATCCAAGATTTTGAAAGCTAAATATTTCACTAGTAGCTTCTATAGGGCTTTAGTCTTTTGTATATTGTTAATATCATATGTTAGTGTCTCTTCACACTGGAAAAAACATAAATATTTCTCGAAGTGCATTCAAACTTTTAGCTAGTTTTTCCAAATGACGCTTAGCTTGTGTTCAGCCTTTTTTCAGGACTGTGCAAATCTTCAAAATTAGGTTACTTGTTGCATTTCCCAATTTCTGTACATGGTTAAAAGCATCTATATAGGGAAGTTGACTCTCTCTATAGAAGTTCATGGGTTTTGTCAAGCCTGTTCTTCAACCAATAGAGTGTAAAAGTAACGCAAGATGATATTCAGTTTCACTTAGAAACAACTTGTGACCTCGTTGAACCTAAATCAATCTTCTTTTGTTGAAACAAAGGCAATGAAGGCAGAGTGGAACAAACTTTTCTTTAAAAACTTGATTTAGGCCCAGTTTTATCAAAATAATATTGCAAAATGAACAGTAATATAGTTTAATAAAAATTTGGCAGAATTGTCTAATATGGTTCCTGATCTGATTTCATTGTGTCTGGGAAGCTGTTAATAGTCATCAACATAAAAATCACTTCCAAGATGCCAGAACGTCCCTGATGACTTATTTGGTAGCAAGTGGTTGCTGTGGCCTTAGTGTCAGCCAGCAAGAGGGCAGATACAATGAGTTTACCCAGACCTGAGATGTGCCTTCTGGGACAGGCTCTTGGACAATTACAGTCATCACAGTGCATTTCCATTGGGGAAAAAAATGTTTTAGGAAACAATGTGACAATATTTGACACTAGGGGTGCTATGGAACCTGAGGACTGATTCTAAGTTATCTAAGTACTTGTAAGAGAGGGGCCACAGTACTGTTTTCAGTAAGGTCAGTAACTTGAACTGCAATGGAATTTGTTACTTTCATTTTGATCTATATGATATCAAACATATATCATCAAACAAACAGAAAATCAAAGCCAAAGCAAGTATTGTTGTTGTTGTTGTTATGTGCCGTCGAGTCGGACCTGACTCATAGTGACCCCTCCTTGGGTTTCCCAGGCAGTATCACTACGGAAGTAGGATTGCCCAACCTTTATTATGTTTCAAAAAAATAGTCAGAAAAGGACTAACTCAAGAGTTTTCAAAACTCCAAATAAAAATCATTTTAAAATCATAATCTGTAGCTTTCAGTGCAGCTCAGAAGACCAAACTTCAAGAAGAAAAACAGAATGAGGAATACTATGTAAACTGAAGGGAGAAGAAGAATCTACACCTTCCCCTTTCCCCTACATTCAACCTTTTCCCTTTGCCAATAACCATAAAAAGTAGCTATACTGAGTCCCAACCACAAATGAACTCTGGCTTTCACCCCCAAAGAGAATTCTATTCCAGAACTCATGGGACAGGAGAAGTGTAAGGCTAAATGCAGCTCAGGCTTATGCACTTAAGCCAAATAATTGGTGAGTTTGGCCAAGATTCAAGTTCATTCTGAAGCATTAAATCAAAGTGTTACAGGTCTGGTTCCAAGATTTTAGAACACCTCTAGTAGTGAATTACGAATCAGGCACCTTCCTCCTCCCTGTAATCAATCTAATCTGCGAGACAGAAGCAAAGTGGTGCCAGGACTTTGCCTGAATGGCAAAAATAAGCCAAAACATCAGGACAGTAACTTTTATTGTTAACAGCTCTCCTGAGAAAACAGAAGTAGCTGAAGAAAGAAAGGAAATAGCCCAATCAAGAAGAGACTTGGAAGAGAAAAGAAATCATCATTTAATTGCAGAATTGGAGAGAAAGATTTGGAATAGAAAAAAAGGGAAAATCTCAATGTACTCCAAAGATAGAGATATTGCATAGAGGGGCTTGAACTTGAAGAAATATTAGTGGAGGAAGAGAAAACAGAAGAGACACAAAACAAATTGGAGCAAAGGTAATTCCACTCAAGACACAGGAAGCAGACCTCAGAGGAAGAGAGCAACAAAGAAGATGGGATATGCTAGCTCGGAAAGGGGAGAGAAGTGGGGTGGAGGCGGTGTGGGGGGTGGTTAGGTGAAGACAAGAAAAAATATCTGAGAGCCTGAGACATTAACTCTGGGTTTAAAACAAAGAAAACAGAAAAGTTATTACTCGGACAACAAAAATAATAAAAATAATACATTATTTGTTGAATGCATAAATAGATTTTAATTCACCAGAATTAATATTGACTATATCAAATGGGAAATAAATGTAAATTATACTTTCCAGATCAGGATAATTTTGATCAACAAAAGTACAGTCTTTCTTAGTGCATTGCCCACAAAACTGGGTGAGCATTCAATTAAGTATGGAAACTAGGCGATAAAAGGGTAGTTATAAGGAAATTTTCTATCGCTCATCTGTAAGTTTCTGTGGCAGCTTGTATGTTGCTATGATGATGGAAGCTATATTAGTTGTTGGATCACCCAGGGTGGAGGTTTCAGGGGAGCTTATAGACTAAGAAAGACTGGAAAGAAAGGCCTAGCAATTTGCTTCTGAAAGTTAGCCACTGAAAACATTGTGGATCACAACAGAATGTTGTCCAGCTCAGTTGCTATGGACACCTCTGCAGCATCAATTGCTGCAGAAGGACATCATATTTGGTGAAGAAGAGGGCCAGTGAGGGCAAGGGAGACCATCAGTGAGACGGATTGACATGGTAGATGCAAAGATACACCTGAACATACTGCTGATTGTGAGGACTTGGCAACATTTTATTCGGTCACCATGAGTCAGAGCTAATTCAACAGCAGCTATCTCTCTCTCTCTCTAAGGAAATTTTAATAAGCAAACAAATTACACTTTCTTTTCCATAAAACATAAACTAGAATGCCTTGATTAAGAGTGGTGCCAGCCTTCTCTCAGTGGCTACAAGGGAATAATATCTCTTCATGTGAAAAGGCTTATTAATACTGCCACCCAGTGCTAAATAGATTTTGGTTTAGGGAACAGGGAGGAATGGCTGGAGGTGGCTGAGGAGATGGTAGAAGAAGAGATTATCTTAATTAGTGGAAGAGATACCAAGACACAACAAGATACCAGTTCAAGCTTTCCTAAGCAAAGATGAATAGCAATACTAAGAGAAAGGTAGGAACACGAAGGTACATGATATACTAAATGTTACTCCTCTTTGTTTGCAATAACACTTAAAACCCACTTTAGAAGAAAGAACCCACTTTAGAAGAAAGCAAGCATTATATCAGTTTTTTCCTCTGAACTCCAAGCAAATTTCCCTAGTACTCTTAAATAAGGCAAGGACATTTTATCTTTTTATCTAACAGATTCTCCCACTCTTCTTATAGAAAAGAATTTAACTGGGGATTTTACAGCCTTCTCTACTGATTCTAAATAATCTTGACTCCATGGATTATCCTCTAGCAGCTGTGAAGACCACAAAGCAGTTCCTAGAATATCAAGAAAAAATTCCAAAGCTGCCTGGAGGCTGTCTCCCCCCACCCCCCCACTCTCTTGTGATGTTTAAGAACCAGCCAGTCTGGAAAATGTTGAATTTGTTTGTAGGAAAAGTAAACACTGCCAAAATCAACAAGTTCCTTCCTTAGGGAGCTGTAGAGCAAATTGGTCTACAGATTAAGACAGTTCAGACAACTTAGGTTGGAGGAGAACTGAACCCCTTCGGCACCCGGCATTTACCTCAGAACTGTATTAGAAAGCTGATAAATCTCTGCTGGAGGAATTACAAGCTGTGTACTCAAGAGGTAAAGGAAATTAAAATTGATCTCCTCTATAAATATCTTAGACAAAATGATTTTTTTTTTTTTTTTGAAATGAATAAGTAGGCCAGGAACTGTAGTGAATTGTGTTAAATGGCTCAGCCACACTGGCTGAATTGCATGTCCTGTGTGACTTAACTGATTAGACCAATTGGAAATGGTTTCACAGGTGATTGGTTACAAGTTAACAAAAATGCTTTTTTTAAGTATAACTGCCCTATACAGGTAATCCCTGACTTACAACAAGGTTCCATTATGATGACTTCATCATAAGTTGGTTCTGATGTAAGTCAAATCTCTCTCTCTCTCTCTATATATATATATTTTAAATTTCCATTATTATTGCCTTCTGTTGCCAGTATCTTTATAAATAATACAGTGTTTTGAACAGTAAATCATAAAACTGAACATCTGACATGAACATCTGAGAATGATAATCACATTGTATATAGTACATATTACTAATGATAAGAACTGTCTAAGTTTGATTTGATATAGTAGCATAGTGGCTAAGGCACTTGACTGCTAACCAGAAGGCTGGCGGTTCAAACCCACCAGCCACGCATCGGAAGGAAGATGGAGCAATCTACTTCCATAGTGATACTACCTCGGAAACCCAAGGAGGGGTCACTATGAGTCGGGTCCGACTCGACGGCACATAACAACAACAACAGAATATGTCGCAAGATAAGGACTGCCTGTAGTCAGTCTACAAACCCATTCAGAAAATTAGCTAAATATTAACTGCATGTCCCATAATTTGGGCTTCCAAATAAAAATGCAAGACACCAGTTAAATATGAATTTCAGAGAGCAACACATAATTTTTTTTTTAATAAGCATTAAGTATTACATGGGACATACTTACACTAAAAAATTGTTAGGCAGAAAATGTATTCTGTATGGAGCTCTGGTAGTGTAGTGCCTAAGGCATTGGACTGCTAACTAGAAGGTTGGCAGTTCAACCTACTAGCCACTCCACAGAAGGAAGACTAGACAATCTACATCCGTAAAGGTTAACCACCTCGGAAATCCAATGAGTAGGAGTCGACTCAATGGCAGTGAGTTTATGATATAGTAATGGTGGCCACATGACATTACACATTTTTCAAAACCTTTAAAATGGTACAACATGAAGTATATTTTATATATACTTGTATTACAGGTAGGAGTCCCTGGGTGCAAATGGTTAATCCTCTTGGCTGCTTACTAAGAGTGTAGGTTTGCGTCTACCCAGAGGTAAACTATGGACTTTCATTAATGATAAGGTATCAATATATCATATAGATCTCCATCCCCAAACTCACACACTGAATTAATATTTGCATGAGTATAGTCAATACTTATGTATAGAGTCACAAAAAGTGTTTTTTTATGAAATGAAAATCCAGGCAGAATATTTTAAACAAGGTTAATTAAACTATTAACTAATAGTTCCTAATTAAAGGAATTACTTTAGGGAGTTGAATTTCTTGAGTCTTCTTCTAGGTTGCATTTTATAACTATCTGGCCAGTGTTAAAAGTCTTGATGTCCCGGCTGCAGCTCAGATCAATTAAATCAGAGCTTGTGGGTGGGGCCTAGTCATCTATACTTTTTCAAGTTCCCGAGTGATGTTCATCTGCAGGCAAGGTGGAAACTACTTCTCTAGACTGATGAGTACCAACCTGCCAACCTGTGGTTTAAAAATGAAAAATAAACAGATGGCTAATGCTTCAGTTCCTCAGTGTCATTTGTGTAGCACAGTTTAAGTTTTTTTGTCCCTTTCCTCTTTGGAATTTATAAGGCCACACATAGCTGTTTTGGGGAGCTAAATGAAGGAGTAAGAAATAATGAAGAAGAGGTGTTTTTTTTTTTTTTAAAAAAAAAAAAGTCCTGCCTAGAGCTTCAAATATATTAAGCTTAAGGAGCTCTGGTGGCACAGTCCCTAAGACATTTGACTGCTAACCAGAAGGTTGGCGGTTCAAACACACCAGCTGCTCCATGGAAGGAGGATGGGGCAATCTACTTCTGTAAAGTTTTACCGCCTTAGAAACCCAAAGGGGATCTCTGTGAGTCAAAATCAATGTGTTGGCAGTGGGTATGGTTTTTTGATGAAAACTCTAAGAAGCCCTGGTGGCACAGAAGTTAAGCACTCAGCTGTTAACAGTAAGGTCAGAGGGTCAAATGTCCCCTCCCCCCAGCTTTGCCTGGGAATTGTGTCAGTCTGCTTCCATAAACATTTACAACCCTGGAAATCCTATGGGTCATTTCTAGTCTGTCCTACAGGGTCACTATGAGTCAGAATTCACTCAGTAACAGTGAGTTTGGTATGGATTTGTATGAAGATTTTGATAGGTCAGGTTTTATAAGCATAACTGTTGAGTAAAGTTAAATATATAAACCTATGCTCTTAACAAGTGACTCAAACTATAAAGAGACATATATGTTTACACTTACAGAAGTTTTGTAAAAGTTACGATATATATATTTCAAGTACAAATTTCTCTATTGTTTTACTCTATTACTGAAAAAAAATCCTATTCATGTCACCTCTATAATTCTGAAATATTACAAAAATTCCCAACCAAATTAACTTTTTATCCAAATAATGGATTGATTTCAATTCCAATGTGCTCTTAAAACTACTAAACTTTTTCTCAGCAAATGTAACTGACAGCAGAGGCAAATGCATTGCCTTAAGATTAATATAGAAAAATTCTTTCTGTATTTGTCCTGGAAGTGTACAGATAAGCCTGCTGCAGTGCTGCATGCTTTCAAACATTCCTTGTCAGAAAGCCCAAAGAATTGTATTACTAAAACCCAACCCCTAGCACTTACCATGAGAGTTCCAAAGCAAGTCTCCATATCTTATCACAAACTACTGGCTCCCCAAGTGCATGTTGACATGAAGTGTATTTACTTTCAACACTGACACATTCCCTTTGCTCTACTCATACACTCTACACTCTCCTGAATTTAAGAATTCCATGTATGCTTTTCAACAAGTTGTTTTCATAATTTCAACCATGAAAAGGATAAAAGTTAACCAAATCTTGCATTAATAATAGAAGTCAAATAGTCTCCATGAATTGTGCTGATAGAATTTTTAGTTTGTCTGGCACAAGAAACAAAAATCTAAAAGAACAGAAATGATGAAGTTATTTCATGTTTTAAGTTCTTCTCTATTGCCTTATGAATACTTAACACTGCCTGTGCTTAAATACTTAGTGTTCCTTTTGATGGAATTGGGCCTTATGTATTTTGTTGGTGTTGTTAGCTGCCACAGAGTTAGTTCCCGACTCATGACAAGCCCATGCACAACAAAATGAAACACTAACCAATCCTGTGCCATCCCAATGACTTGTTGTTGATTGAGCCATTGTGATCCACTGGTTTTCACTGGTTGATTTTTGGAAGTAGATTGCCAGGCCTTTCTTCCTAATCTGTCTTAGTCTGGAAACTCCACTAAAACCTATTCAGAATCATAGCAACATTTGAGCTTCCACTGACAGACGAGTGGTGGCTGCACACAAGGTACGGTTCTCTTGTAAAGAAGGCAAGAATTAAAGCACTGAACCACCACAGCCCTTGCTTTATGTATAACCCACTGCCATAAAGTTGGATCTGACTCATAGTGACCCCTCCTTGGGTTTCCGAGGCAGTATCATTACAGAAGTAGATGGTCCAATCTTCCCTTTGAGGAGTGGCAGGTGGGTTTGAACCACCAGCCTTCTGGTTAACAGCCAAATGTCTTAGGCATTTATTTGTTAAATGAAAAATGGAGTCATCTGTCACCTGAATCGTCACATGTGTATGCCTCTACAATTGTGTTCTGCATCCTCTATTTCTTCTTCCCCTATATGTTCTCAACCAGTGTTCTCATGCATGTCTTCAATAATGTCACACATGTGCATTATTCTCAAATATGTATTATGTCTCTAAATAGTCTTCTTAATTACAATCTCATTTTTCCAGTTGTCTACCTAACATATTCTTGTTCCCTAGGCTCAAAAACTCAAATAAACTTTGACACATCAATGCTTACATTGTCACCAAGTTTATTCACTCATTTTTCTACAAGAGTTTCTATATCTGTCCATTCATGTACATTCCTACTGCCAACTCACTGCATCAGATTTCATTAGTCCATATCCAAACTATTACTCTATCCTCCTAATTGGGCTTCCTTAACCTACCCCACACATACTCCCAATCATGTCACTCCTAGAGAAAAAATTTTTGGAAGAAATA
Organism: Orycteropus afer afer; assembly: GCF_000298275.1. Taxonomy (NCBI): domain Eukaryota; kingdom Metazoa; phylum Chordata; class Mammalia; order Tubulidentata; family Orycteropodidae; genus Orycteropus; species Orycteropus afer. Next base: position 1,510,946 of record NW_006921677.1, read on the forward strand.
GAATATCCTCTTTTCTGTTGACTAAATTCCAGAATCTTTAATCAAGCATTAAAAGTCATGTCATTTGTCTTAAAATATTTATCAATCACCAATTCTGAACTAAGTTTCAGATACAAAAATAAGTAAGAAAGAAATGACTATTTTGAAATAGTTCATAGTCCATAAGGAATATATTTACATTTTAATTTATTTTTCTAAAACTTACAATGCAATACAATATGTTAGATGTTGTGGTTTAAGTATATACCTCTGATCCTCTCCACTCCCCTTACTGCTCTACTCTGCCCTGGGAAGTTGATTAGTACAGACTCTATCAACATGGTACCAAGCCTTCTGACTTCAAGTTACGTTCATCCAGTAGGAAAGGTTGGCAGGGAATCTGAAGGAGGAAGAAAAGTGAAACTAGGGCCGTTATTCCTTTTGTCCTTGCTATGTTACTTCAACTGGCTGTGTATCTTAATTAAAGATTATTGTCTCTCATGAAGTACCAACTCCATTGAACCTTCTCTATCCACTTCCTTATAGTCACCTAGGATGTTAACAGCTGAAGTCCAATTAGTTTTGGGTTACTGTTTTATCCTTTGAAGTTCCCTAATACTCACAGCTTTGTAAATGGTCATTTGTAAATTAATCATCTTTGAATTATTCTATTTTGAATAGACCATTTGTTTTCTATAGGACCTCACTAGCCTGTGAACTAGTAGGAATTAACTACTAAGGAGTTTCCTAGCCTGAAAAATAGGGAAAATTATATGAGTAAAGGTATTGAAGAATAGTAGCACATGTCATGATGCTGACAGTTTAACTAATAACTGAAACATAGAAGACATAGTAAGAGTGAAGTAAGATGAGACTGGAAAAGTGAACCATTGTAAGAAGTTTGCATTTAACCTTACAGATAATGAGGAGACATTAATCTATATTTAATCAGTTTATATGAGCACAATTTTGTTTAGCCCTTATTTTATACGACCTTTAACAAATATGTGTATCATATTAGCACATGGGCCATGCTAATCTTAGTATATCTATAGACAAAATGGCCACTGAGGTTTTTTGTTTTTTTTTTTTAGTTTTAATAACCATAGTATCACTGTATAAGGAGCTTCCAGACTAAGACAGATTACAAGATATTACAATTACAAGATTTCTTAAATGTTCTAGGCAAGAGATGTAGAGGGTGAGAGGTAGTAATAATGGAGGAAAGAGGCCCAATTAGATATATAATTCAAATGCTGAATGAATGGGGGATATTCTAATCCTGTGTATTTTGGAGTATCTTATGCAGAAAAATACTCTTCTCTGAGAATAACTAGAAAAACCTTTGAATGACTACAAAAAAAATAGGACTTGAAGGGCCAACATTTCAGGAAAAAGGAATTCCAGAGCAAAGTCAAAACTCTTCATCTATCTTACCTAAACGTGTTTTCTGATTTTTGGTGCCAATCTGGGTGAAGGGGCCCAGGGAGAAAGCTCCCTCTTCTAACAGGCATATAAACCAGCAGATTAGTAATTTCACAGAGACTGAAAGATAAAGTTAGGAGTTTAGGGCTGGAGGACTAAGAATTCAGTGAGAAGGGAAGGAGAGAAAAGTGAGTCTAATCCTCCACCAGTATTCTCTTTTAGGGCATTTGTCAAATTATGGAATGTATAGAGAAGCAGGATGAGAAACTGAACAGAAAACCCATAAGTAGTAGAGTCAGGTTTTCTGAACCCACACCATGCAAAAGACACAGAAATTAGAGTTCTGGGATCATAAATGGAAAGGGTTCCTAACAGATGCCTCAGGATTTCAGTTGGGAATCCTGGAAATCTATACCCTAGGAGTGTGGAAAAAAACATAGATAAATGTAACTATATATTAAAAAAAAAAATTGAAACCCAGCCTTGAGTCAGCTCAATTCCTATTAATGTCATCTGCTGTCACTCTATATTCCTAGTACAGACTATGCTAAACCTTGGAAAAAAAAGATAATATCACCTAGAGCTTACACAATGTCTGTATTTCAACAAAAATTACTAGGCTTTTTAAGAAATATGACCAAGAAAAAAATTCTACAGTACATAAAAATCTTTACTTAATAGAGTTAATAGTTAGAGACATTTTTTTAAACAATTGAAATTAATATATCAAGAAAATATACAGCAAAATGTAGCATTTGCCAGGTAATTGTAATTTATTAGAAAGAATAGAACTAAAATTCTAGAATTGAAACATGTGATAAACTGAAATTTAGACTTAATAGATGGTGTGGTGGTTATATTTGTGTGTCAACTTGGCTGGGCCTGGTTGAGTGGCTGGGCAGCTGGTAGTAGTTATTCCCCATAATGAGACTGCCAATCAACTCCATGGTGGGATCTACGACAAGCAGCTGAGTAGCTTCTTTGGGTATATGGTGTGCTTCCTGTATATAAGAAGCAGAAGCAGCTTTGGGAATGGTCTCTAGCCTATGGCATGCTTGGACCCTGCATGAAGCCTTGTCGTTGTTTAGCAGCCTGCCATGCTCTGCCGACCTTGGGACATACAATGGACTTAAGTTAATGGCCTCCCATGTGGTTTGGTAACATCAGGACTGTGCCTTTTTACTTGTCAACCTTGGGGCTTCTCAGCCTCAGCAGCCAGCAGCAGTGTGAGTGAAGAAACATCTCTAGCTCCAGTGGGCCGCGAGCAGGGGCAGAGCTGGATACCAAAGTTGAGGGGCTTTCACCCAGCCCGTAGAGCCTGGCACTTTGAACTTGGACTTAAAGCCTCCAAACTGTAATAATAAACTCCTGTTTGTTAAGGCAATCCCATTTGTGGTATATATTCCTGTCAGAGTGACACTAGATAACCAGAACAAATGAGTCTAATAGCAGATTAACACAGCAGAAGAAATGATTAGTGAACTAGAAGACAGATCAGGAGGAAAAACTATGCTAAAGAATGGAGAGCAAAGAACAATACATAAAAGGAAAGAATAGAGGAATAGCTCAATAGACATACATATATATATAAATGGATACATAGATCAAAATATCTTTCTATATGAAAAAGGAGTCTCTGCTGGCATAGTGGTTAAAGCATTCAGCTGAAAATCAAAAGATCAGTGATTCAGACCCAACAGCTGCTCTGTGGGAAAAAGATGAGGCAGTCCGCTTCTCCGTAAAGATTTACAGCCTTGGAAATCCTATGGGGCAGCTCTATTCTGTCCTACAGGGTCACTATGAGTCAGAATCAACTCAAAGGTAATAGGTCTTATCTATATGAAATATTCTAACATACATATAATTAAGGGAGCTCTGGTAGCATAGTGTCTAAGGCATTTGACAGCTAATCAGAAGGCTGGCGGTTCAAACCCACCAGCTACTCCTTGGAAGGAAGACTGGGCAATCTACTTCCATTGAGATACCATGTTGGAAACCCAAGGAGGGGTCGCTATGAGTCAAATTGACTCAACAGCAGTGAAAACTCAGAAGGAGAGAAGATAGAGAATGAGGAAAAAACAGTATTTGATATGTGATTTGAAAATCAATATGATAAAATTGATTTTCAAAAGCTGGTGGAAAATATTGAGATACAAAACTTAGAAAACCTGCAAATTCCAAACAAAATAAACACAAAGAAAAGTACAACTAATCACGTCATAATAAGCTAATGAAAACCAAAGACAAAAGAAAATATTAAAAACAGCTAAGGGAAAACATTATTTTTAATGAGCAACAAACCGATTGTGTCTTAATAAATATAAAGGAATCTAAAAGACAATAGTGCTGAAAATATCTTTCAAAAGTGAAAGTGAAATAAAAATATTTCTATACATATAAAAACTGGAGGGAGCTCTGGTAGTGCAGTGCCTAAGCATTTGACTGCTAACCAGAAGGCTAGCGGTTCAAACCCACCAGCCACTCCTGGGAAGGAAGTTTGGGCAATCTACTTCCGTAGAGATATCACCTCAGAAACCCAAGGAGGGGTCGCTATGAGTCGGATCTGACTCAGTGGTGGTGAGTTTGGTTTTTATAAAAACTGGGATCTAAACTAAAAGAAATAGAGGTTATTATTCAGGCAGAAAGAAAATGATCCCAGATCACAAGAAAAAAAAATTGCAGGAAGAAATTTAAAACAACACAATGTAACTGAGTGATTAGAATGCAGTACAAAGATTGGATATTATGACCAAATGAAAATGGAGAACTTTTCATTATGAGTGTTCTAGGACCAGATTTCCCAGTTATGTTACCTCCATGAGGACAGGGACTTTTGCTATTGCATCACTAATACCTAAAATGAGAACTGGCACACAATAAGTCCTCAATAAATATTTTTTTATTGCATGACTGAATAAAGAGTCTCTAAAATTTTGCATCATATTTTAAAACCTTAGGCATAACTTTACTTACTCAAATACAATGTTAAGGAAAATACAGACTGATTTGAAAATCTAAACTTTGTTTTGGAAGAAGGAAACAAGACAGGAAAAGAGAGAGGAAGGGAAGACATATATAGTCATATGATATTGTGGAGCAAACTTTGCTTGCTGAAAGGGAAGAAGACTTGAAGAACTTACAATGAAAATAAAAGACTACAGCCTTCAGTATAGATTATACCTCAACATGAAGAAAACAAGAATCCTCACAACTGAACCAATAAGCAATATCATTGTAAATGCAGAAAAGAGTGAAGTTGTCAAGGATTTCATTTTACTTGGATGCCCAATCAATGCCCAGGAAGCAGCAGTCAAGAAATCAAATGATGTACACATTGGGCAAATCTGCTGCAAAAGATATCTTTAAAGTATTGAAAAGCAAAGATGTCACTTGGAAGACTAAAGATGTACCTTACTGAGCCATGGTAGTTTCATTAGCCTCATATGCTCTGGTAGCATAGAGCCTAAAGCATTTTGACTGCTAACTGAAGGCTGGCAGTTCAAATCCACTCCTTGAAAGGAAGACTGGGCAATCCATTTCCATAGAGATACCACCTCAGAAACCCAAGAAGGAGTCGCCACTAATCAGATCCAACCCGAGGCCAATGAGTTGGGTTTATTTTTTTCATATGCACGTGAAAACTGGACAACGAATAAAGACCAAAAAAAAAAAAAAAATTGATGCATTTGAAATACGGTATTGGGAAAATAATATCATACATACCACAGACTGCCAAAAGAACAAACAAATTTATCTTGGAAGAAGTACTGCCAGAATGCTCCTTGGAAGCAAGATGGTGGGACTTCATTTTATGTACTTTGGACATATTATAAGAGTGACCAGTCACTAGAGATGGATGGCATGCTAGGTAAAGAGACAGGGAAAAAGAAGGAGATTCTCAACCAGATGGACTGATACAGCTGCAATAATGGGCTCAAAGGTAAGAACAATTAGGAAGATGTTGCAGGACTGGGCAGTGTTTTGTTCTGTTATCCATAGGGTCACTATAAGTCAGAACTGATTCAATGTAACCACATAATAACAACATAGAAAAGGATAAGGCCCCACCCTTATTGTATCCCCAGGTCTAGCAGTTTGGGCGAAAAATTTTGTAGCTGTGGTTTTACTTTGAGAATATTTAGCCGTTTATCATTTGTGGATAAATTTTTTTCAAAGTCCTTGGTAACAATTTTGAGAGCTACACAGTAAAAATAAAATTGCCTACAATGGGAATTATTATAAAGGAAAGGAAACGAACAATGGTGTATATGTTAGTGGGTTTAAAAGCAGTGGGATTCACTGCTGTTATCACGTTAAGTTGGAATGGAAGAGCTATTATTATAAGTGGATAATGTAACTCCTTGCTAGTCTCACCTCAGGGTGCCAAAAGCATGGTACTGCTATTATCATCCCAGGGTGGTCATAAGCTCATGCTATTTTCTTCTGCAAGTTTGGGAAAAGATATGTTGCTGTCACAGCAGGTTAATAATAGACAGATGTCACAGTACTACGCAGACAGGCAGAGAAAAAGGGAACAGACTTAGGTCTTTAAAAAACTAACCACAGCCATAAATTACTAATATTTAAAATTAAAACCAAATTAATAGGAGGGGACTGTATATTGGGGTGGGTTGGATAATACTTGCAGATGGGACAAATAATAAGACTAAGACTTAATTGATTTTAATATTATACTTCCTTTCAATAATTTTTTTTTTTTAAATATATCATTCATCTCCTATTTGACAATCACTATAAATATCACCTCGTCTCTTAACAGAGCTATAATTTGTTTACTGTTATCCAATAATTTCTATTTTATAGTAATGTTATTAGCATTTATCACTGGATACTAGTCTATAGCATTGTCCAGGTTTTTAGAAAAAGAAAATATAAATAGAACAGATGTTTTTTGACATCCTGATTCCTGAAGAAAATATTAGCATCTCCAAGGGAAGACAAAATCTGTGTTTATTAATATTAAATTTTTTTAATTCATTAAGGAGCTCTGGTGGTGCAGTACCTAAGGCATTTAACTGCTAACCAGAAAGTTGGTGGTTTAAACTCAACAGCCAATCTGCAGAAGGAAGAAGAGCAATCCACCAAATAGTCTATTTCTATAAGCACAAACGTAGAGGTATTACAAAACTGCTAGAGGAAATTTTCTGAGTTTAATTAGAGGGGAATATTCTCCCCCTTTTTAGCATAAACAATGATTATAAATCTCCATTTTGGGGAGCAGAGTCCCCTGCAGTCACGTCTAGGCATAAAGCAGGAGTTTCAGTCACCTAGACCAATTCTTCTCTAAGCTAGTCCTAGATTACTCAGGTGTTAGAACTAGTCATTATGCAAGATAAATGGGAGTGCTATTATCTTCTAGAGCTCAGTTACCCCATAAAGTGAGGTCATGGCCAGAACTCTCATATTTCTGACTGCTATTTGGGTGATCTATGGTCTCAGTTAAGTCCCTAGGTCGTGCAAGCAGTTTATGCTTCACTGCTACACATAGGTTGGCAGTTCAAACCCACCCAAAGGTACTGCAGAAAGAAAGGCCTGGAGATCTGTCTCTGTTCTGATTACAGTCAAGAAAACCCTATGGATCATTTCTATACTGTAACACATGGGAGCACCATGAGTTGGAAACCACTCGATGGCAACTAACAAAAACAGTATGTAGCCTCAATAATAATTTTCCAAAATAAATGGTTGGTGAATAAGAATTCAAAATTTTCCCATTTCTCATTTACGTGGGCCTTGCATACATGTCTTTTATTGGAATGACTAAGGAAGAATATGTGAATTACATGCCACAATATTGGGAGAAAGTCAACCCAGACAACAGCTATTCTCCTCACTCCACTGAATTTTTAGATTGTTGGTGTTCCATCATTGAAATGCATCAATTACTTGTCATCAAAAGCAATTAGCAAACTGCTGCTAATATTTATGGTTTAGGTTTGGGCTATTTGAGAATTTCACATTTGTCTAGTATTAACTGAACTCAAACAGTGATAAATTGTTTCTTTAAATTTTGTTACTGACTCTGTATTTCTAGGAACAAAATTTGAAACTTTGTCCAGCTGCTGCTTAGGAAATTAGCAGAAAGCACTCCAAGTAAACCAAGGTCAGAAGTACAAAATCCCTATCATTAACAGACAGAATCTTCCTCATTAGTTATTGCCATGCCTTCATAAGTCTTCCTCAACCAGTAAGCTTGGGAGATTAGTCATTTTAGACTCTTTCTGTCCTTGTTTGTCATTTTTACGTCACAAGGGTGTTGGAAGGATTAATTAGTTAACATGTAAGAGCCTTTGAAGATGAAAAGCACTCTGAAATTGCTAAGTGATGCTAGCATTTCTCCATAGTACATATATTTTCCTTTTATAATCACAAAAAATCATCTACCTCCTATTAACCCTTTTGGCTAACATTACTCACTCAATTTTTTTTTTTTTTTTTTTTTTAATTAACCAGCCTTGTCTTTTTCTGTACAAGCTTCAAATATCCATTTACCTATGTCCTTATTTCTCTCATTCTCACTTTTCTCTTGTCAGGGTTTTTTTTTTTTTTTTTCTTACAGAGAATCCTGATTTTCTTTTTTTTTTTTTCCAAATCCTGCTGACTGGTTATTTTTTCTGCTTACATTTTTTATATTCACTGGAACTGTGGACTGATATGCCTTAAGACCACTAAAGAGAAAAGAAAAAGTGACTATTACTAAATTTTCCAGTTTCAGGCCATGAGAATTATTCATTTGGATCAAATGTCTTAGTCCCAAGGGCAGGCAAATCTTTGGGGGCAATGCAGTGATGAAGTGACAGAACAGCTGAGGAAGAAAGAAGCAATTGCTTTTGTCCTGAGATCTAAATTTTTCAGAATGGACAGTTATTTAAAATATCTTTTATGAGACAAAAGTGTCTAGTCAAGCAAATATGGTAAGATCCCCTAAGCATTCCTTCTCTGTCCCTGGATGCATTTAACAATGTCTGTAGCCCACGGACTGTGGCCTGTGGTTTGTCAGTCAGGAGCTCTTTCTGCAAACACAATCTGTGGTGAGGAGATCCATTTCAGATAAATATCTAAATGCAGGGATGTTTATCCTCAACTTACCAAAATTGTTTGAGCTTCTTAAATTGTGAAACAGAGATGGTTGCCTATGAAGCAATCATAGGGTTTCCTCCACAGCTCTGACTATGAAGAACACATCTATTATTTTTCTAGTACTCTTTTGGCCCTTTCCAGTCTGATTTTAGGTAGGACCAAAAGATAAAATTAGAAAGGAAATCAATTTATTAAAAGAGGTGTCATTCATTGTTTTCTTAAATGATACTCTTCCTCCCTAAAATATCATGGTGCTGACAAATATCTTGGTTAACAAAACACAGCTACATGCAAATGTATTTGTCTGTCTATAATGGGCTTAATTTTGCCAAAAACATTTAGACATATATTTTGCATGCTTCCTATCTCAAATAGAATGAACAGAAATGTGTGAAGCAGTCATAAAATAAAATGGAAAATTATCTTGGTTTTGTTGTATATTTATTTTGTTACATAACATATATTGACACAATATACTTAGTATTATTACATGAAACATGTATGCACAATTAATAGTGAATGTGTATGAACACATATGTGTGTGTAAATATATATTTATATACATATTTATATATGTTTTCATTATAATCCTATTACAGGAAGGCAACTTTTGAGACAAAGCATATTTCTTTACCATGACATTAAAGATAAAAATCAACAACTCCAAGCTCTTAAAACAAAAACATTTTTAATTTTCTAAATGTCCACAAAACTATGATTAGAATGTATGCCCAGAAGGAATAATCTCAATTTTGTGTTTTTTCTTCAAAACAATTAAGTTTGCAGCTTTTGTGTTTTTTAAACATATATTTTTACCTATTCAATATTCTATTTATTAGTTCTATATTCAATTTAAAATAAAAGTACTTACAGAGAATTCTAGTCAGCATTTTAAAATATGATACTTTCTTGTCACAAGATATTAAACAAAAGAATTAGAAAATTAATTTTGGATGTAGAAAGGAATAAATGATGCCATATTTGGGGTAGAATTTTGTATTTTTCAAATTTATTTGCACATAAATTAATTCTTTAGAGGATAATGTATCCCAATGGAGTAGGTAGAGTGGCTATTATTTACCTCATTTATAAGACTAAAGAGAAACAAACTCATAGAAATCAAATAATAAGCAAAAGACAAATCTACACTCAGGGCCCAAGTTGTTCAATTGCAGGGGACAAGCATGCTAGAACAGCAAATCAGATTTGGATGAGGCCCAGCTCAGTCTCGGCGGCAACTCAAATCTCTTCATCACAAATGTGTCTGTCAAGCTTCAGCTGGCCACATAACATCTCTGAAACTATAATCTCACCCAACTTGTATGCATGATTTAAGATTGCTATAAAAGTTATTTATAAACTCTAAGGTGTATTTAAAATGTAAGACATTAAATAAAAGATCGATTCATTTGGCTAACATAAAATCGGAAGCTACTATAAATAAAATGTTTAAATAGGGCAGTTGATCAAAATTAATTACAACATTTAATAATTTAATTTATATTATTCTTAAAATCTAAAAATACTTTACAAATCTGTAGTAAAAATATAAATAGTCCAAAAGAAAAAAAAAGAGTACAGAATTTTTTTCTTTTTTAATTTATAGATAGAACTGGAAAATAGCATTTGAAAATATGTTCAATCTCCCTGGTTCTTCAAACTACAAATTAAAATAACAATAAAACACCATTTTACCTGTCAGGCTTCAAAAATTTTAGAATACAAATATACCATAGAGGAGAGTACGAGAAATTAAACTGTCATATTCTATTGAATGGATATAATAATCATTAATTTTACAGAACTCAAGTTATCAGTGTCAACCAAGAGCTTCAAGAAGTTCATTTATTTTCATCTAGCAATTCCTGTCTAGAGATATCAGTGCATGGAAATTTGTGTTTGTTAGAGAATAAACAATGAATTATAAGTAATGATACAAATGTTCAACAGTAGGAAAATGGTAAAACCAGCTTGGGGGTTCCAGCAAGAAGGCAGAATGGGCAGGAAAGCTACACAGACCTTCTGCAAGAAAGCAATGAGAACCCAATTGAAACTGATAGAGAAGACCATCTTGGAATGCTGAGCTTTGAAAGGAAGGATAAAGAAGTGGATTAAATATCAACTAATGGAAGAACCTTACTTCCATGAAGTCCACTCAATTCACAGCAACCACTCCTTGGGTTTCCAAGGCAGTGTCTCTTTGGAAGTACATTGCCCAGTCTTCCTTCCCAGCAGTGCCTGGTGGGTTTGAACCACCAGCCTTCTGGTTAGCAGTCAAATGCCTTAGGCACTAGTGCCTAAGTCTTCTCCTAACCAGAAGGCTGGCGATTCAAACCCACCAGCCACTCCTTGGAAGGAAGGTTGGGCAATCTACTTCCATAGAGATACCACCTTGGAAGCCCAAGGAGGGGTCACTAAGAGTCTGATCTGACTGGACGGCAGTGAGTTTGGTTTGGTTTGAATAGAAAAACATGAATGAAACTGTGAGTGAGAAGACAAATGGAGCAGCAGACTGCCAGCTGTCCTGGGGGCACAGTTATTTTAAATATTTCCTTATAGCAACCTGTGAATCAGATCTGCTCACCAAAGACTGCATGGGCAAGGACTGTGTTAGTGCTTGACATCCAGGAAGGAAAAGGGCAGGGAAGGAGACAAATGGACCTGTGGACTGCCAGCGGCTGTCCTGAGAGTGCAGCAATTTTGAATGTCTGCAGGCAGTAGGTGTGATCATTATACATGTATGTGAGTGGAGTTCATAGCCAGACAGTGATGTAAGAGTGGGCTTTTCTTGCTGGGGACAGCATGGGTGACCACACTGGAGACTGCCGACTAGAAAAGTAAAATATTCCCCTTGTTGCTCATATATGCCACACCCTCCTGATGAACAGAGATATGGCCATCTCCTGCCTCCACCAACCCTCTTGACCATCAGAAATTCTATCCTTGTCTGTGTGCTGATAGACACTGGGTGCCATTCCCTGCCCTCCATAGTTTTTGGCATTTTGTTGTTGTTGTTAATTATTCTTTTTATCTTTTCCTTTCTTTCTTTCTTTTCCTTTCTTTCTTTCTTTTCCTTTCTTTCTTTCTTTCCCAGCACTGGTTCTGGTTTTTTTTTTTTTTTTAATACCTTTTTTCTTCTCTTCCTTTTTCCTGCTTCTGTTCTTTTTTCTTTCTTTTGGTTCACTTCATCCCTTGTTTTTCCTTTTGCAGCCAAGATTATTTTCCTTATTTCCAACCAAGAATTATATACCCAGCAAAGCTGTCACATGTCTGTCAAACATGAGGGTGAAATTAGGAAATTTCCAGATAAGCAGAAATTAAGGCAATTTTTTAAAACCACATAAAACTTACAAAAGATCTTAAAGGGAGTCCTTTTGAACGGAGAATCAACAACAGAACGTAACAACTGATAATTAACACACATGATGACATAACCCAGAAACCAACCAAGTTATAGAAGTATCCAAAATAAAATAAGCTTACAAGATTGTAAACAGGGAACCAGAGACATCAATTGGTAAATGATGACAACTAGAAACCAAATAGAGAGAATAAATAGTGTAATCACAGAACTTCTAAATGGTGAGGAAGTCAAACAAGTGCAAGATGGGACAGATTGTTTAAACTTGGGAAGAAAATAATAAATTACAGGGTAACCTCAAAGAAAAACAATAAACAATTATAATGAATAGAAAATAACCAAACCCATTGCTATCAAGTCTATTCTGCCTCATAGCAACCCCCACTGGGTTTTCAAGGGAGTAAATCTTTACAGAAGTAGATTGTCCCATCTTCCTTCTTTGGAGGGGCTAATGGGTTTGAACCACTAACTTTCTGGTTAGCAGTCAAATGCCTTGGACATTGTGCTACCAGAGCTCCTTCTTGTTGTTTTTGTTACGTGCCATTGAGTCAAACCCGACTCATAGCGACCCCTCCTTGGGTTTCCGAGGCAGTATCACTACGGAAGTAGGATTGCCCAGTCTTCCTTCTGAGGAGAGGCTGGTGGGTTTGAACCACCAGCCATCTGGTTAGCAGGCAAGTGTCTTAGCCACTATGCTACCAGAGCTCCCTCAGAGCTCCTTAGTGGGTAAAAAATAAGAGGTGAAATTTAAAAAGAAAAAAATATTGAGGATCATTCCAGAAAATCCAACTTAGAAGATATTGAAAAAACTGTAATAGAAAGGAAAAGAAAAATTATGGAGAAAATATTTGTTTAACAGTGACTTCTCTCGGGATTCCATACTCAAGCACTTTACAATGAAATTTATGTGTATCATAGAAAAAAGAGATCTTAAAATCTGCAAGAGAGAAACAAACTTAAAAGTCACATGAAATATTAAGGAATCATAGTGGCTTCAGATTTTTTAATCACAACACTGGATGCTAGAAAGTAATGGAGCAGTGCAATCACGATTATCAATTTAAAATTAGACACATAAATAAATTATAAATCAATGTAAAAATGAAATGAAGACATTGACAGACATACAAGACCTCAACAGATTCATTAACTATACACCCACTATTAACGAACTGCTATAGTGTGAGTCTCAGGAGTTCTTCAAAGCAATACGTCAGAAACCCAAGGAAGGATCACTATGAGTCAGATCAGAATCGATGTCAGTGAATTTGGTTTTCTGGTGTAGTGTGGGGAGCTCTGGTAGCATAGTGGCTAAAGCACTTGACTGCTAACCAGAAGGCTGGCGGTTCAAACCCACCAGCCACTCCTCAGAAGGAAGGTTGG
>NW_006921677.1:1524949-1547058 GCF_000298275.1 Orycteropus afer afer
AAGCTGGAGGCTTTTCCACATCAAGCTGGAGGCTTTTCCCAACTCTTGCAACTGCAGGGGCTGAAGAGCTCAAGGCTAGCAGGCAATACACTGGCTGTTGACTCCAACGAATGACAAATCCAAGATCTCCAGGCTGAATGGTGGACTGTTCACTCACAGACAGTTGTAGGCAGCACAACAGATCCCGATCCACAGAAGAATGTCTCTTTTCCCAGGATGTCCTTGGATATACTGGAAGCAGGCCACACCCTTAGGGAAACTCCCTTTCAACAGATTGCCTGCTCAAACATAATCATCTGATCCCATCATGGGAATAACCACATCACAACAGCTTAAACCCACACAGAATTGTGGTCCAGCCAAGTTGACACACAGCTCCAACTATCACACATACATATGTCATTTAGCTGCTAACCAGAAGGCTGGCCCACTAGCCACTCCTCAGTAGGAAAGTTGGGCAATCTACTTCCGTAGTGATACCACCTGGGAAACCCAAGGATGGGTCGCCATATGTCGGATCCAACTTGACAACAGTGAGTGACATATGGTTTTAATAACATAACCTAAATTATGACATCATTCTGTTAGAGGGATAGGAGGATAGGAAGAATATTTAATTTGATAAGGAAGGGAGAAGGAAAGAGGTATAAATGCATCTTACAGTAAGAAAATTGAAGAATAAAATGACTAATACTGAAGAATAAGAAGTTGAAACATGAGCACAATAGTTAGAGCTGTAGGGGATACCAAATTAACCAAAAAAGAAAGAAAGAGGATAAAGAAGATATTAAAGACTAAGACAGAGGAGAAGGAAGAAGATGGAGCAAAGAAGAGAAATAGGTAAAAAGAAGAAGAGGAGGAAAAGAGAGGGTTGGACTGGGAGGAACTCATCCTATTTGATTTCAGAATGTCTTATAAGAGTACAGCAATTAGTACAGTGTGGGGATGACATAGGAATAGACAAGTCAATGAAACAGAAGGTCTAGATTAAAAAGGAAAAGACTGCACATATAAGTATATTTATATTTTATTTAAGTGGCCTTGCAGATAAGTCAGAAAATGATGATTTATAGGATGAATAATGTTTGGACATGTCCCAGGGGACATTTATTTAGGAATATTAAAGAGTTACCTGAGAAAAGAGTGATTATGACTGCCTCCAGGGTACAAGATTCAGGGATTAGAAAGGATGGGATAGAAGACTACTGTTTTGTATGATAGTCTTTGGTGGACTCTTAAAGTTTTAAAAAAATATATGCATATTGTTGTTGTTGTTGTTATGTCGAGTCAGCCCTGACTCATAGCGACCCCTCCTTGGGTTTCCGAGGCAGTATCACTACGGAAATAAGATTGCCCAACCGTCCTTCCGAGGAGTGGCTGGTGGGTTTGAACCGCCAGCCTTCTGGTTAGCAGTCAAGTGCCTTAGCCACTTTGCTACCAGAGCTCCCATATGATATTAGCTTGAGAAAATAAATTTTAACTTTAAAAAATAAATAATCTACTTTGTACAGGATAGAGTCTGTAACCTAAATTGGAGGTATACCTAACATTGATCTAGAGCTAACTATAGATGTGACTTGAGTTTCCCTCCCTTTTCTGGCATGCTAGTGCTACTATCATCAGAGCCATCTAGACAACCAATATTCTATCTTTTAATTCTTTTTAATAATCTATCTTTTAAAGATCAGCCTCAAAATCCCAAAACTTCTTCTTCTTCTTTTTTCTTCTTCTTCTTCATCTTCTTCTTTTTTTTAAAATTATCATTCCCATTACCTGAGAAATCCAAACCAAGAAGCAAAGATGTTATGGGAAAAAAAAAAAAAATCCATAACTGGCTGCTCATGTTACCAGTCATTCATGGAAAAACAAAAAATAGAGATGCAAAGGATGATTAGGTAATCTTGTTTCCTACAGTATTTATTCTCTAGTGTGTTATATAGTCCATCTTGTTTTGAATGACTCAAGAAAGGGAGTCACTCACACCACTACCCAGGGAAATCTATCTGTGTTAGCAACAGAGCACCTGCATTGATGCTATCATACAGATGTGCCAGATGGGCTGAGAAATAGGAACGGCTCTTCAGGGAAAAGAAAAGGAGAGAGACAGAGAAACAAAAGTTTCTGGAAAAAGTATCCATTGACACCAGCATAAAATTTCACAGCATTAAAAGGACTTAGAATCATTTCAGGAAATTTTTTTTTTCCTGTTCTATGTTCTGTGTCATTCCACCTACAACAAAGATGGCTAGAGGACAAAAGGGATTGAGGGAAAGTCATCAAGAATCCTAAAACCCAACAAAATTTCTTACAGGTGTAAAGAAAGATGAGAAAATGTCCCATACTGAAATAACTGTAGAAAATATCTTTATTCTGTCCATCCACATGTGAATATAGTAAGGGGCAAGGCAGAATAATCTGGCCTTAAGTCATTATTATTGCCAAATTTTGCTCTTTAATCCCAGAAGGATCCTTTTCCCAAGATTCACTTCCTTATGTTCTTTAAGCAGCAAAAATATAGAGAATGATGAATTCATCTTTCTGGTTTTTGTTTACTAACTTGAGACCTTTGTACAGTTTAAATTTAGTTTATTGGGCACCATACTAGGCTTTGAGAATACAGAGAAGAACAACATCACACAAAACCAAAACAAACAAACCCACTGCTATCGAGTCAATTCTGACTCATAGTGACCCTATAGAACAGAGTCAAATTGCCACATTGGGTTTCTAAGGCTATAAATCTTTATGGAAGCAGACTGCCTCATTTTTCTCCTGCTCAGTGACTAGTGGGTCCAAACTACATTTTGATTAGAAGCTGAACAGTTTAACCACTACTCCATTAATGTTCCTAAGATCATAATACCAAAACCAAACCAAACCCACTGCCATCAAGTCGATTCCAACTCATAGTTACTCCCCTTGAGTTTCCAAGGCAGTAAATCTTTATGGAAGTGGATTGCTCCAACTTCCTTCCACGGAGTGGCTGGTTGGTTTGAACCACCAACCTTTTGTTTAGCAGTCAAATGCCTTAGGCACTGCATCACCAGAACTCCTTAAGATCACAATGTTGTTGTTGTTGTTATGTGCCGTCGAGTTGGACCTGACTCATAGCGACCCCTCCTTGGGTTTCTGAGGCAGTATCACTATGGAAGTAGATTGCCCCATCTTAGAGACACCTATATTTCTACTAATAACAATAGTTAACATTTTTTAGAATTTATTATGTTCTGTTGTTGTTGTTGTTAGATGCCATTGAGGCGGCCTCGCTTCATAGTGACCCCTCCTTGGGTTTCCGAGGCGGTATCACTATGGAAGTAGATTGCCCAACCTTCCTTCCCAGAAGTGGCTGATGAGTTTGAACTGTCAGCATTCTAGTTAGCAGTCAAATGCCTTAGGCACTATGCTACCAGCTCCTTATCATGTTCTAGGCATTGTCTATTTTAGTTCTCATGATGAACCTCATTTCTTGCTTGACCTTGGACACATGCCTTTGTAACTTTACTTTCTAATACATAAAATGGAGATAACAGTAGTTCTAAGTCAATAATTGTTATGAGAAATAAGTTAATTTATGTATACAAAGTCCTTTGAACAGTGCTTGGCACATAGAAATTTACTTAATTGTTAGCTACTATTATCATAGTAATCCCCATGGTACAAATGGTTAACATAAATGGGTGGTAATCAAAAGGCTGGAGATCTGAGTCCACTCAGAGTTGCCTGGAAAGAAAGGTCTGGTGGATTACTTCCAAAAAAGCTGCCACTGAAAATGTTATGGAGTGCAATTCTACTCTGAGACACATGGGGTGGCCATGACTCAGAATAGACTCACAGGCAACTGTTTTTGATTTTAATATTACCATACTTGATATTCTAGACCAATGGCTTTAAGTGCCAATTCTATGCTGATGATTTTTAAATCTAGATCTTTAGCCCTTGTGCCTCTGAAGAAGATTCACATGCTAATTTAACTAATTTTATCTTCATATGGATATCTACTGCTGGAGCTCTGGTGGTGGAGTGGATAAGGGACTTGACTGCTAACCAGAAAGTCAGCAGTGCAAACTCACCAGCTGCTCCACAGAAGGAAGACTGGGCAATCTACTTCTGTAAAGATTTACAGCCTCAGAAACCCAATGGTGGTCACTGTGAGTCAGAAACTACTCGACAGCAGTGAGTTTTATTTTTTAGTGGGTTTTTTTTTTTTTTTTTGTATAAATATTTACCAGCTATCTCAAAGTTAATATGACCAATAATGCATTGTCATGAAGTGGTGTCCGATTCATAGCAACCCTACAGGACAGAACACAACTCCCCCGAGGGTTTCCAGGCTGACATCTTTACGCAAGCTGACTGCCACATCTTTCTCCTCCAAATTGGCTGGTGCATTCAAACCGCTGACATTTTGGTTCACAGCCAAGTACTTAAAAACTGTCCCACCAGGGCTCCTTAACACAGCCAGTAGGACTCTTTATTTCCTCCCATTTCCAAAAAGAAGAGTCCAGATTTTCTGCCAGGAGACCACCGTATATGATAGCATATGAGAGTCAATGAAGAATAGTATTTATGCCTGCAGAGTCCAGCACCATGTTCCCTGAGTTCAAACCTATCACTTATTAATAGGTGACCACGACAAATTATTTATCTTTTTAGGGCCTTAACTTCCATCTTTAAAATTTTGAGATCACGTACCTACTTCCAAGAGTTGTGATGAGCATTGAAGGATATATAAATTATATGAAATGCTTGTAACTGGTTCGTGTAGTCAACACTATATGAATGTTATGTATTATCATTGTCATCAGTATTCATCATTGTATTTTTCTTAATTACTTAAATCAAAAAGGTAAGAGTTATCTTTGAGTTTTCCCCTTACTCCTCACACTGAATCCATCAATAAATCCTATCAGTTTTCTTGCAAAACATATCCCAAACCCAGTCACATTCACACTCATACCATATTCCCAAACTGGTACCAGCCATCATAAATTCATGACTTCCTGCTGCAATGGTCTCCTAGGCAGACTCCTTGCTTCTATACCTATTCATTCCCATCCCCATCATCTATCTCCAGTTGCAGCAAGACTGACCATTTTCAATGTAAGTCATCAAACATCATCCTGCATAAAAGCCACCAACACAGCCTTCCACTTACACTTAGAATATAAGCTAAACTTTACTTCCTGCGGTGTCTGAGGCTCTAGGACATGGAGCCAGATTGCTACCGCTCAACTTGAAACAAGTTATTTTAATGCTCTGTGCCTTGGTTTCCTCATCTGTAAAATGGTGCTACGAATAGTCTGTATCTCATAGGCTGTTGGGAGTCCCTGAGTGGTACAAACCATTATGTGCTCAGATGCTAGCAAAGGTTGGAAGTTTGACTCCACCCACAATTGTCTTGGAAGAAGCAATCTACTTTCAAAAAATCAGCCATTGAAAACCTTTTGGATTCTTCAAAAAACTAAAAAAACAAAATTACCATATGACCCACCAATTCCATTCATATAGAGAGAGGAAACAGACTTAAATAGAGACTTGTACATAAATGTTCATTGAAACTCTATTCACAACAGCCAAAAAGTGAAAACAACGTAAATGACCATCAACCTATGAATGGATAAACAAAATGTGGTACATACATACAATGGAATATGATTCAGCCAGTAGGAGAAATAAAGTCTTGATAGATACTACAAAGATGTTATGTTGAGTTAAATAAGCCAATCATAAAAGGACAAATGTTATATTACCTCACTTATATAAAAAGATAAGAAAAGGCAAATGTGCAAACAAAGTACAGGCATGTGAGTTGAACATTTACCTCAAGTAGACACACGCCCTCGAGAAAACAATCATGGGAGAAGGAAGGGCAGCTTATGCACAGGGAGACAGCTTAGGGGGCAGGAGATTATGGAGGGATGGACACTGGGGAGTGGTACCATGGGGAGGGAATTGGAGGGGAGCTGTTGCATTGTGGTAAACTGTGGTCAATGACATGAGACAAAGTATATGTGAACTGCTGTATCGAGAATGAATTTGCTCTGTAAATCTTCACCCAAATCACAATAAAAAATAAAAAAAAAAAAGGCAAATGTGTAGAGACCAAAGTCTTTTAGTGGTTATAGAGGCAAGAGGGAGCGGGAATAATGGAGTTAATGTTGTGGAAAAACTGCATTGATTAAGGTTAGGATCACACAGTAGATTATTTTCATTTCTGTCAATAAGTTGTACACCTGTAAAAAGTTGAACTGCCAAGAGTTGTGTGATAAATATATTTACAACAACAACCAAGAATAGTTCTTGAGGGTACTTATGTTATACCAAAAACCTCATGGGATTTGGTTCCTTGGTTTGGAGGTTTAGGGTCATG
This sequence comes from Orycteropus afer afer, assembly GCF_000298275.1. Taxonomy (NCBI): domain Eukaryota; kingdom Metazoa; phylum Chordata; class Mammalia; order Tubulidentata; family Orycteropodidae; genus Orycteropus; species Orycteropus afer. The sequence continues at coordinate 1,531,320 of NW_006921677.1, forward strand.
GTTTCATGAGACATTCCGATTAATGGTCCCAATAATGTGTTAGAGTTTCTGTTCTATATCCCAGTTCGTTGTGCAGTGTCTTGGATCTTAAAAGCTTCCAAGTGGTCATCCATGACATGACAATTGGTCTCTATTAACCTGGAACAACAGAGGAAGAAGAAGAGCCAGGAAGAGGATGAAGATATGGAATGTGTAGTTAATTGCCTCTGTGAACAACTGCCTCATTTGTTGTGAGATCAGAACTGGAAGGTGCCCTGTTACCATTACTGAACATTTTGTTCAAAGATTCTATACAATAATCTTGATAAAAAGGGGGCGGGATGTAGAACAGAATTTGAAGTTTTCTTGGACTTTGTGGAGCCACAGGGGCTGAACCCCTGATACTACTAAGATAATCTTTAAAACTTAAACCAGATATATGCCCTGAAATTTTCTTAACACCAAACAATGGTTTAGCTTACCTTAAGCATTATGCTCTTTAAAGAACTATCTATATGGGCAACAGCAACTCAAAAGATTAGATAGGAACCTTAGGAAGCAATGAATCTATGTTAATGAGGGAAGAACAAGTCAGGAGAGGAGGATGGACATGGTTGAAAACTGGAGGAATGTAATAATTGTCACTGAATTGTACATGTAGAAATGTTTTAATTGGTGTATATTTTCAATAACAGAAAATAAAGAAAAGAAAACCCTCTGGAGTACAATTGTACTTCCACGTGTAGGAATCAATTGGAAGGCAACTCGTATTCATAGGCTGTTAATGAAGAAGAAATGAGTTCATCTATACACCAATGCTTAGAACAGTTTCTGACACATGGTGCACAGTATATACGTGATTAATATTTTTATCATCTACCTTTCCTTCCTTTTCTCCCCATAACATGCTACTTGGCACAGTTGCTTTTCATCTATTCCTTGAATAGGCCAAGGTCACTTCTGCTATGGGACCTTTGAACAAGCTGTTCATCCCATCCAAAATGTTCTTTCATTAGATCCTCATGTGTCTGGCTCCTCCTTGTTATTCAGAACTGACTTTAAATGTCTCCAGAAAACCCCCTGCCTGAGCCCCCAGTCTAAGTAGTAATGTTATTACTCTATATCACATAATCCAATTTAATTCTCAGCATAGCATCTGTCACTGCCTAATTTTATACATAAGTGTTTACTTACCTGTTTATTGACTTTCTTCCCTATACACTCAGAAATCCAAATGCCATGAAAGCAGAGATTCTGCTTGTTTTGCTCCCTACCATATCTTCAAAGTCTAGATTAGTATATGCTTTGTACTACTGAGTGCTCCATAAATATTTATGTTCTTTTCTGTCGAGACATTTTATTTGCCAAAATCAGCTGAGACTAGTAAGATTGATTCTGTTGACATTGAAAAGGCAAATGTACAGATGATAAACATATTTATGTTATCTGTATATCTAAAGTGAATGTATCATAGCAGTACAAATATTAAGTATGCATGATTTTTCTATGTAGTTTCTCCTTAGTGGAAGATTCAATATAACCTTGTATATAAACTTCCTATAAACATAATCAGTCAATAGACAAATCAATGAGCATATATCATATTGCATTTGCATATCATAACATATGATATCATATTTACATTTCTTGAGACAGAAACTACTTTTGCCCAGCAATCTCCAGAGTGGCTGACAAGCAATGCGGAATTTGTTAGGATAGTATTAGTGAGGCTGGGTTCAGTTGCAAATTGTTTTTTTTCTCCTTGCAGATGTGAATTAGCTGAGGTGTGAAGTCATCGTCATACTTTGGCACATTATTGTGGTGCTTGGATGGAGGGTTTCTAACAAAAATAAGCAAAGAATTAAACTGTGGGAGAGCTTGCAGTGCAGCTGGAAATAGCAGTCTCCAATGAGTGGGCTGAGCCAACAAGCAAAATTAAATAATGTTCTGGAAAGTGATCCTGCCTCAAGAACTGCATTGCTCTGCTTCTCTGACATCCCCTGGCTAAGGTCAGGAGCCAGCACACACTCAAGTCTTATGAATACTACCCTTCAAGACTAACGTGGAGCCAAATTTAAAATCAGATGCCTACTTGAAAAGGAAATTAAGAGACAACTTGAAACACGTTGCATGAGAATATTATTTATTTGATCATGCACACTGGAACTCCAAACATGTCAGTCCCAAAATTGTACTGACTAATCAAGAATAATGTATGAATATACCCTGTAGTAATCAAGTGGAGTTTTGTGTCTTGGTACAAGATTAATTGCAAATATCTCAAAAGGGCAAGTGGAAATTGAAATTTAATAGGCTACTAACCAAAAAAATTTTGACTGAGATAAATCTTTGTTTTACTTGCTGTTGAATCAGATCCAATCAGGGCCCCAAACTGATTTGAACCGGTTCAGTCATGGCCAATAAAACAAAACTGGACAGACTGGAATTTGCAAACTGTGACTGCCTGGAACAATAACTAGGACAGGAAAAAATATGGGTCAAAACCCTAGAATGGGAGACACAGAAGAGATGTAGTAAGCCCTTTAGGAAGCCTGTAACGCAGGCGATTGGATTACTGCCAGGACTATGGAGAGCAGCACACATTCAAAGCACATAGCCAGCTGCCATCTGGGTCAGGGCACCATTGTTTCCTATTCTGCCAGACAAGAGATTTGGTTGCTATGCAACACACACACAGCTCTTCTTTTCTAAGATAGAGATTAAGTTTCTAGCAGGACATTGACCCATAATTTTCCCTGTTCCAGTTATCATTCCTGGCACCCATATTTTTCAAATTCTGGTCCATCCCAATTACACTTCATCAGCCACGACTGAACCAGAAAGAACAGGTTCAAAGCCCTGGCTCCAACTCACAGCAACCTTGTGTGTAACAACAAAACACATCTCCATCCCCCTCCATCTTTATGATCATTGGTATGCCCACTGCTGTGACTATTGTGTCCCATCTGATCGAAAGTTACTCTCATTTTTACTGACCTTCTACTTCACCAAACATAACATCCCTTTCTAGTGATTGGTCTTTTCTTAACATGTCCAAAGTAAGTGAGCCATTATCTCACTCTCCTTGCTTTTAAGGAGCATTACAGTCGTACTTCCTTAAGATAGATTTGTTCATTCTTCTGGCAATCTGAAATATAGGGATAACAAAATAGGTCCATACATTCTGAAGAAGGTGATATTTCTTTATTTTCTATAATATTATCCTTCTGCAGCCAAGAAACTTTATATACTCTCAGTTCTCAATTACTTTATTTAGAAACATCTAATCAAAAAGGTACAGTGCAGGATGATGCATTCTCATCAAAGTAAAAGAGACTGCAGAGCACCCCGATAATCAGGACCATAACATTCACTCCCCCTAGTATCAAAAACAGTGAACACAGAAATGTAATAAATGTTATATTTAAGAAAGAATATCATAAACAATGAGATCTCTTTTCGCCCTTTTAGCTATTATATACACAATAAAATTGTGAGCAATTCTGAGTGTTCTTAAGGTAGAAAAAAGCCCACTCACTGACAGCTTGGTAATGCAGACCCACCCAGAGATGACTCAAAGAAAGGCTTGGGCGTCTGCAAGGTCACCACTATAAAAATCTTACAGAGCACAATTCTACTCTGACACACGTGGGGTCACCATGAGTCAGAATTGACTCAAGGACAACTGGCTTCATTTTCTGAATGGTAGAAGTAACATAATATTGTAACTTGGAGAATAATGTGTTTCTTATCTATAAAGTAAATGATAATGACAGAATATTGCCTGTCATATTACTTAAAATATATTATTTTAATAATATATTAGTAATATAATATATATGTTATTTTATATATATTATTTATTCATATTATTTAAAATATAGGCGCTCTGGTGGCATAGTGCCTGAGCCATTTAACTGTTAACCAGAAGGCTGGCAGTTCAAACCCACCAGCCACTCCTCGGAAGGAAGTTTGAGCAATCTACGTCCATAGTGATATCGCGTTGGAAACCCAATGAGGGGTCAATATGAGTCATATCCAACTCGAACGCAGTGCAAACATATTTAAAATACATTATGTGTATAACGATAGCTTATTTTTTTCTAATATTCAGAAATGTGTCCCCATTTTGCTGAAATGCTGCTTTTCTATGAATATTCCTTTAGCATCTTTCCCTGCCATGTGCATCAGACTGATTAAACTGCATCTCCATTTCTAGAAGTAGGGAAAAAAAATGGTTATAATTTTCCCACTGAATTCTGGGGCAAAAAAATAGATATACTAATTAATAAGTATTTACTGATTCTCCATGTTACCATATGTTTATAGGCATTAAGCAGTCTGCTTGAGACCAGATAGTGAGCAATATCAACTTTAAACCAGTTGCCCTCAAGTTGCTCATATATATATATATATATATATATATATATATATATTTGTTGTTGCTGTAGTTAAGTGCTGTCGAGTCATTTCCGACTCATAGAGACCCCATGCACAGCAGAACGAAACACTGCCCGATCTCGCGCCAGCCCCACAATCCCTGCTATACTTGAGCCCATCATTGCAGCCACCGTATCAATCCATCTCATTGAAGCCCTCCCCCTCTTTCGTCGACCCTCCACCCTACCAAGCATGACATCCTTCTCCAGGGAATGGTCCCTTCTTACAACATGACCAAAATAGGTGAGACGAAGTCTGGCCATTCTTGCTTCCAAGGAGCATTCGAATGGCTGCACTTCCTCCAGGACAGATCTGTTAGTTCTTTTAGCAGTCCATGGTACTTTCAGCATCCTTCGCCAGCACCACAACTCAAAAGCATCAACTCTTCTTCGGTCTTCCTTATTCATTGTCCAGCTCTCACATGCAAACGAGGCGATTGGAAATATCATGGCTTGTGTCAGGCACACCTCAGTCCTCAAGGAGATATCCACTTGTTGCTGTTGTGAAGGCAACTGGTTTATATATATATGTTGTTGTTGTTTGCCGTCAAGTCAGCCCCAACTCATAGCGACCCCTCCTTGGGTTCCTGAGGCAGTATCACTTCAGAAGTAGGATTGCCCAACCTTCCTCTATATATATGTATATGTATAATTATATACACATATACATATATATACAAAGTTTTATTATTCAGATTATAGACTTGCTTGGAAAACTCCTCATGCCAGACATTTCTATTCTTTTCCCAAAAAATTCTCTAGATTGTAAATTATGTTGCTTCATATATAGCATAACAATGACTCAAAACACAAATAAACAACAATTGGTAAAATGAGTGAAAGGCAAATTTAAAATTTTAGTTTTCAGTAAGGCTCTGCTACAATAATAATGTATCAGAAGCATTAAAATGCATTTCTACATGTGAAAAAAAATAGTGTGGAACCAAGAGTTGAGGACATGGTAGGACATTTCTTAAATCTATAAAGTTTTAAAGTTATTAAAATTTGACTAGAAGTTTAACTAAAAGTAAAAACCCATTGCTGATGTCAGATGGATCTTGGCTCAAAGCAAAGAATACCAGAAAGATATTTACTCATGTTTCATTGACTATGCCAAAGCATTTCATTGTGTGGATCATAACAAATTGTGGATAACATTGAGAAGAATGGGAATTCCATAACAATTGATTGTACTCATGAAGAACCTGTACATAGACTAGGAGGCTGTCATTCAAATAGAACTAGGGAACACTGCATGCATCAGGGTTGCGTCCTTTCACCATACTTATTCAATCTATATGCTATATAATCTGAGAAGCTGGATTATATGAAGAAGAACATGTCATCAGGATTGGAGGAAGAATCATTAACAATCTGCGATATACTGACACAACTTTGCTTGCTGAAAGTAAGGATGACTTGAAGTACTTACTGATGAAGGTTGAAGAATACAGTGTGCAGTATGGAGTGCATCTCAATATAAAGAAAACAAAAATCCTCACAACTGGACCTATAAGCAGCATCATGATAAATGGAGAAAAGATTGAAATTGTCAAAGATTCACATTGCTTGGTTCTACAATCAATGCCAAGGGAAGCAGCAATCAGGACATCAGATGGTGTATGTTGTTGTTGTTGTTGTGTGCCATCAAGTCGGACCCAACTCATAGCGACCCCTCCTTGGATTGCCAAGGCAGTATCACTACAGAAGTAGATTGCCCAACCTTCCTTCCAAGGAGTGGCTAGGGGGTTTGAACTGCCAGCCTTCTGGTTAGCAGTCAAGTGCCTTAGGCACTATGCTATCAGAGCTCCTCAGACGATGTATAGCACTGGGCAAATCTGCTTCAAAGGACCTCTTTCAAGTGCTGAAGAGCAAAGATATCTATCTCCTTGAGGACTAAGGTGCTCCTGATACAAGCCATGGTACTTTCAATTGCCTGATATGGATGTGAGAGCTGGACAATGAAGAAGGAAGACCAAAGAAGAATCAATGCTTGTATGTTGTGGTGTTGGTAAAGAATGCTGAAAGTACCATGGCATGCTAAAAGAACTAACAAATCTATCTTGGAGGAAGTGAAGCCTGAATGCTCCTTGGAAGAAAGAATGGTCAGACTTTGTCTTACATACTTTGGTCATGTTATCAGAAGGGACTGTTCCCTGGAGAAGGATGTCATGTTTGGTAAGGTCGAGGGTCTATGGAAGAGGAGAAGGCCCTCAACAAGATAGACTGACACAGTGGCAGCAGCGATGGGCTCAAGTATAGCAAGAACCATGGAGCTGGCACAGGACCAGGCAGTGTTTCGTTCTGCTGTGCATAGGGTCCATGTGAGACAGAGACAACCCAATGGCACATAACCACAACAACAAAAATTCATTAAATAATTCATTGCCAATTGTTTCCACAGAATACCATTTGAATTACAGTAAATTTCCATTAATCCATTAATTTGTATTTAATGTATTCTTGTTGTCCTGAAAAAAACTGTAATGCTCAAAAATGTGCTGGATGTATTTCTTAAACATTATTTTTTCCTCTTTTTGAATTAAGAATCCTTATGACCTGGTTAAGTAAATACTCAATGGAAGATAGCCTATATTTCATGATGAAACACAGGGGAAAATAATATGCACCTTGTCTTTCTATGACTAATGCAAACCCTAATCACTTACTCCATTCCATGGCTCACACTGGATTTCAACAGTCAGAGCCTGTCTGCCAGGTAAAAAGACTTAATGTCCCTCTTGAGAAGAAATTAACTGCTAAAACAGATTGAGGTGAAATGGAGTTCTGTCCTCTGTCTTCAATGCAGCCATTTTTCTCTTTTAATCTTGCTCTTCCGTTCAAGCAGAATGAAAACTTGGATGTTTGCCTTGAGCAAATTTCACTTCCAAGGCTCGAATTCTGGGACCCTGTTTAATTGCAGAAGTGAACTGCTCTCATAACAACTCTATAATTGGTCAAATCCACTGCTCACAAGAGCAGGAAGGGGGTAAAATGGTTGTTTTACTTCCAAAGGTGCACATTGCTCTTGTAGGAACCCTGTGCTTGTTTTACTTATTCAGCACAACATCGCTGGATGGTTATTATTGCAAAGTTAGCACACCCCAGACGGCTCAATGGCAGCAAACCAAAACGGATTCAGGTGTGTGACTCTGGTTTCCCCAGCCAGCATGGCTCTGGCTTATTTCCTGTGATGTCAGGTAGGAGAATGATGAAGGGAAAAGTAGTCCTTACATAAGTTTTGGCCAATTAACCAGAAAGTGTCCACTTCTGTCAATGTGGTTCATCTCTTCCAAAATGATTATTGTGTTATACAAAGTAAAAATGTATCACATGTTTATTGAAGAGAAAGAAATGTTAGTTTTCTAATGAGTTGTGTAAACCTCAGTACCATCAACCTTACCTAGAGTCCACTCTCAGTCCCTACTAATGATAGATGTGTAGAATGTTTAGATGTGTGCTTCTTTGTCCTTCTTTAACATGGTGTCTGATATTGAGCCCTTTTATTACATGTACTTTGTTAGAACCCAAAATATATAGACAGACATGACACCAATATATTTCATTTCCTACTTAAACTCTCTTTTCCTATTTCTCTAGTTCATTGTGTTTTAATTAATACTAATGCAAATGCTCATGTTACTGAACAAATATTCCTTATACATTGTCAATAAATCTTCAATATATAAAAGCAATAATTTGTATTTCTTGATGTGCACATTGCTCTCACTCAAAAGATAAATGTACCTATATATAATGAACTAATCTTTGTCAAAGGAGCAAGTGCAATTCTTGGAGAAAGGATAATCTTTCTAACAAATGGTGCTGGAAAATTCCCCAAAAGTTACCTACACATAGACCTTTCAGATGTCATGAAAATTAACCCAAAATTGATCATATAACTAAAGGCAAATGCAAAACTATAAAAATTCTGGAAGAAAGTATAGGAGAAAATCTATGTGACCTTGGGTTTGGCAATAATTTTTTTTCTGTAACAACAAAAGTATTATCCATAAACAGGTATGAATTAGCCAACAACCAAGGTAAGCAAGTGCTTAAGGCAGCACCAGTGGTCCAAAGCAAAAAATATGGATGCCAAGTAGACAGGATACAAGGAAAAACAAACACTCCAGTGGAAGAGAACTGGTAAGACACTAAATGAAATTGATACCATTTTGTAAATTTCATGTATGATAACAATTATATTTTCCTTTGCATCTCACATTCAGTTTTCTCTTATCAATCACATGAAAACCTTCTGGTGGCATATAATCATGTGACTCATGATGTATATGGTCCTGCACAAAGCAAACCAAACATCTATCAGATTGAGAATAGCCTTGTATTTCAATAACTCTCACCCTTGTATCAGCATGTCAGCAGTAGTCCAAGGAACTGTGAGGACATATTATCAAAGGACAGAAAGTGAATGTGAAAATTTTAAGTATTATTTCAAGACAAAAAACACTCATGGAAATCTATTAAGGGCTCACCGACATGCATCATATGATAAATGATTTTCAACTACATTGTATTATTTCTTCTGACAGTCTTAGAAGTGAGGAACAAAAGTACATGTTCCAAATCAATTTTTTTTCTTTACTTACTAATTTTCAAATATAAACATTTGGATTAACATCCAAATTCAAATACATATTTTATTTTCTAATTTTACATTTTTTATAAATTTTATTTATTTTCAATTATTTAAATTTATTTGCTACAATAGAACCAAATTTAAAAAGTGATACAATTTTACATGAATTTAAATGAAATAAAAACTAAATGGAGCACAAAAAGGAAAGCTCACAGAAGATAAAAAGGACTTATGAATCCCTAAAGATAATTCCAAACTAGCTTTTAAAGTGTAATGAATTAGCAGAGACTTCTGTTAAACACTCAAGTTTAATGTGTGCAAATCATTTTACTAGTACCACTAGTAATGAAATTACTAATAAAAATACAAATACAATTTGCTCCAAATTCTGCATGCATTCCTTGCTGTAGTAAAAAATTAACCATGGTACAGAAAGTGAAATTATTTTAGAATCTGAAATTGTTGCATCTGCAGATTCCATATATGACAAAAACAGATCTTCTTTTGTGAAATATTTTTTCTTCTTATGATGTAAATTATTGGATCAAAAAAGGACCAAGTGATAGTTAACATCTCAGTGGACCATTTGAAAATTTGTGCTGAAAATTTCAGGATGTTATACTGGTCAGACAGAGACTGGTAGAATCCCTGAGACTATGACCTTGGGTTACTCTTTGGGCCTAGAAATGGATTCACTTCCATGGATTGGCTCTCAACCCAACAGTAGAAAGATCTACATGCAGAACACCTACTCCAGGGCAATATACCCACTTACTAGACGGAGATGCAACCCTTAGATCAATCATCCATGAGACACCAGGAGGGTAATATTCACATAGAGGGAAAGCTGGACAAACAGGAATGCATAGATAAGAAGGGTACAGAGAGGGGTAGTCACAGGGAGGAGAGGGGAAGAGAGTTTTTTATGGTCGGGGATGGTAATCAGGACCATGAAATCAAGTATGCATGAGCTGTTGAATATAAAGCAAATTTACTTTGTAAATTTGCACCCAAAGCACCAGAGAGAGAGAGAGAGAGAGAGACAAGAAAATTTCTGGATATTAAACAAGCAAGGTTCTGTAGCCAGAATATCCTTCTAGGGTGTAAAGCTAATGACGAAAATTTTAAGAGGGAGTTGCTACTGAATACACTATCATCAGCTCTGTATTTGTTTTATTTCCACACATTCAGTCCTAATTTTCAATTTGTAGATGAATTTAACCACTGTTACAAATGGATTTAGCAACTGGTACAGTTCAAATAAAATTGATAAACAGTAAAAAAGTTCAATTCACAGAGATTATATATTGTCATATTTAAACTAAAGACATAGTTTTGGATTAACTCATGGACCACAAACACAAATTAGTGAAGAACATCAGCATTGGAAAGCTCTTTTGTAACACACTATTGTTATTATAACAACCACTGAATGTAGACTATCTTTTCAAAGAAAAAGTGAAGTATTTGGGTCCCCACAAAATGGAAATTTGAGGGCTTTACTTGAACTTCTCATTGAGTGTGATTGATTTTTAGTGGGTTACATCTTAAAATATAGTTACACAGGAAAGGGCAATCCATCACCTATGTCTAAAATAATGTTTGAAGAGTTAATAAACTTAATAAGTGATAAAGTTTGATCAACTATTTTTAATTAAATAAGTATAGATATTTCAGTTTGTCTGTAGATTCCACTCCTAAGCTTTCTCATACAATGAGCTAAGTATTGTTTTAAGATCCATATCTCCAACAGATAGAAAACATGCCAAGCAAATTATCTCATTTTATCACAATTTCATTATACTGTTAAAGAAATTGCAAATCACTATTTATGTGAAGTTTCCAAAATTGATTTTCCTAAGGACAGAGGCCAGTCCTATGACAATGCTGCCAATATGCATGTCAGTGCACTATAAATGCATGTAACTGAAAATTTTAGAACATAATCAATATGCTATCTTCATACATGTACTGTGCATTCACTTAATCTTGTAGCATGTAGCATAGTAGACTACTGATTGGAAGCAGTTGATATTTTTTTCTACTGTTACTTTACACATTTTTTTGCTTTCCGTACTCACCAATGGATAGTTTTTATAACATATTTAGGCAACAATTGAGTATTTCAATGCCTTTCTAACACACATGGGCAACTGCATGTGGTAGCGACAAGTGCAATCCTGGAATTGTACACTCAGATTCTAGAAGCCTTAGAAAATATTGCTGAAGACTGGATACAAAAAGGAGATACCAAAGAAAAGTTGAAAACATTGTCAACAAAATGCAAATACTAGAGTATGTATTTATGATGGTAGTGTGGAATAATATATTTCAGCGTTTTCATCAGACTAGTTAAATTCTCCAAGATACAGAAGTAAATTTTAAGACATGCACAGATTTCTACCAGTCATTGACAGGGCGTTTACATATTTTGATAGAATATTTAAAAAATACAACAAAACAAGTACTGCCAAAGACTTATTATTCAAGTAGTTCATCATCGCAGAATTATTAGAAAGAAGCAAGTAAAGAACAACAGAAGTGCTCCAGTAATATTGCTGAGTGCCAGGGGTCAGTTTTGCATAACCTGCTACTATACCATCACTGATGCACTGGAATCTTGCATGAATGGAAGGGTGAAAGTGTATGAAGTTCTTTCAAATAGATTTTCCTTTATTAACAATGTAGATATACATGATGAATAATACGAAAGCATCCAAGAAATTAGTGCATGCTTATCCTAATGACTTAAACACACACATTTACAGAGAAGTATGACAATTTCATTCTTACATGAGAACTAAGTTTATAGATTCAGAAAAGACAAATTTTACTCATGTAAGCATATATGTTTCCATAATAGAAGATAAAATACAATATGTATTTTCCAATGTTGAAATTGCCTTATACATATTCTTAATTTTAATGATCACAAACTGTACAACAGAACGCTCATTTTCATCCCTAGAGAGACTCAAACACCCTCAATGTACAAGATTCAAGAAACACTGTTATTAGGTGCCATCGCGTCATCTCTGAGTCGTAGAGACCCTATGCACAGCAGAACGAAACACTGCCTGGTCCTATGCCAGCCTCATGATCCTTGCTGTACCTGAGCCCATCATTGCAGCTGCTATGTCAATCTATCTCACTGAGGACCTTCCCCTTCTTCATTGACCCTCCACTTTATCAAGCATGGTATCCTTCTCCAGGGAATGGTTCCTCCTGACAACATGACCAAAGTAGGTGAGATGAAGTCTGGCCATTCTCGCTTACAAGAAGTATTCTGGCTGCACTTCCAGAACAGATTTGTTAGTCCTTTTAGCAAACCATGGTACTCTTAGCATTCTTCTCCAACACCACAAATCAAAAGCAACAACTCTTCTTTAGTCTTCCTTATTCATTGTCCAATTCTCATGTGCATATGAGGCAATTGAAAATACCATGCCTTGGGTTAGGCACACCTTAATCTTTAAGGAGACATCTTTGCTCTTCAGCACTTGAAAGAGGTATTTTGCAATAGATTTGCCCAATGCAATATGTCAACTGATGCCTTGACTGCTGCTTCCATTGGTGGTGATTGTAGAACCAAGTAATATGAAGTCCTTGACATCTTCAATCTTTTCTCCATTTATCGTGAAGCTGTTTATTGGACGAGTTGTGAGGATTTTTGTTTTCTTTATATTGAGGTGTAATGCATACTGCAGAATATAATCTTTAATCTTCACCAGTAAGTGCTTCAAGTCACCCTCACTTTCAGCTAGCAAAATTATGTTATCTGTATATTGTAGGTAGTTAATGAGTCTTCCTCCAATACAGATGCCACGTTCTTCATATAATCCAGCTTCTAGGATTATTTGCTCAGCATACAAGTTGAATAAGTATTGTTAAAGGATACAATCTTGACGCACTTCCTTCTTGATTTTGAACCAGGCAGTATCCCCTTGTTCTGTTCGAATGACAGCCTCCTGATCTATATAAAGGTTCCTCATGAGTACAATCAAGTGTTCTGGAATTCCCATTCTTCTCAATGTTATCCATAATTTGTTATGAGCCACACAAAGGCTTTTGCATAGTCAATAAAACATAAGTAAACATCTTTCTGTTGTTCTTTGCTTTCAGCTAAGATCCATCTGACATCAGCAATAATATCCCTCCTCCCATATCCTCTTCTGAATCCAGCTTGCATTTCTGGAAGCTCTTTGTCAATATACTGCTGCAACTGTTTTTGAATTATCTTCAGTAAGATTTTACTTGCATGTGATATTAATGATATCGTTTGATAATTTCCACATTCTGTGAGAATGGGTACAAATATGGATCTCTTGCAGTCAGTTGGCCAGTTAGTTGTCTTCTAAATCTCTTGTCATATCCTAAGGAGTGCCTCCAGTGGGGCATCCCTTTGTTGAAACATCTCAATTCCTGAAACATCCATCAATTCCTGGAGTCCTGTTCTTTACCAATTCCTTCAGTGCACTTTCAACTTCTTTCTTTAATACCATAGGTTCTTGATCATATGCCACCTTGAAATGGATGAACATCGATCACTTCTTTTTGGTACAATGACTCTGTGTATTCCTTCCATCTTCTTTTGATGTTTCCTGCATCATTCAGTATTTTGCCCATAGAACCTTTCAATATTGCAACCCAAGGCTTAAATTTTTCCTCAGTTCTTTCAGCTTGAGAAATGCTGAGCGTGTTCATTCTTTTTAGTTTTCTAACTCCAGATCTTTGTACATTTCATTATAGTAATTGGCTTTGTCTTCTTGAGCTGCTCTTTGAAATCTTCTGTTCTGCTCTTTTATCTTGTCATTTCTTCCATTTACTTCAGCTACTCTCCGCTCAAAGGCAAGTTTCAGAATCTCTTCTGACATCCATTTTGGTCTTTTCTTCCTTTCTTGTCTTTTAAATGACCTTTTGCTTTCTTCATGGATGATGATCTTGATGTCATCCCACAGTTCCTCTGGTTTTCAGTCATTGCTGTTCAATTAGTCAAATTTACTTCTTAAATGGTCTCTAAATTCAGGAAGGATATTATCAAGGTCATATTTTGTCTCTCGTGGACTTGTTTTAATTGTCTTCAACTTCAATTTGAACATGCATATGAGCAGTTGATGGTCTGTTCCACAATCAGCTCCTGGCCTTGTTTTCCCTGAAGATATTGAACTTCTCCACCATGTCTTGCCACAGATGTTGTCAATCTGATTCCTGTGATTCTAGAAAGACTAGATTCATCATTATCACATATAGAAGTAGATAATGTTTAGCAGGTTAATTGTGCTGAAATCACTAAAGAATTTGTAAGAGCAAGAAATAGAAAGAGATGTTTTTAATTATCACATAATAGAGATGAAAAATCTATCTAAAAATAAAATATAATAATTTGTTATAATATGGCTTCTGATCATTAAATTTTCTTTCATGATATCATTTCATTTTTTTCATTTATAATTATAGCATTTATTACAACACAAGTATGAGAATTGAAGTATAAGCCATTTAAAGCAAAATTAATGAAAGCCAATTTTTTGTTGTGGGGAATCAACAGAATTTTACATTGATTGTTGAAACAACTAAGTTCACTGAGTCATATTCTTTGTTGTAGAATACAAAGAGTATTCTTTTGGTAGAATATTCTTCTTCTTGTACCCTGCATTCACTAAACATTTTACAACCAAGTTCATCTCACTTTGCTAAAATGGTAAATGCCATTGTACTTTAGACACATTTAAAAAGTTATATCAGGGGTAGCTAAGACACATGCACACACATCTGTGTGCATGTGTGTGTGTGTGTGTGTATGACTCACATATCCTTTTTGAATGTGTGGGTAAGTAGAGGAGAGGGCATCACAGATTATCACTGTTTAATGCCCACACAAGCCTTTCTCTGCCCTGTCCATGAGAGAAAATTTGATAAATCAGACTATATTTTAAAATGGAAAACATCTGCTTTGCCAAAGATACTGTTAAGAGAACAAAAGGATAAGACAAACAGTAAGAGAAAGTATTTGTAAAGGACATATCTGATCAAGGATTTTCATTAAAAACATACAACAAAATTTTTAAAATTCAACACTAAGAAAATAAACTAATTCATAGCAACCCCTCCTTGGGTATCCGAGGAGGTATCGCTACGTAAGTAGATTGCCCAATCTTCCTTCCGAGGAGTGGCTGGTGGGTTTGAACAACCAGCCTTCTGGTTAGCAGTCAAATGCTTTAGGTACTACGTCACAAGAGCTCTTAATTAAACGATGGACAAAAGTTCTGAGCTTCATCAAAGAAGATATGAAAATGGTAAATAAACATGAAAAATGCTCAATATCATTTGTCATTGGAGAATTCATATTGTGTTAGTGATGAGATGCTATTCTGCACCTCTTATAATAAGTAAAATCTAAACCTCTAACAACACCAATTGCTGGGAAAGATACAGAGCAGCAGGAATTCTCCTCCATTGTTGGTTGGAATGCAAAATAGTACCACCACCTGGAAGACAGTTAAACAGTTCCTTACAAATCTGAATGTAGTCTTACCATTTGGTTGTTTTGATTTGTTGTTGAGTCCTCTCTGACTGTTGCTTGGTCTTACACAATCTTCATAATCACAGGCATGTTTGAGGCTTTTTGTTGTAGCTATCAATCTATATGCTGAGCAAATAATCCAAGAAGCTGGACTATATGAAGAAAAACGTGGTATCAGGATTGGAGGAAGAATCATTAACA
>NW_006921677.1:1548108-1603268 GCF_000298275.1 Orycteropus afer afer
AAACCTCCACAGTAGACAATCCAGCAACTTCACTCTTTAAGTATTCACTCAACTGATTAAAAAATTTAACCACAAAAACCTATAAGAACTATACATTCACCTAAAACTGGAAACAATAAATTTGTCTTTCAGTAGATGAATGGATAAACTGTGGTAACACAATACAATGCAATATTATTCAGCAATAAAAGGAAATTAGCAATCAAGTCATGAAAAGACATGGAAGAACCTTAAATGCATGTTGCTAGGTATAAGAATAAGTCTGAAAAAGAAAAAAAAAATTGTATGATCCTCATTCTATGGCATTCTGTTAAAGGGAAAACAACAGCTAAAGGATCAGTGGTTGCCAGGATTATTGGCGGGGGGGGGGGTTGAATAGGTGAAACACATGTGACTTTTTAGTGCACTAAAACTATTCTGTATGATAGTGTAATGGATAAATGACTGTAATACATTTGTCAAAACACTAACAATGAACCTTTGTTGTTGTTGTTGTTATGTGCCGTTGAGTCAGCCCCGACTCATAGCGACCCCTCCTTGGGTTTCCGAGGCAGTATCACTACAGAAGTAGGATTGCCCAACCTTCCTTCCGAGGAGTGGCTGGTGGGTTTGAACCTCCAGCCGTCTGGTTAGCAGGCAAGTGTCTTAGCCACTATGCTACCAGAGCTCCCACAATGAACCTTAATGTATGCAAAGTAAAAAGTAGTTTAGGAGAGTGGGGAAACAAAAGAATCTAAGTGCATTACAAATGTGTGAAAGAACTTCACTGAAGAGGATGTGAGGAAAAAAGTGCTGACCTCAGTAATTTTGAAAGAATGGAGTCTGTAAAACTGAAGGCAAAAGAAACTGCACGTTAAATACTGAACTTTAGATGATAAAATTGTTTCCCTCAGGTGTATGGATTAGCAATCCTGATAGTGCTCTACGTGTCTACTGACATTGAAAACTTAGGTAAATGGACAATGGATAATAGGAACAAGATTTCTCATGGTTAGAATGGAAGGTTACAGACAATTAAGTTGAAGCAGATACAATGATCTATGTGGTAATGCAAAGAGTTGGAGACATCAGAAACGTGTGTCATATATATATGTGAAACACACACACACACACACATACACACACGATGGTTAAATATAGAAATATTTATAGATGAGTTTATACACGGTTAGCAACACACATATATCCCCTTGTTCTGTCAACTAAGAGAGACTAGAAGCCACATACATACAGCACCCAGAGCTTGGCTTCTAGTCTCCTTTTTCAATATAAGGAAGCTGGGCTCCTTAAAGAAATGGTTGGTCCTAGGGCTGAGCAGAAATATACAAGATAAGCCCTGGAGCTTCTTGCAGAGACAGAAGTTAAGAAAATATTCAGAGTGAATTTGCTCTGTAAACTTTCACCCAAATCACAATTTAAAAAAAAAAAAAAGAAAGAAAGAAAGAAAGATTTACAGCCTTGGAAACCCTGTGGGGGTAGCTAAAAAAAAAAAAAAGAAAAAGAAAAAAATATTCAAAAAACCAAACTCACTGCCATTGAGTCAGATCCGCCTCATGGTGACCCCTCCTTGGGTTTCTCAGGCGGTAACACTATGGAAGTAGATCACCCACCTTCCTTCCGAGTGGGTCGTGGGTTTGAACCTCCAGCCTTCTGGTTAGTAGTCAATTGCCTTAGGCACTAAGCTAGCAGAGCTCCTAATACATATGCACACACACCTAGTGATGGTGGTATACCAAAGAAGCACCAGATGCAAGAAAAAGAGTTCTCACCATCCAAAGATAGAACAGTCTGAACAGCAAAACAAATAAAATAATACTGGATTACAGCCCAAAGTATAAAATAAGTTTCCAAAAGTCCATATTGATATAGACAAATGAATGATCACATAAATAAACAAGGAAGAAGAAGCAGATCTCCCATGCAGAAGAATTCTCAAATAATTTAATTAGATATCCTGCCCCAATGAGATGTAGGATAACTTCCTATATCTGAGTATAGAATGTACATAATGACTTCCTTGCAAAGATTCTAGTGTGGTAGAGGGAAAAAGGAATAACTTTACAGTGGAGAAAACTGACAAACACTACATCAAACTAGGTGATTAAGGTTACCTTAACAGTGACAAATTATGTCCACTGTATGTTCCCTTGATATGATGTGATGAAAATGCCACTTCACCTCTGTGATTTTCCTCCAAAAAAGCCATAACCCCTGTCTAATCATGAGAAAAACATTAATCTAATCATGAGAGAAGTATCAGGCAAATTCCAACTGGAGTACATTCTGCAAAATACCTGACCAGTACTCCTGAAAATTGTCAAGGTCATCAAAAATAACCGGTTAGAGACTATCATTAACAAGAGAAGCCTGAGGAGACAATGACAACTAAATGTAATGTGGTGTCCTGAATGAGACTAACATGAAAACCAAGCTCACGGTCATACAGTCAATTCAAACTAACAGCAAACCCATTGGGTTTCCATAGATGTAAATCTTTAAAGAAGCAGACCAGCTCATCTTTCTTCCATGGAGCAGCTGGTGGGTGAATGGGACCCTGGGACAAAAAGGGACATTAGGTAAAACCTGAGGAAATCTGAATTTATTACGAACTTTAGTTAATAATAATTTACCAGTATTGGTTTATTGATTGGTACAAATGTACCATACTAATATACCCAAATTCACTGCCATTGAAGTGATCCCAATTCATAGTGGCTTTATAAGACAGAGCAGAACTGCCCCATAGGGTTTCCAAAGCTATAAACCTTTGTGGAAGCAGATTGCCTCATCTTTCTCTTGCAGAGTGTCTGGTTGGTTCGAACAGCCCACCTTTAGGTTAGTAGCCAAATGCTTTAATCACTGCACCAACAGAGAACATTTTCATACAAATATAAGATGTTATAGTAGAAGAAACTGGATGCAAGATATATGGGAATCTTGTGAACTATCTTTAAAATTTTTCTGTAAGTCTAAACCAGTTCTTTAAATAAAGGTTATTTTTTTAGAAAAAGACAAATGTATCTAGCATAGTGCCTAAGGCACTTGACTGCTAACCAGAAGCCTGGTGGTTCAAACCCAATGGCCACTCCTTGGAAAGAAGGTTGGGCAACCTACTTTTGTAGTAATACCACCTTGGCAACCCAAGGAGGGGTCACTATGAGTCAGGTCTGACTCGACGGCACGTAACAACAACAATAACAGCAATCATATGTTGCCTTTGCATTTTCATCCTCAGCAGTCCACTACAATTATAAAGATTATTAACCAAAATTCTATTTTGAAATTTATTTATAAATATCATTATTTTCAAAATAAATTTATATTCTTCATTTTAAGAAGTCAATCAGACTAATTAATCTTTTCTCCCAATTTCTTATCTGGAATCATTTTTAAAATACCATCTCAAAGAAAAATCTGAAAATGCCACATACCCCGTATCTCAGCAGTTACCCCACCTCCTATAACATAAAGAGGCTGTTTCAGACTGGTCATCTACAACAATGGATTTTTATGGTACTGGTTGACAATTTATTTCCCATGCTGTAATACTTTTCAGTGTTAGTTTCATAAATTTAAATGCAAAAATAAAAGAAAATAATAAATCTTTGAATTTACTAATTTATTTTTTCCTTCAGGCAAAACCAGACCTAAAATAGACAAGGAGATGATAACGTACATTATTTTTGTTTAACCTCTAAAGAAGACAGTCTGTCTCTCCTACATATATTTAATAATCCCTCCACCTCCGGTCAAGGTTCCTTCTTAAGTCTGAGTTGAATCCATCATACTGCTGCTTAATTACATTTCCTTCTATTATTTTTTCATGTAAAGATGGAAAAAAGTTACTGACATTTCCTGTCTCGCAATCTTTTATGTGCATATAAAGATTACCATTAAATCACTATTCTCCTTAGGTTAAATGAGTTTAGTCCCTTGAACAGCCCTGTGTGATCTTGGAAGAAAATAGTCTATGAAAAGAATAAAGTTATCTAATTTTACAACAGAGGATGAATTTTAGTGAAAACATTTCCAATTTGAATTTCAACCTTTCTCCTGTGCATTTGAATTTAATAGGGTAGTATAAAATCAGATACACAAGGGTGAGACTGATTGGTTGGCAAATTTATTCCAATATGAAGTAGTAATAGAAAGGAATATTTGGTATTTTACCATTCCTAGCAGTTCTCATTTCAGGCTGCAAGGATCCTTGAACTGTATGTAAAAAGGCTTTCCTGCTGCTTGTACAGTTCTATAGCTACACAGCTTTTGGAACAAAATTTAGTGTTTTGTCAAGTGGACCTGAAGAAAAATAACCACATTCTTCTCTACACTTTGCAGGAGATACTCTTCCATATGAGGACTTGTTCAGTGAATCAACATGAATAGGATTAACTTATTACTTTTATAAATACAATGAGTTAATTATGTGACTACATAGGAAAATAGATGCCAAGCACCTACCAAGATCTGGTATTCACTAAACCCATTGCCTTCGAGTCAATTTCTGCTCAGAATGACCCTGGGTCACCCAAACAGTTTGCATTCCACTGCTAACCTAAAGAAGGTTCACAGTTCAAACTTACCCAGTGGTGCCACAGAAGAAAGGCCTGGAGATCTGCTTCTGTAAAAGTTACAACCAAGAAAACCCTATGGAGCAGTTCTACTCTGTAACACCTGTGGTCTCTATGGCTCAGAAATGACACCATAGCAACAAGTAAAGTACTTGTCAGGTAATGAAGATAAATTTGACAGTTTCTCCATAAAATGTCTAGACAACTAAGCTTTTCACAATAATTCATTGAAGAATTGCCTCTTTAGGTGTTTTTCTTTTCAGTAATGGTATGTTTTTCTTTTTTACTTACTCTCCCACTATCCCCCAACTTCTGCCTCAGACTTGGACAAGTTCAAACCAAGATGCAGAAGCTTGCACCTGTAACTGAGTACCAATTCTATTTTGTGATGAAAAATATCCTGGTTTAACATGAGAGGAATTACAATAAAGAATAGAAAAGAAATAGCACCAGAAACACAACACTCTGTTTCAGAGTTTATTGTTGTCATTAGCTGTCAACTACTGGGCCCCTAACTCATGGCAACCATGCACAATGGTACAAAACAGTCTTGCATCATCCCCATGATGGGTTGAGTATTGGACGGTGGTGATCCAAAAGGTTTCCTTTGGCTGATTTTCAGAACCAGATCACAAGGTCTTCCTTCCTAGTCCATCTTAATCCGAAAGCTCCACTGAAAAGTGTTTAGTATCCTAGCAACACAATCTTCCACTGACAGACAGGTAGCAGCAGCATGTAAGGTACCTTGGTCAGAAATGGAACTTAGATATCTGATATACCAAAAACCAAACTCACTGCCGTCCAGTCAATTTGACTCATAGCAACCCCTCCTTGGGTTTCTGAGGCCATATCTAGATTGCTCAATCTTCCTTCTGAGGAGTGGTGGGTAGGTTTGAACTGCCAGCATTCTGGTTAGCAGTTAGCCATAGGCACTATGCTACCAGATCTCCCAGTATCTCACATGAAAGGTGAGAATTGTACCACTGAACCACTAATGCCTGACTTTTTAATCTCAGTCCTTGATAAACCTCATCAGGAAAAGGAGTCTCAGTGGGACAGCTCAATCATATTTCCTCTCTCAGTAGTCATATTCAGGACTGCAGTGTGCATGGCAGGAATCCTACTTTAGCAATACGGGGCAACTTCTGCTCAAAACGACACATTCAAACACCAAAGGGGCACACAGAATGTGCACTACCCAAAATCATACTTACAGCCTTTTACAAAATGATTGCATATTTTAAGCTGTGATAAAGGAGCATCTTTATCACCTGCCTTCTGCTTCTTACTTGTCTGTCACAGAGGGTCATCTGATTCAAGAAAGGGAACATTCCATTCTATAAATAGAAAGGGCATTGCAAAAACTATTTTGCCAAAAGAAATATATTAATGAGATAAATAAACCCAAATTTTGGTAACATGTCAGCCAAAATATGCTCATCACTGTCAGTTTGAAGCAGTCATGCAGTGTTTCCAAGTTAAGAACAGCTTGAGGCTGTTGCTAAATTGGGATTGTAAAAGATGTCTTCATACTCAAAGTCTGTATTTCCAAGGAAGAAGCAGGATGAATTTCCCCTACTCTATATAATAAAAACTGAGAATTACCTCAAGGAAAGTCTCCCTGTTTCTATTTTATTTTAGTTATAATTAATTTCTTACCACCCCTTCCTTATCCTTGCCTGTATTCCCTCCACTGTTATTGTTGCTTTTAGGTGCTGTTGAGTCAGCTCTGACTCATAGTGACCCTATGTACAACAGAATGAAACATTGCCCAGGCTTGCACCAGCCTCACAATTCTTGTTATACCTGAGCCCATTGTTGCAGCCACTGTGTCAATCCATCTCCTTGAGGGTCTTCCTCATTTTCATTGATCCTCCACTTTACCAAGCATGATATCCTTCTCAAGAGAATAGTCCCTTCTGACAACATGACCAAAGTAGGTCAGATGAAGCCTGGCCATTCTCGCTTCTGAGGAGCATCCAGGCTGCACTTCTTCCAGGGAAGATTTGTTAGTTCTTCTGGCAGTCCATGGTACTTTCAGTATTCTTTGCCAACACCACAACTTGAAAGTATCAACTCTTTTTCGGTCTTCCTTATTCATTGTCCAGCTTTCACATGCATATGAGGTGATTGCAAACACCATGGCTTGGGTTAGGCACACCTTATGCTTCAAAGAGACATCTTTGTTCTCCAGCCCTTTAAAGAGATCTTTTGCAGCAGATTTGCCCAGTGTAATACAATGTCTAATTTCTCGAAGACTGCTTCAATTGAAGTTGATTGTGAAACCAAGTAATATGAAATCTTTGACAACTTCAAACTTTTCTCCATTTATCATGATGATGCTTTTTGGTTCAGTTGTGAGGATTTTCATTTTCTTTATGTTCATATGTAATCCATACTGAAGACTGTAGTCTTTAATCTTTATCAGTAAGTGTTTCAAGTCGTCTTCACTTTCAACAAGTAAGGTCATGTTCTTTACATGTTGCAGGATGTTAATGGGTCTTCCTCCAATCCTGATGCTGTATTATTCTTCTTATAGTTCAGCTTTTCAGATTATTTGCCCAGTGTACAGATTGAATAAGTATGGTGAAGAATACAATTCTGATGCGCTCCCTTCTTAATTTTAAACCACACAGTGTATCCTTGTTCTGTGAGAATGACAGCCTCCGGGTCTTTGTACAGGTTTCTGAGGAGTACAATTAAGTGCTCTGTAATTCACCTTCTTCTTAATGATATCCATAATTTGTTATGACCCACACAGTTGAATGCTTTTGCATAGTCAATAAAACACAAGTAAACATCTTTCTGGTATTCTTTGCTCTTGGCCAAGATCCATCTAACATCAGCAATGATATCCCTCATTCCACGTCTTCTTCTGAATCCAGCTTGCATTTCAGAAGTTCTTTGTCTGCTGCAAAGGGTTTTTGAATTATCTTCGGCAAGATTTTACTTGTGTGTGATATCAGTGATGATGTTTGACAAAATCCACATTCTGTTGCTCATCTTTCTTTGGAATGGGTACAAATATAGATCTCTTCCAGTCAGTTGGCCAAGTAGTTGTTTTCCAAATTTCTTGGCATAGATGAGTAAGCATCTTCAGGGCAGCATCCATTTGTTGAAACATCTCAATGGGTATCCTGTCAATTCCTGGAGCCTTGTTTTAGCCAATTCCTTCAGTGCAGCTTTGAACTCTTCCTTCAATACCATTGGTTCTTGATCATATGCCTAAGGCATTTGACTGCTAACCAGAAGGCTGGCAGTTCAAACCCACCAGCCATTCCTCAGAAGGAAGGTTGGGAAATCTACTTCCATAGTGATACTGCCTCAGAAACCCAAGGAGGGGTCGCTATGAGTCGGATCCGACTTGACGGTAGTCCATGCGAGATGGATGAACATTGACCAGTTCTTTTTGGTACAGTGACTCTGTGTATTCCTTCCATCTTCTTTTGATGTTTCTTGCATCATTCAATATTTTGCCCATAGAATCTTTAAATTTTGCAACTCAAGCCTTGAATTTTTTCTTCAGTTCTTTTAGCTTGAGAAACACCATGCATGTTCTTCTCTTTTGGTTTAAGTCTGGGTCTTTGAACACTTCATTTTCATTCACTCCCTTCACTAGAATTAACTAAAAACAGTTACTGTGGAGTTGACTCTGGCTCCTGATGACTCCATGTTTGTGTCAGTAGAGCTGTGCCCCACAGGGTTTTCATTGACTCATTTATTAGAAGTTGATCTCCAGGCCTTTCTTCCAAGGTGCCTCTGGGTGGACACAAACCTCCAACCTTTCCGTTAGCATCTGAGCACATTAACCATTTGCACAACTCAAGGATTCTAGAAGTAACTGCTCCACTCTATCGGGTGAACTCATTGTGCTTTCAAAACTCTGGGCTTGAATTCAGGATCTTGTATGTGTCTTTATGAAAATTATCAGGTCACTTAACTTCCCTGTTCCTCAGTAATATCATCTATAAAATAGAAATAACAATAATAAAGGGTTTTTGCTAGGATCAAATGAAATAAAAGGTATGAAGTACTCAGTTAAGTGCTCTGCATGCAGATAAACAAACAAACAAACAAAACCCTCAGTTTTGTCGAGTTCATTCTGACTCTTTGAACTCATGGTACAGAGTAGAAATAAGCTCCACAGGGTTTTCTTGGCTGTAATCTTTTGGCCTTTCTTTTGGAGTACTGCTTGGTAGAATTGAACCACAAATCTTTCAATTAGTAGCCAGGTGCAAACCGTTTGTACCACCAAGGGACCTTCATGCAGACAAGTAATGTAGCACCTTTGGTTTCCGAGGTGATATCACTACGGAAGTAGATTGTCCAACCTTCCTCCCGAGGGGTGGCTGGTGGGTTTGAACCACCAACCTTCTGGTTAGCAGTCAAATGCCTTAGGATCTATACCATCAGAGCTCCTACTATTATTCATAGGAAGGCCTAATGCATTTTCTCAGAGCCAACATTACAGAGCATCCCACTTACCACTGGATTTTGTCTGTGTGCATATCTTCCCACCTCAACTCATTGTGAGATCTGAGCTACAAGCATCTTCATGTAACACAGAGCCTGAAACAAAATGGGTGCTCTTTGTTAATCGAATAAAGATTGTCTTCTATTCCTTGCAGTGACAATTCTTCACAGTAAAATACTTCACAGATCTTTGAAAACATTTTCATTTTGTTTAAGGAGAAAAATATTCTTTCAATCCAATTATTGATCACTTTCAATGTCCACTCTACATTCAAACTTACCAATATTTGATTTAAAAAGTGAGGGTAATTTAAATCAGAAGCAAATATGAAACACTTCTACTTTAAAATTAATCAAATATGGAATGTGAATTCTGCCCTATGCAGAATGATGGCAATGTAGAGTGAGGTGCCATAGGAGGAAATTCCACAAGAACTTGGCAACCAATAGTGGGAAATGTGAACTTATTCTGGAATTAAGGAGCTCTGGTGGTGTATTGGGTAAGGCATTTGGCTGCTAACCAGAAGATCAATGGTTCAAACTTACCAGTTGCTCTGGGGGACAAAGAAAGGCAAACTACTTCCGTAAAGATGTAAACCCTTAGAAGCCCAACGGGGGTTGCTATCAGTCAGAATCTACTTGATGGCAGCAGGTTTGGTTTGGTTTATTCTGGAACTGACTTTCACTGTCAGTCCCACTACTGTCCACTACTGGCACTACTGTCAACTCCCAGGGTTAAAACAGCCTTGTCAACAATGACAAATATTTAGAGCTCTTTCTAGAAAACCTTTCATTGTTTCTATAAAATGCATGGTTTGCAATAAATGTATTAATTTTTACATATGCAGGTCAATATTATTCTTTTACTGTTTCTTAGAATATAGAATTTCCTCAATCAAAATAGTCTAACAAATATATATTTTAAAGAAAACAAACATGACCATTGAATCAATACTGACTCATACCAACTGCCATAGGGCTTCCAAGGCTGTAAACCTTTACAGAAGTAGACTGCCTCATCTTTCTTCCACAAGAAGTTGGTAGGTTTGAATCGTCAACCTTGTAGTTAGCAGCCCAGCGCTTTAACTACAGCGCCAGAGCGCGTTCTCCCTCTTTTTCTCCTCCTCTTCCCGTGTAGCCCAGTTAAACCAGTTATCATCAAGTCAGTCCTGACCTATGATGATCCATGTCTGTCAGAGTAGAACTGTGTTGCATGGAGTTTCCAATGGCTGATTTTTTGGAAGTAGATCACTAGGACACTTTTCTGAGGCACCTCTGGGTGAACTTGAACCTCCAACCTTTCAGCTAGCAGGCAAGTATGTTAACCAATTGCACCATCCAAGGACTCCCAATAGTAATTAACACATTTTCTCACTCAGTTGAACCAAGGACATTCAATGGAGCTGGATGTTCTTTCTCCTTAGTCCCTGAACATATGTATTCCCTGATGATAAGAGGAGGATCGAACCAGAAAAGATTTCTGCCATCTATGTTCAGTGGATCTCTTCCCAGAAGGCATCAAACTGTCTAAGTAAAATCTCATACAAGTCAGGAAATAGAACTAACAATCTTTACCCATTCTATAAATAATTTTACCTTTGGGGGATACAGTCTTGAGTAAATCAAGTAGCATAACACAGACTAGCCTGCTTTTGGAGGAATAAAATTTGATGACAGTTGTCAATTAGATTAGATTTTTAAAATTTGTGTAATCTTAGTCTAAACCCTAGTTAAATAAATGATCATGACAATTCCCACTAATTTATTCTAAATCTTCAATTAGGCATTTATATCACTATCGTTTTTAACTTAGTATAAAATTCATGTGGAGAAAAAGAAAAATGGAAGGTATTTTGATTGTTTCTTATTTTTACTTTTGCTTTTATTCATTCTTTTCCTCGAGGTTTTTTCAATTCTGCTATAAAGCTCAGTTGATAACCAAGATTCTCTACCTAGAAACTAGGCACTTTGTACATAAAGCAAACACAGCACTGCTATTTATTCCCTTCAGATAAAACTAGAACACACATACAGTCAGTGACCAACAGATCAATGTCAGCCTGGATCGAACATAGCCAAAAAGTAGCTGCAGTTCACCAAAATGAAACAACGGGCCAAGGTTGACCCAGCCTCCAGCCAACAACTGTTAACAGGGGCTTTGAAGAGGTTCTGCTAGCTGTATTCTAGATTATCCTCTAGCCCCAGTAACAGGACATTCAAGAATCTCTTGGGCTTAAAACAGTGGTGTCGCCACAGGAACTTCAGGAGGTATGGACTGCACTGGGTGACACTGTCAAAGGAGATGACGACACAAAAATGACTATCTACAAAGTTTTGTTCAGTTTCATCAGAAATTTATTATTTTTTATAAAAATGTCACTATAGTTAGTTATCACAATAAAAACACTTTTTGCAAGCCTCCTTTGCATCAATCAATAAACCTACAAGGGTACAAAAGCCAAAATCAAACTCACTACCATCACGTTGATTCCCACTCATAGTGACTCCCATTGGGTTTCCAAGACAGTAAATCTTTACAGAAGTAGATTGATTGTCCCATCTTCTTTCCATGGTGAGTTTGAACTACCAAGCTTTTGCTTAGTAGTCAAATGCCTTAGGCACTATGCCACAAGGGTACAACTCTATGCTACTTTACTTTTTGAATCTTCTAATATGCTCTAGTTAGAGCTATCATTATTACCGAATTACAATGATGCTTTGAATCACTTTTAATTTTAATTTTGCTAGTTGTTTGTGTCACTATTATTCCCATTACATTCAGGGATTTACAGCAATTACAATTTACAAATACCATTTGTACTAAAAACATTACTAAGGATTTGACTGCTAACCAGAAGGCTGATGGTTCAAATCCACAAGCCACTCCTTAGAAGGAAAGAAGGTTGGGCAATCTACTTCCATAGTGATACCACCTCAGAAACCCAAGGAGGGATTGTTATGAGTCAGATCCGACTCAACAGCAGTGAGTAGTAATCTATATACTCTGGTATGGGAAGTCCATGAAGGGGTGACACCCTGAGTTACCACCCTGGGTGACACCAACTCTAGTGATACCCCATTTTTAAAAAACATTTTCCTGATGAATTGACCTTTCAGCCAGAGTGTTCAGTTCCAACTCTCGAACCTGCTTAGTAAACCTCCCAAAACTTGGTGGTTTAAAACAAGAATCATCCTTTACTGTCTCTCACAGTTTTTGCAGATCAGAAATTCCAGAGCAGGTCTGCCCTGTGAAATTAGTTCAGGCACCCTCATGAGGTTACAGTTGGGTGATGCCTGGAGAGGAGGACATTGTGAGGTTTCTTCTCTCATTAGTCTGTTAGGTAACTGGGCTGCAAAGACTCAAATAGCACAGACTGAAACAGTTGGGGCTCTTTCTATTTTTTTGTGTCTCTACACAGACGCTCTCTCCAGCATGATTTTTTCAGGGTCTCAGGATTTCTTAAATGTTAGTTCAGGGCTCCTAAGTCTTGTGTCCCACAAGAGGAGGAGATGTGACAGAAACTATGTTGCCTTTTCTAACTTACCCTCCTAGGTCATATAGCAATCACTTCCAACATATTCTAAGGATGAGATGTGAGTCACTAAATTCAGCCCACTTTCAAGGAAAGAGGAATTAGACTCCATCTTTTGAAATAATTTCCACAGATATTTTTAAATTATCACAGTGGTTATACCTAACCATTATTTTCATATTCCATAATCACTGGATGAGTTTTACCTAGCATAACAGAAGATATAGACGTTTCTTTCTTCAAGCTTTTAAAACTTGTTATTTTGGGGTGTTGTCCAATCAATTCCAGCTAATAGTAACCCCATGGACAGAGTAGAACTGCCCCAGGGAGTTTCCTAGTTTATAATGTTTATGGAAGCAGATTCCCAGCTCTTTCTCCCACAGAGCCACTGGGTGGCTTTGAACCACCAACCTATCAGTTATCAGCCAAACACTTAGCAATTCCACTACCAAGTACCCCTGGTTTAAGCTTAAAACATACAGAAAGCCAAACCAAACCCACTAGAATTGTGTCGATTCTGACTCATAGCAACCCTGTAGGACAGAGTAGAACTACCCCATAGGGTTTCCAAGGCTATAATCTTAACGGACTGCCAGGTAGTTCTCCCACAGAGCAGCTGGTGGGTTTGAATCACTGACCTTTTGGTTAGCAATTTAACTGTACATCTCCTCACATTTTTATTTGATGCTGAAATACTCTTTAAGCAAATCCTTTGTGGTTTAAGTCCAAGTTCAAAGTGCCAGGTTCTAGGGGCTGTTTAAAAGCCCCTCAACCTTGGGGTCCAGCTCTGCCTCCTGCTCCTGGCCCACTGGAGCTAGAGGCATTTCTTCACTCAGACAGCTGCTGGCTGATGAAGCTGACAAGCCCAAGGTTGACAAGTAAAAAGGCACAGTCCCAATGTTACCAAACCACATGGTAGGCCATTAATTTAAGTCCATTGTAAGTCCCAAGGTCAGCAGAGGATGGCAGGCTGCTGAACAATGACACAGTTACACACAGGGTGCAAGTGTGCCAGGAGCTAGAGACCACTCCCAAAGCTGTTCCTTATACTCGGGAAGCAGACCACATACCCACAGCAGCTACTAAGCTGCTTGCGGCAGATTCCAACATGGAACTGATTGCCAATCTCATCATGGGGAATAACTACCACCACTGCCAGCCACTCAACCAGGCCCAGCCAAGTTGACACACAAACATAACCACCACAATAAACAAAATAAACAAAGAACTATCTGGAAGAAATGTTCATAAAGATGTCAGAGAGATACTTTAGAAAATATGATCAGGTCTCCTGTGCCACTCTTTTAGTATTCCTCTGAATATTTTCTCTCAGAAAAGATAAAGGCTGTTGCTGTAAGCAAGTAATGTTCACAATTTTAAACATGGGCAGAAATGATGGATGTTAAAAATAAACATCCTCCCTCTAAAATCATTACCTCAAAACCACTGAGATTCTTTTCTGGACAGTTTCCCTTTGAAAATAATTCTAATTCAAAGCTGATGGAACCTAGAGTAATTATTAATTCAAACTAAATAAGTAATAATTAATTTTTGCCTTCTTGTTAATGCCTCATGAAACATTTCTGCAATCATATGATATGCCGCCACCTGTATTAATAGTAAGATGTTTGCTTGGTATTCAACAGGTGTTAACACTAAGAATCAGAGCCTTTTAATTAGTAAAACTCATTTTGTCATGGTATAGTTAGGCTTTTATCAATTAAAATAATCTTCCTTCTGAATAATAGTGAAAATTAAGACCAGCACTAGAATTCCCAAAAAAAGGTAAGCACAGAAAAGAAATCACTAAACCCAGAAAGGAAGAAATATAACTCAGTGTTATACTCCTTCCATAATTCTCCCACAAAGAATATGAGTGGATTTCCTTCAGGGAGGTTAAAATTTAGAATTTTAAATAGAGTAGTAAAAACAGAAAGCCTGGAAACTAAGATATGTCTAAGATTAAAAGGAGCTTGCAAAAAACCAAGGCACCTGCTAAGAATTTTTTCAAATTTCAATTTAAAGGTTAAACTTACAATAGTTTATGGCATCAGTGTACAGAACTGTAACTTCTGGACATTTCCACATTTTTCTATAATAAAACCTAATGAAATAATTGAGGAAGGAACAATTCTCAGTTCTAAACTTGCTTTATATTGGTCCATATTTGCTACACTAAAAAGAACCAAACCAGTATAATTTGAGAACCAAAGAAAGACATGTTTTACAAAACAGGTGTCACTACTACCAACTCTCATACAGAAAATAAATGTCTATTCTATGGGGGAGTGTCAAGGTTGAGGGCAAAGCCCCAGGTAAGAACTGCAGAGTGGAGGTTCTCAGTTTAGAAATAAGTAAAAGCAGAAATTTTGGAACTAATCTGCCAAATATACTAAAAATTTAACTTTTGTCTTGTTATGAATAACAAAATTAATTAATTTTGAAATGGAGGCATTTCCTCCAAATATATTTCTTTTTTTCTATTCTCTACAGTTTAGAGGTAGATTTGCCCTGCTGACTGTTCCTCTTGGAGGATTAAAATGAATGAGATTCTGTTCTTTTAATTCATACATTGTTATTAATAGACCCTACCACTCTTGAGATTTCATGATATGGCTTGGTTTTAATTAGTATACTTTAAAAATATAACCAAAGCTGAAATAATACTTTCAGTTAAAAAGAAACAAACAAAAAAAAAGTCATAATGGAGACTAACAGTAAAATGAACAAATATTTTCTCTTAATTGTGCTAATTTAAATTTGTCATATAATGCAAAGAGCCCCAGAAAGGAAATTAGGAATCCAGGATCTTAATCCCATCCTGGACACCAGAGTTCAACCTCTCAGGTACCCAGTTTCTAAGTTTATACACTCTTCTAATTATCTAGGATCCCTCCAGCTCCCAATTGTTAGGATTATTTGAAACTACTCTTGACGATCTTGATGAGGCCTGAAATTTAAGATTAAATGACAAAATGAATGTTAGGATTGAATTGTGTCTACCAAAAAGATGTGTGGAAGTCAAGTGACCTTGTTTAGAAATAGAGTCTTTGAAGATGCCCTCAGTTAATGTGAGGTCATACCAGAGTAGAAAACAAAACAAAACCATGCCCTTATATCCTCTCTGACCCACGGCAAGTCCATGTGTTTTAGAGTAAAACTGCCCTCCTTAGGATTTTCAGTAGCTGAAACCTTATGGAATTAGATCATCAGGGCTTTTTTCCAAGGCACCTCTGGTTGGATCCAAACTGCCAGCCTTTAGGTTAGAAGCTAAGTGTTAAACTATTTGCATCACCCAGGGATTCCTGGGGGCGGGGTGCAGGAAACTGTCATCCAGTGGATTCCACCTCAAGGTGATTATAGGACAGAGTAGAACTGCCTCCACGGAGCTGCCAAGGCTATAAACCTTTACAGAAGCAGTCTACCTCATCTTTCTCCTGCAGAGCTCCTAGTGAGTTCAAACCTTTTGGTTAGCAGCCAAATACTTTAACCACTGCATCACCAGAGCTCCTTATTCCCGCAGTAGGACGGTCTGAGTGCTTATAAAAGAGAAGAACAGACACAGAAAGACAGAGGAAGGACACTATACAATTCTGCAATTGCAAGTCAAGAATTGCCTGCACCTACCAGAAGCTAGGCAAGAGGCTTAGAACAGATTCTCCCTGAAGGCCTCAAAAGGAATCAATGCTGCATACACCCTGATCTTGAACTTTGAGACAATAAAGTTTTGTTTGCTTAAAGCCACCCAATTGGTGATATTTTGTTCTGCAGCTCTAGGAAACCAATTCAATGAAATCATCAAGAAAGAAACTATTATTTAAATTCTTCTTTTAAGATTCCATTAGACTATGACACATTTAACTAGTGCATAGAGGTTAGCCAGTTTCTTTTGCTGAATAGATACATTTAAAAGGCAACTATTAATTCATCCATAAAATATTTATTGAGATTCGGCTATTTATAAAACATGGTTCCAGATGCTAAGATGAAACAGGTGTAAGAAACAATGCCTCCCTGGAGTTGCTGACAGCACACATAAGGATATGGGACAAGCATATCTAAAAAGATAAAACACAATATTGTACAATTAAGAGACAAAACAAATGATAGTGACTATTAGAGCAGTGATGCCCAGGAGAAGAAATGCCTAACTACCTTGCTAAATATAGCAGGGGCTGAGAGGAATGTGATTTTTGTTTCCCCCATAAGCTTCTTTAGGTCCTTGTAAAGTTGCCCCAAATAACATAATATCTATAAAAGCAATGGTGTGCTTGCCACACAAATACAATTACAAAGCAAGTCTCATAGCCTCTTCTTCCTTCCAACCAACTAAACATCCATCCATGATTCCTTCTCACATAAAAAAACTGTACCCAGGCTTGATTGTAATCACTTTATAAACTGACCTGGTACTAGTTCACTAGTGACTGAGTCACCATTCAGGGTTTGTATATACTGGCCTGAACTAGCTACAGTGCAAACAATGAAAAGGATATTGACAGAGCAACCAGAGCTAAAAATGTATAGTTGTACCTATAAAGAAGGATATTTATGAAACCAGGTCATGAATTTATAGCAGCACATTATACACAAGAACCTAGTCATAATTGTTCCCTTCAGTCACTAAGGTCTCTCCCTACAGAGATGCCCTGCTTCCCAATAAAAACCATCCAAAGCATAAATATTTTCCAAATGACTTGTCCAGTCAAATCACATTACGTGAAAAATTAAGGTCTGTACCATTCTGTATAAATTAAAGGATAACTTTTTAATTTTCTGGTTTTACTGTGTGCAGCATATTAACTCACAGTCTTTATCCTAACAATCGTTTAAGTTTTCACTTCCATCTTCTTCCTTCCCCTTTATTAACCTCCACCACAGATTTCAAAGGACTGACTTAGAAGGGTCCCACCTTGTGAGAGAAGAAGAGAATGATTGCAATGGAGAAAACAATGAGGAAAGTGGCAACTAATGAGGATGAAAAGGTAGACAGGGGAAAATTAGGATAATCCATGCAGGAGCCTATTGAGGACTGTAGGCTTTGCCTACTAGGCAATGGGTATCCAGGAACAGAAAAATGGTGAAGGATCATCATTAGATGATGTATCACCGAGATATCTCAGACCTCAGAATGGAGGGTAGGCCAGAGTAAGTCTAGAGTGATTACCTGTGGTCATTAAGTTGATTCTGGCCCATGGCAACAGCATGTGTGTCAGAGTAGAACTGTGCTCCAGAGAGCTTTTGATGACTGATCTTTTGGAAGTAGATTACCAGGTTTTTCTTTCAAGGTGCCTCTGGGTAAACTTGAACCTCTGACCATTTGGTTAGCAGCTGTGATAGTTAAATTTGTGTGTCAAGTTGGCTGGGCCTGGTTGAGTGGTTGGGCAGCTGGATATAGTATTCCCCCTGATAAGACTGGTAATCAATCCATGGTGGAATCTACTGTGAGCAGATGAGTAGCTGCCTTAGGGATGTGCTCTGCTTCCCATAAATAAGGAGAAGACTTGGGGAATGTTCTCTAGCTTGTGGCACACTTGAACTCTTCATGTAGCCAGGTCATTGTTCAGCAGGCTGTCATGCTCTGCCAACCTTGGGACTTACAATGGACTTGAATTAATGGCCTGCCATGTGGTTTGGTAACATCAGAACTGTGCCTTTTTACTTGTCAACCTTGGGCTTGTCAGTCTCAGCAGCTAGCAGCTGTTTGAGTAAAGAAAAGCCTCTAGCTTCAGTGGGCCAGGAGCAGGAGGCAAAGCTGAAGCCCAAGGTTGAGGGGCTTTCACCCAGCACCTAGAGCCTGGCAATTTGAACTAGGTCTTAAAGCCTCCAAACTGTAAGAGAATAAATTCTTGTTTGTTAAAGCCATCCCATTTGTGGTATATTCTTGTCAGAGTGGCACTAGGTAACCAGAACAGTAGCCAAGATTATTAACCATTTGCTCTACTTAAGGACTTCTTAGAATGAGTAGCTGAATAGATAACATCAGGCTACTACACTCATCCAGGAAATTGAGCAAGATATGCTGATGGTTTGAACTCGGCTGATGAGGCGGAGTAAAGAAAAGAGAGGCAATTCAAGAGGGGTTTTGTAAGCAGAATCAACATGATTTGGAAACTGATTGTATCTGTGAACATGAGGGAGAGGGAGAAGCCAAGAGGGTTTGTGTATTTAAATTTAATTTCACTGCTACTCCTGACAAGCTAAAACATTCTTAGAAAGACATAGTTTTGTTTACCATATCCCTTTCTCTGTAGGAAGGAAACAGCAGTTGTAAATGTTGAAGGTGAAGGTGCCATTCTCATTTTTCCACTATCTAATGCCTCCTTAAATATCCAGATTCAATTGAGTACAAGATTGAATGTTTAATACTTTTTTAAAAATCACAACAATAAGCTCTTTATTTTTTGTATGCCTCTACAGTGTCTGTTTCTCAGTAGGATTTGAAACTGAAATTTCAAAATATCCTGAGAAATAAGACTCCTCTGTGTTTGTGACCACATGGAAGCAAAAATAATAAGACAGGCTGAGAGTAATCATGTTTACAGAATAATTCTTAAGAAAAGAAAAAAAAATTAAGCACCTCTGTTCTCAATCCCTTTTCAAACTGAGCCACATGACTTCCATTTCAGAATTGTAAACACGAGGATTTTCTAGTTACTGCTGACATTATTCACGTGTATTTTTTTATAGTCAGTTCCCTTTGAGGACTCTATACCTATTTGTTTTTCACAGTGCCTACCCACAATTAAAATGTGGAAGAAAGAGAAGGCAGTCTGCCTCTGTAAAAACATACAGCCTTGGAAACCCAGTGGGGATTGGCTATGAGTCAGAATCAACTCAATGGCAGTGAGTGTGGTTTTTTCCTGAGTCACAATTAAAACACATTGGATTTTAAGGAATACACAAATGGTTAGCATAATGGTTTTAAGGAAGAGTGAATTATCACCACTGCTCTATGTGGATTAGTCTTCTTCCATTAAGTATTTACATCCATAAAGTATTTATTCCATAAAGAGTGTAAAGGATACTATTTATTCTATGTAGTTTGAGGATGAGTTTTGATGGAACAGTCCTAGAAGATTACTAAATTTTATAGGCATAAGTCACTTGGAGCTAATAAAGGACAATAGATATAAATTCTAAAATTGTGGAAGTAATTATCTTCAAATAATACGATAATAATTTTATAGTAAGGATGAGTTGTTGTTTACTGTTGTGAGTTGCCATGAAGTCAGCTCCAACTGACGGTGACCTCATATACAACAGAATGAAATGTTGCCTGTTCACTAGCTTCAAACCCAAAAAACCAAACTTGTTGCCATTTAATTGAATCTGACTCATAGCAGCCCTACAGGACAGTGCATAAATGCCTCATAGAATTTTCAATGTTGTAAATCTTTTACGGAAGCAGACTACCATATATTTCTCCTTCAGAGTAGGTTCAAACTGCCAATCTTTCGCTTTGCAGTTGAGCACTAAACCACCACCAGGACTCCTCATGACTACCTTAGACCAACAAAATATGAGCTTAAGTGATTATGTATCTCTTCCTAGTTGAGGCAACGAAAAGTCTCCATGTGATGTTCTAGGTTCTCTCTTCCCCTGAGGAAACTGACTTCCAAGTGGCACAGCCACATCATAGGGAACCACATCAAGTTAAGTATCTGACTGGCTGAATAGCTGTAAATGACCAGAACTTTTTGTTTATTGTGTTACATCATGAAAATTTGAGAGTATTTTGTTACTGCATAATCTGGCATAACTGAGCCTATCCTGACAAATATTGTTAATCATTATTTTGAAAATAGATTTTAAAAATCTTCATTTACCAGAAGACATGGATAAAAGAGATTAATAATGATATAAAGCCTAAACTAAGGAATCATTCCCCAAATGTAATTGTGTTGGGTTATATTTTTTGAGTAATTGTGCCCATTAAATGTTCTACATGCATTATCACGTTTAATCCAGATGTGGGAAGTGGAGTTTAAAGGAATTAAATAATTTATATGGTTTTTAAGAAATTGAGTAGGTCTTGAATTCAGTCAGTCTGACTCTAAAACTATACTTGGGATTGTTACCCCTATAATTCATGATAGGAACTCTGGTGGTGTCCTGTCTAAAGCATTTGACCACCAACCAGAAGGCTGGCGGTTCAACCACCAGCCACTCCCCAGAAGGAAGATTGGGCAATCTACTTCCATGATGCAAAAACTTCATGCTTTCTTTTTGCCAAGGACAGCCAGCAAGGAAGTTTGGGAGAAGGTGGGAGAAAATGAGATGGGCTGTAAGTGATTTAGCCAAAAAAGTAGACAAATGGTTATGATCTTTTTAAAAATCTCTAAACAGAATGGCACTAGAAAATAAAATGAATATACAATCTCTGTTGTTTGGGTACTTTCAAAGCATAAAACCAAAAAAATCAAACTCACTGCCATGGTTCCAACTCATAGCGACCCCTCCTTGGGTTTCTGAGGTGGTATCTCTACAGAAGTAGATTTCCCAGTCTTCCTCCCTAGGAGTAGCTGGTGGGTTCAAAAGCATATGGAAGTCAAATCTGACAAGATTCAAATGCAAAAATATTATATCAGAAACCATATAAACTGTTAGTAATATAAAGAAATCTAGCATATTCTGCAGTTGTGAACACAAAAAAATAAACTGTCAGATGGCTTCCATAATTGACTGGGACATACATCTATATACTTTTCTAATAATGTGGAAGTTACCACTGTTCATGATATGAAACTTAAATAGCACAGTTAAAGTACCATCAAGGTATAGAACAAAAGCAATGAAAATTAGTCCATTCTTCTTGAATTCCTTTGCAATGATTAATGTTTGATTAAATTCAAAATGCCAAGCTAGAGAGAAGTGGAAATTCAAGGATTCTACCAGGAAAAGTGATGCTATTTTCTATGGAAGATTAAGAATCATGTAATATAATTAAAACATTTTATTAAGAGGAAGGGAAATGATCTAAGAACTTGCCTGGAATCACAATTATGGCTGCAGGCTTCAGTCACACTCTAACACTTGACTGGTTTGGTAACTGTTTTTGCTGGGGGCACAATAAAAAATATTAATTTAATTTTTTCACTATTTTCAGGGTCAGATATCCCCAGCAGGCAATAGAACATTTGCCCAATGACCTGCACTTTTCAGAGGAATGTGAAGGAGCAGCGATAACTAGAAATCTACTGAACCTTGATTCTGACCCTCCATACTCCCCCTGGCAATGCATTTAAGTATCAGCCACAAAAAATCTGAACTTCTACCTAGTGGTTTGACATCATGAGAATTATGCTAGCCTGAAGAAAAAGCTAAATCAATTCTGATGGAGGAAAGATGGAGTGAAAAAGTCATGTATAAGATGGTTGACAGTGGGGTAACATCTTGCATTTGTCTGTGCTTTTGATTTATAAAATAGTTTGACAGAAATTACCTTGTTCAATATTCTCATTTGCTCCAGGAGATAGAGAATTGGGTTTATTTTAGCCCTTTTGACCAATTAAAATCTTTTACTTAACCAGTAAACTTAAGAGGGAACATCAGGCAGCCAGTGACTGGGGATTTATGCAATAGTCCTGTACAGCACTGGGTGAGCTCCTTAAACACTTGCTGTAGTTCCATCCCTGCATCTTCCAACACAACTATAGTGAGTAGGGAGTTGAGTTATATTCTTGGGTAATCAGTTACCATGCAATTGATTCCAACTCATGGCGACCCCATGTGTGTCAGGGTAAAATTGTGCTCCATAGAGTTTTTCAATGGCTGATTTTTCAGATTTTTCAGAAGGAGATTAAAGGTGTCTCTGGGTGGACACAAACCCCCAGTCTTTTGGTTAGCAGCTAAGCACATTCTTGGACTCCTGTTCTTGGTAGGCCTTTTATTAACAATTCTGAGAAGGCGAATGTGGAAGTTTCCCTTCCTGATTTATGAAGTCACATCTAAGACAACTTGCCTGCTTTCCCCTACCCACCAGTTTTATATATATATATATATATATATATATATAAAGCTGGCCTCAATCTGGAGGGGAACCTGTTCTCAAGTTAGAAAATTGACACATGTCACCACTGTCATTTCCTGTTTGTTTTCAGAGCTTTGCAGGAGGGTCAAAGGAAATGAGAACAAGAGAAATTATAAAGGACATTAATGTTTACCTTTTGGGATTTGGTTTCCTCGTGTTTAAAATGAGAGACTAGGACAAAAGAAACCTTCAAGCTCTATGCCAGTTCAAACATGATAGGTTTGCAGGCTGGTAAAAATATTTGTAAATCAATTATTCTTACAAACTTAATGCTAAGACCAGTGGAGCTTCTTCAGAAGTCCCACTGATTTATCCTTTTACTGACAAGGAACATCTCCATACCTCTATACAAACTATACGTAAGTAACCCTATAGCCATTATCACAGCATTAGAGGGGGTATCTGAAATGTAATAGAAA
Source organism: Orycteropus afer afer (assembly GCF_000298275.1). Taxonomy (NCBI): domain Eukaryota; kingdom Metazoa; phylum Chordata; class Mammalia; order Tubulidentata; family Orycteropodidae; genus Orycteropus; species Orycteropus afer. The sequence goes on from NW_006921677.1 coordinate 1,571,138, forward strand.
CCAACCTTAGCTTACAAATGACTTACTATGAGGAGCATGTGCAAATGCCCTTCCTCCCCTTGTCTCCCCACCTCTGAAACTCCTAGAGCTACTGAAAAAATTTTTTAAAAAGCCATTCTGGGTGGGCAGGAAGCTTTTCAGAAACTGGAGGCTCACAAGGAAAGAATGGAAAGATACTGTGAAAAAGGAAATACAGCATGGAGCTGACACTAGGGGCAGGAGCACAGAATGAGCTGACCTTCACCAGCCCAAAATATCTTTCCCCTACTGTGCCTGAAGTTTTGACTTCACTTGGGCACACTGCTGCAATCACATCACTGAGACATGTTTTTTTGGATAATAAGCTACTTTAAAAAAAAAAAAAAAAGCAACTACCTCTAGAAGAGTTCAGAGTCGATCAAGTCCTTCATGTGTTTCTGTGAGTTGGTTCAATCAGATTGTGTTCCTCCTAATTTACACCTGAGATCAACAATTCTGGATTAAGCAGAGTTTGAATAGCTGGAAAGTAATTGTAGGCAATCTTGGTGAAAAATGATGCTAAAGAATGCACTAGTTTTCGCTAAGGTAGATGCAGAAGTCTGTTGTTGGTAGTTGCCTTTGAGTTGGTTCTGACTCATAGAGACCCCATGTGTGCAGAGTAGAACTGCTCCATGGTTTTCAAGGCTATGTGACTCTTTCGAATTAGATTGCCAGGGTTATCATCCCAGAGACCTCTGAGTGTGTTCTAATCATCAACCTTTTGGCCAGTGGTAGTGCTTTTAACTGTTTGTGCCAGTAAGTAAAGGCAACAGAAAAATGGGAATGAGTTGCAGAAAGATTTCAGGGGATGTCAAAGACATAGCCTCAAATGTTTTCTAGAGCTACCTTTGTCCCAGGAAAGGGGGTGCTGGACACTTTGCCAGATGCTTCATGCTTTTGAGAGTTAGGGATTTTATCTCTATTTTGCAGAGAAGGAAACTGTGACTCAGATTAAAGAAACTTGCTCAAGGTCAGAGTCAGGCCACATTAGAGACACCATTTCATACTGCCACTACCTCACTCTTTCTTACTTTCTACTTGTTTTTTTCTTACTCTCCTCTTTTCACAGCTACTAGGACTCAAAAGTAAATAGTAACATCAGCACTCAAAAGTAAATAGTTAACATTGGCACAGTGATGTCACTCAGTTGCAATTTCTGTGACCTGAACTGGTGATCCCAATGAATATAGATATCATTGTTTCCATAGAAGATAATATGCTCTGGGTTCCAAAGAGCTGACTTACAAATGAGCTATAGATTTTTTTTCTTAAATAATTCTTATCCTTTTGTATTTTTTACAGATACATGAATAAATGGATGAAAACTATATAAATAACTCCTTTGTAATTCTCCATAATTATTATATGGCATTACAGTGGTGTTGACTTGTGGTCTGGCTTGGCCACAAATTCTGCAACAAGAATTCTCATGCATCAGCCTCACTAGGAATTCAATAAATATATGGAATGAATACATATATGTGAATGAGTGAAATCTGATCAAAATGATTTAATCAATAATTTAGGTATTTGCATTTATTCTTCAGACAAGAAACTAGAGTAAACCATCATCTATTTATCTCTGCTTCTGGCTGCCAATAAAAGACTGGTTAAAAACAACTATGTGTGGCATAATTATGGACATTAATATGTTTAATAACTTTTGGAATTTATGTGTGTGTGTGTGTGTGTTTGTTGTTGTTTTAAGTCTTTATTTTTCTAAAAGTTTATTTTGATCATAGAGTTGAGAGGAATGGGCTAATTCTGGTACCAAAAGAGGAGAGTTAAATTTGGAATTTTAAGAGGATAGATAATTCAGAATCAGAATAATTTGCAGTGGTGTATTGAATCATAAATCATGAATTTAAAAAGACATAGTCACACTCAGTAACGCAGCTGGGGTATTGAAAAGACAATTCCATTTTAAAGCTTTTTTTGGAGCAGAAGTTTGATTCTCCCTCTTTTTCATGATTAACCTTTGGTCTATCCTTCTTCCCCAAATAAAGGGAGAAGACTGACTACTAGTTAGTGGGAGAGCTTTTGTAAATGGAGTTATCTAAGGCAGTAGCTCAGAAATCCCACTTGCTTATAAGGAAATGCCTTCCATGGAATTAGTAATTTTGAAACATATTGTAAATGTAGAATGAGACAAATGGGATTTGCACCATGATGCCTCCATATGGAGGCAGGGACAAAGCCACCTTATCAGAAAATTCTTGAGGAAACAGAATCCTGGTGTAGGTGAAAAGGTTCAGGAAACTTGGCAGTACTAGATGTAGTTAGGAACAGAAGCTATGCTGTAAAAATGTTTGGCCTCAAATCCCAGATCTAGCACTTCCCACCTGTGTGGCCCAGGGCAAATTACTTATGTTTTCTTCATACAAGAGTAGTGCCTTGTCATAATATAGACTGTGTAGGGTAATTCCAAGACTCAAATGAGTTAGTACACAAAAAGTACTTAGAATAGTGCTTAGCATATAGTAGGTCCTCAATTAATGTTAGCTTTTCACTCCATGGTTTGGTGTCTTTGAGGCCTTGCCCAATTTACTGTTTCTCTGGATCTAATTTGCTCCATCCAAGATGACACCATGAGTCAGCACGAAATCAAGGTCATAGTCTCCAAGTGGTACACTTTCTAAGACATCTCAGTGAATTAGTGACATGAGGCATCGGTGATTTAGTGGTAGAATTTTCACCTTACATGCCACAGACCCTGATTCTTTTTCCAGCCAGTGCACCTCACGTGTAGCTACCAGCCATCTGTTGGTGGAATCTTGTGTGCTGCTATGTCCTGAACAGGTCTCAGTGGAGCTTCCAGACTAAGATAGACTAGGAAGAAAGGATTGGTGATCTACTTCCAAATATCAATGAAAACCCTAAGGACCAAAATGATCTGATCACAACACTCCCATCCACAATGGATCATAAAGATGGAGCAGGACTGAACAGTGTTCCTTTCTGTTCCCAAGGGGGTTGCTGTGAGTCAGGGAACTTAATGGCAACTAACAACAACAGGGGGAGGAGGAGGACAAGTACACAATAACAAGCACTAACTTTTTTGTATGGCTCAGAACAATAGCAGAAGTGGGTTAAAGTGGAGGAGATTATCAATTTTACTACAAGCATTTCCCTATTAGCAAGTGAGGTTTCTGAGCTGCTGCCTCAGATAGTTCTGTTTACCAAAGATCCACACTAATCAGGGAAGGATTATTCAATAAGAAAGGTAAGCATGTGCTTAGGGCAACAATAAATCAGGGGCACTAGTTACCCAAAGGATCTCTGGTAGCGTAGTGCCTAAGGCACTTGACTGCTAACCAGAAGGCTGGCAGTTCCAACCCACCAGCCACTCCTCGAAAGAAAGATGGGGCAATCTACTTCCATACTGCCTCAGAAACCCAAGGAGGGGTCACTATGACTTGGGTCCAACTCGACGGCACATAACAACAACAAAAAAAAAGCTACCCAAAGTATAGTCCCAAGCAGATAGGACACAAGGAAACACAAGCACTGCAGTGGAAGGGAACTGGCAGGGCACTAAATGAAAATGATACCATTTTCTAAATTTCCATATGACAAAGAATCACTTCCATCAAGTGAATTCCTACTCATCATGACTCTACAGGACAGATTAGAACTGTAACATAGGGTTTCCAAGGCTGTAAATCTAAAAAAAGATTTATGGAATTAAACTACCACATCTTTCCCTTACAGAGCACCTGGTGAGTTAAAATATTGACCTTTTGGTTAGCATCCAGTTTAACTATAACATCATCAGGGCTCCTTTTGTATACAATGATGATTATTTTTTCTTTTTCATTTCAGACTGGTCATATATAACCTAATCAGTTCTTTCTTGTTAACCACATAAGAATACACCAGTGGCACTATAATCATGTGACTTGTGATATATCTGGTCTAGAGCAAACCGAACCAAATCCCATGTTCAGAGTCAGCAAACACTTGTATTATGCTCTTTGCAATCACACTTGCCCCCACTGGGTATCAGCAGAAGTCCAATCAACTACTGTGGAGATGCAGTATCAAGGGACAGAAAGTGAGTATGCAAGTTTTTAAGCATTATTTCAAGACAAAAAACATTCATGGATATCTGTGAAGAACCCACCAACTAACCTCACATGACAAATGAATTAAATGATTTCTGAGTGCCTTATAAGTACTTTATTTTGACTATCTCAGACCTGAAGAACAAAATTATATATTCCAAACCAATTGTTTATTTACTAATTTTCAAATATACCTTTTCATGTGTTAACATTCAAATTTGAATGTAAATTTTATTTTATAAAACTTACTTGTTTATATATTTTATTTATTTCAATTATTCAAATGGATTTTCTATGGTAGAACCAAATTTAAAAAGTGACAAAATTTTATATGCAGGTAAAATGAAATGTCAACAACTAAGTAGAGCACAAAAACTCACAGAAGATAAAAAGAAAAGGATTTATGAATCCCTGTCTTATTTATCTAGTTCTGCCATAACAGAAATACCACAAGTGGATGGATTTAACTCACAGTTTAAGAGGCTAGAGGACCGAATTCAGACTGCTGGCTCAAGACGAAGGTTTTCTGTTTCTGTTTCCTCTGATTTTAGAATATTCCCCGCACAGGGACCCCAAGTCCAAAGGATGCTCTCTGCTCCCAGTTTTCCTTTCTTGGTTGAATTGTTCCCACCCCCCCTCTACTCACTTATCTCTCCTTTTATCTCTTATATAGAGAAAAGGTGTTGTAGGCCATACCCAGTGAAACTCCACATACATGGGAACAGGGTTCTGATGGTATTAAGGATGGTATACAACTAAGAAATGCAAAGCACTGCCTGGAGTTGGATCTGCCTCATAGCGACCTCTCCTTGGGTTTCTGAGGCAGTATCACTATGGAAATAGATAGCCCAACCTTCCTTCCAAAGAGTGGCTGGTGGGTTTGAACCACCAGCCTTCTTGTTAGCAGTCAAATGCCTTAGGCACTAGGCACCAGCACTCCTAAGGATGGTCTCTCCCACCCTAATCCTCTTACAACTGATTGGCTTAACACATCAGATCATGCCATGGTGTGAACATCACATAATTGCTAAATTATATCATTACATAACTGCCAAACCACTAAGAATCATGGCATAGCCAAGTTGACACATATTTTGGGGAGATAAAATTGAATCCATGACAAACCCTAAAGACAATTCCAAAATGAACTTCCTTTTTAAAATGTTATTGATTGGAAGATACTTCTGTTGAACATTCAAGTTGAATGGGTACAAATCATTTTACTAGTACCAGTAATGCTGAAAAGACTAATAGAAATATGAGTAGAACAGAATAAGTTTTAAACTCTGTATCCATTTCTTGTTGTTGTTGTCGTTGTCCTTATAGTAGTTAAAAAATTAATAATGGTGTAGAAAGTGAAACTATTTTAGAATCTGAAATTGTCACATCTGCAGACTCCATACATAACAGAAATATATATCTTGTTTTAATTTTTCTTCTAATGATGAACATTATTGGATCAAAACAGGGCCAAGTGATTGTGAATATCTCAGTGAACCATTTAAAAATTTGTGTCAAAAATTTCTGGATATTAAACAAGCAAGACCTATAGCCAGAATATATTTTAGGGTGCAAATTTAATGGTGAATATTATAAGAAGGAGTGCTACAGTATTTTGCATTATTCATCTCTCTATATTGTTTGCAAACTACTCAGTCCTAAGTCATTTAATTCTTGATTTGCTACAGATGGATTTAGCAATTAGCACAGTTTGATCCATTTTATATGGTTCTACAGGAAAGAACAACTCAACATATATGTCTAAAACAATATTTGAAGAATTAATACACTTAAAAAGTGACAATGTTTCATCAACTATTTTCAATGAAAGAAGTCTAGATAGATATTTCAGTTTGTCTGTGGATTCCATTCCTGAGCTTTCATACCCAGTCAGCTAAGTATTGTTTTAAGATACATATCTCCAACAGATAGAAAACCTCCTGAACAATTTATCACATTTACTAGCTAAAAAGTCATACTGATGAAGAAATTACAAACCAGGTACTTCATATTATGTGAAATTTTCAAAATTCATGTTTCTAAGTACAGACACTAGTCCTGGGACAATGCTGTCAATATGTCAGTGTGTTATAAATGTAGGCAATTGAAAATTTTACAGCATAATGAATATGATACTTTTACACACATACTGTGCATTCACTTAATCTTGTAGGATGTAGCACTGTAGAACATTGATTGGAAGCAGTTGGTTTTTTTCTACTGTTAGGATCCTTTACACATTTTTTGCTGCCTGTACTCACCAATGGGTAACTTTTAAAACATATTTAGGTGATAATCGAGTATTACAATGTCTTTCTAATGCACATGGGAAGCACATGCTGTAGCAACAAGTGCAATCCTGGAATTGTACACTTATAATCCAGATGCCTTAGAAAATATTGTTGAAGACCAGACACAAAAGGAGATACTAAAAGAGAAGCTGAAAACATTGCCAAAAAAAAAAAAAAAATGCAATCACTAGAGTATGTATGATGGTGATGTGGAATAATATATTGCAGTATTTTCATCAAATGAGTGAAGTTCTCCAAGATACAGAAGTAATGGTAAAGTCATGAACAGATCTCTACTAGTCGGTAACAGGGTATTTACATAATTTAAGAAAAGATTTTGAAAACAAAACAAAGCAAATACTGCCAAATACTGATTATCAAGCAGTCCACTGTCACAGAAGAAACAAGTGACGGAAGTATTTCAGAAGTACCATTGAGTGCCAGAGATCAATTTTGTATAACCTTCTACTACATCATCGACACACTTAAATCTTACGTGGAAGAAAGGCAAAAGTGTATGCAGTTCTTTCAAGTATATTTTTCTTCTTAAACATTGTGGATATGCCTCATGAAGAATGCATACAGGAATCCAAGAAATTAGTACAAGCTTAAATACAAATGACTTAAATACAAACCTTTACAGGGAAGTGTGATGTTTTCATTCCTACGTGAGAACTAAGTCCACAGATTCAGGAAAGACAAGTTTTACTCATATAGGCATGTATGATTACATAATAGAAGGTAAAATACAATATGTATTTCCCAATGTCAAAATTGCTTTATGTATATTTTTAACTTTAATGATCACAAACTGCACAACAGAATGCTTATTTCATCCCTATAGGGACCAAAAACTCTCAGCATACAACAATGATTCAAGAAAGACTCGATTCATTATCCTTATTATGTCTAGAAGTAGATATTGTTCAGCAGGTTAATTGTGATGAAATCACTGAAGAATTTGTAGGAGCAAAGAATAGAAAGAGATGTTTTTAATTATAACAGGTTAGAGACGAACAATCTATTAAAAATAATATATAATAATTTGTTATAATATTTGGGTTTTGATCATTAAGTTTCCTTTTATAATATATTTTATTTTGTTCATTTATAGTTATAAAATTTATTATGAAACAAGCATCAAAATTGAAGTATAAACCATTTAAAGCAAAATTGGTGAAAGTCAAATTTTTGTTGTAGGAGATCAATAGAATTTTACATTGATTGTTGAAACAACTAAGTTCGCTGACTCACTTTCTTTGTTTTAGAATATGTGAAATATTCTTTCTGTAGAAAATATGGTATATAGTAAAAATCTTAGTACCCTGCATCCACTGAAAATTTCATAATCCAGTTTTTCTCATTCCACAAAATGGCATATGGCACTTTTGCATTCAGTCACTACTTTTATTGCTGTTGTTATGTGCCGTTGAGTCAGACCCTTCCTTGGGTTTCTGAGGCAGTATCACTACGGAAGTAGATTGCCCAACCTTCCTTCTGAGGAGTGGCTGGTGGGTTTGAACCTTCAGGCTTCTGCTTAGCAGTCAAGTGCCTTAGGCACTATGCTACCAGAGCTTCTACTAACATTATAGTAGCATTTAAAAAGAACTTATATAGTAGATAGCTAAAACACAAACACATATACATCTGTGTGTGTGTGTGTGTGTGTGTGTATAATCACATATCCCATTGGAATATAGGAAGTAGAGGAAAGGGTACCCCAGATGATCAGTGCTTACATGCCTTAATCTGGTCCTGCTACTAACTAGCAGTCAGTCTTCTCTCTTTAGTTTAAAAAACTCAAAAAGTAGAGCAAAAGTTGATCATGGAGTTGAGGGAGATTTAAGCTTTTGCTCCTAAAAAGTTCTAAAATAGTATTTTATCAACACCTCATCTTCGATGACCGGCAAGTGACTGTATTTTTTTAATTCATGACTTTCTAATCCTGAAATTACCTATGCCCTTAAAATTCCAAATTTAACTCTTTTTTTTTTTTTCGCTCTGATAATGTCCTTCCCTCAAAACATTCCTTTACATACCCATGATTTTCACCTCCAGTCACAATTCGTTGCCCTTAGAGTCATTCTAGAGGCTGAGTCTGTCACAACCTCTCTGCGTATAACTCTCCCATCATCATTTCAGCCCAGAAAATTCCAGTCACAATTGCCTTCTGGGGATCTAAATCAGGTTATGGTAATGTGACAGCTCATTCAGTACCTCAGAAGTCCCCAGCCTCTCCCCATCAACTCCCATTCACAAATTCATATTTTATAGAAAAACTTTAAATGAAAGCTTAGATTAAACAGAGATTGTAGTTTGGTCCAGATACCTGCTGGAATTTACATTCTCTGTGGGGAAATCTTGCTAAATTCTAAACAACAGTTAAAAGTATTCAATATTATTAAAAAGTTTGAGTTTCTTAGGAAAGGCAGTCTGACTAGGGCTGATTCCATTCTGGAACATGAACAAGCCAACGATTCACTTTAAATTTCAAATTAAACCTCTAAAACTGTGGTTCTGATACAGTTCTTTTGCTCTAGGAAGAAAAAGTATATAGAGACTATTTTCAGAGAGATGATACTATTAAGAAGCTTTAATACTTGACTGCAGTGGGTGGAGAGTACATGGACAGACAGCTGAGAGGGAATCAGAAGACTGAATCAATGACCCTTGCCACTAAATAGCTGTGTGATCTTGGGCAAGTCTCAACTCACAAGAGACTCATTTTTCTCATCTAGGAAATCAAGGTTAAGGCAAGATGACTGTTAAGTCTCATCTCATGCTAAAATTCTTTTCCATATACATTAAGTGGCCAAGCCCAATTGGCAGATTCTGCAGATTCAGAATTTAAACTTAATATTTCCAGTGAAATTGAATCACAGTAATGGTTCTATATTTCCTTTGTGCTCTTTAGAAATGTATTTACAAGATGATGCTATTATCTTTCTGCTCATAACAGCAAGTTTAAATACATAATTATAATATTTTCCCTTTTATAAGAGTAAGAAGACTTAAATGAATAGAATTTATCCTTCCTAAACTGTTTTGTTTTGTGTTTTGCTTTTTTGATTGATCTTTATTGTCACTCTTGAAATCACTGTTTCATATTTTAAGACACCAAATAAGGGAGACTTGGTGTGGAAGAATGAACATAGGACTGAACACTAGAAAATCTAGCCCAGTTCTAAATCCTGAATGACTGGCCTAACATCTCCTTTCTTCAACTTCTCCATGGTAAGTAGAAAAGCTAAGGAAAATAACCCTTAATGTACTTTCTTGGTCCAAAATTTTATTACTCAGAAAAATACACTCCCCTCATTCAGCCTTGATTCTTATTAATTTCATATGGAAAAACTGGCATGCTTAGATATCTGTGCCAGGTACATAACAAGTACTCCAAAAATACTCATTTAATACAGAGCAAGTTGAATGGAGGTACCCATCAAATTCTGCTATGCTCAAGCTTGTTATAAACACTAAAAAAGAGCTAAAGATTTCAGAGGAGGAATATAAACTTATGTAATTGCTGTTTCAGGTCAATTCTTAAAAATTCACTTATAAATTCACAGTTCAGGATTATATATTTTCACAACAAATTCAGATGGTTTGCACTCCATATTTGCAGCCAAACAGATTTCCTTTTCTTTTCTTTCTTTCTTTTTTTTAAATTTTCAATGTGATTTGGGTGAGATTTTACAAAGCAGATTTGTTTTACATTCAACAGTTCTTAAGCATTTTTGTTTTGTGACACTGGTTACATCCCCTATAAGGTAACATCTCACTTCCCACTTCCTCCCTATGATTACCCTTTCCCTGTGTCCTTCTTGCCTATGCATTCCTGCCTCCCTACCTTTCTCCCTATGTAAATACTGCCCTTCTGATCTCCCAGCATTCATTGTTCTAAAGAGTACACCTCCCTGGTGTAAGTGTTCAGCTCTTAGGCCCGTCTATTGTTCGCCTGAAAGTTAAGCCACGGGGGAGTGAAATCAATTCCAGGCCTGGAGGGTGACTTGGGGCCATAGTCCCAGGAGTTTCACCAGTCTCTATCAGACCAGTAAGCCTGACCTTCTTTATGATTTTGAATTTTCTTCCACCTTTTTCTCCCACTCTAGCCAGGATCTCCAAATTCGATCCTTTTCTGAGTAGTTGGCATTGGTAGCCAGGTACCATCTTGTTCTTCTGATCTTGGGGTCATACAGATTGAGGTTCTCATGTTCCATTAGACTTTTGAACAAATTATTTACATGCATCTTTGATTTCCTTCATTCTTCTTAGCTCCAGACAAGGAGAGACCAATAGTTGTCAACTAGATGGCTGCTTGAAAGCTTTTAAGACTCCAGTCACTATTCACTGAAATAAGATGTAGAATAATATTTTTGTGCACCATATTGTGCCAATTGAACTTGATATCCCCCATGACCATAGTCTCCAGCCTACAGGCCCAGTGACTCACTCCCTCAAGGTGCTTATTTGTGGGTAAGAAGTTATCCTAACTTTGCCTCTTGTTATGTTTAAACTGCATATGGACGTTTTTATAGCACATACAAATATGTAGGAACATCATCTGTCAAACCCATACATGGTTGTGAGTATATTTCTATTTGCCTATCCATACCTCTCTACCAATGTATCTACCCATAGATTAGTGTTTGCTGTTACTGATAATTCAGTATTGTGTCTGCGACAGTATTTGCCTTTACTGTCTGTACCTCTTGTACATCTTCCTTTTCCTTAGTGATATTGTGCTAGTCACATGCTTTTGTTATATTGGAGAAGGGAAAGGAAAATAGATGGAAAATTAGGTGACAAGTTTGATATGGGTAAAGGAAAAAGAAGCAAGCAGGATATATTTTTTTTATTATATCATGTTTTTGCATTATCTGAAGATGGATGAGTCTATAGCTATATCCTTTGAGATTTGCAATTGCTCCAATGCATCTAATGTCATATAAAACTAAAAGATATTACCAGAAAATTTATTAACTTGCTCAGAGTTGTACAAGAAAAAAATAAACATCAAAGAAAATGTCCAAATCAGGATTGAAGTCAAATCTTAACTATTTCTTAACTGATGATTTTTTAAATCTGAAAAGGCTCAAGGTACTGAAAGTTGTTTTTTGTCTGGGGAGAGATGTCAATAGGGCTGTGTGACTTTAGGCAAGTCACTTTGTTTCTTGTTTATAAAATTAGGAACTTAAACCAGGTATCTTTCCCAGCTCTAAAATTCTATTCCCTTCAGTCTAAGAATTAATGTTTTCTTGAAGATGAAGTTTAATCCTGTCACAGGCCTGTTATTACAATACAGTCAGTTCAAATTTAACCCAAACAAAATCTCATCCTCCACAGCACAAAAACAATGTCAAGAGAAAACTTGATTTACATGGGAATTAGATGGAGCCTCAGATTTCAACATGATTATGAGTTCCCACCAAGAGTGCCCTGAGTTATCCTCCACCAAACTCAACTGCAGTAAATCTTCAGGATGTGAGATCAGTGCTCCACTGATAAATAAATGAACCAACATTCAGCACATACACTAAATCATCAGTTCCCTGCTCCTCAATCTCCCTTCTCAGCCAAGTTCCTAAGGAAAAAGACAAACAAAATAAGATGAGAAAGGAAAGCAGAAAATATTTTTGGTCGACTGCATGACTATAATTGCCCTACATTTTATCAGTATTGCCTATACCTTTCCTCCCACCTAAAAGAACTATTTTCAGCACACAAGCCAATGCTTATTTTTGTAGACGTATTAAGCTACATCTCCTGTTAGGCAGTTTCTGTGGAGGAAGTTATTCCTTATGCCCAACCAGCTGTTTTCTCAAGTGTACCTTTAAGAATAAGGGGACAGGAAGCCTGAGAAGGCATAGCCAGCTTACTTCTACCCCCATACAACTACAACACAACGAAGATGACTCAAGGAACTTGTCTTGTTAATGGCAGATCATCAGAATTACCTTTTTTGAGGGACAGTCATCTTATTGCTTGGTCATTGTAAATCCTGGATAATTGTACTTTTTATTCTAATTTAATTGGCATTAATCCTAGTGTGTTTCACTTTCAAGATCTAATGCTCAAATCAGCCAGACACTAGCCTGTGGTTAGGAATGCAAGACTCCTGGGAAAACATCTGGCCTTTTTCTGAATAAATGCCTGAATTCATTTTATTCCCACCTAAAATCTCTCTGAATGTTCTTCCTAAATAAATGTACACTGTATATACTTCATTGGAAAATTAAAAATAGATTGATAAATGGCCATTAAGACCAAGAATAGAAAAATATTTGATAAGCTACCATGAATTAATTGTTTAAATAGTTACTAAAATTATGTTATGATTTTAAAGAACTACAAACTAACCTAAGGTATTCCAACTTGACAAAAGTGTTTTTTGAATGGACTGCAGCTATTTTGTCTCTGCCTTTATTCTCACATTGTCATTCTTAACTTTATTGAATCACTATGGTAACTATAGAGTGCAATGTATTGAATAATCTTCCTATGTATTTATATAGTACCTATCATACGGTTATTAAGAGATCCAAAGCACACCAAAAAAATTATGGGAATATCCTAACTATAAATTAACTGATAGTTAACAGTAACTATTAGTCATTTGCTATGCACACCTCTGTATATGTATGTGGATTCATACATGTACATGTATGTTTATGTATATATGTATATATTGGACAATAAGTAGGGAGTATTTTCATTTAAATTTATTGACTATGCTTGAGATGAAGCAAGATATCCAAACAAATGATGAAACTCCAGGCATAATGAATCCTATTGTAGTCTTGTAATCTAATTTCTCTGTTGTATAGAGCTAAAACCTAGAATCCACTTTTACCTGATTCTAGGCATTTTCTCTTTGTTTAGTGCTGAAAAGTTAAGAGACCACATACTTGTCAGCTGATAAAATGTTAACAGATCCAAGAAAAGTGGACTTAGAATTCACTTGAATTTAGGAAGAGGAAATGATATGATCCCTGTACTTCCTCATGTTCTCCTCCAAAAGTCCTGATCGCCAAATAAGAGTTTACATTTTTGTGTGAGGAAATAGAAATGGTCAAAAGCAGTGTGTGCCACACTCAAAGGCTTAGCCCTCAGTCAGAGTGGACTGAAAAGCTCTCAAGAGATTAACATTAGTTATATTTTAATTTGGCACGGGCAATTGCTTTGTATTTTATTTTGTGTAATAGATTAAATGTTTCCCTGCTCTTCATAAGATTATCAGTGGCCAATTTTTTTCAAAAGGGGCCATGCCCTTCTTGCTAGTCTGTCTTAGTCTAGATGCTCCGCTGAAACCTGTCCAACATGAGTGACCTGTGTGGTATTTGAAATACCAGAGGCATACCTTCCAGCATGATGGCAACATCCAAGCCACCACAATACAGAAAACTGAAATGATATTAAAAACAATTTAAAATATTTAAAGAAGTCCATGAGAGGCAACCTTGAGTGTATCCCACCTGAATTTAGAGAACCTCTGAAGAATAGATTTGACTCATTGCACACAAGATGAGTTGTAGAATGACATCATACATGAAGAAACCAAAAGGTCATTTAAAAGACAAGAAAGGAAGAGAAGACTAAAATAGATGTCAGAAGAGACTCTAAAACTTGCCCTTGATCAGAGAGTAGCTAAAGTGAATGAAAATTGGTGAAGCAAAAGAGCTGAAGAGAAGATTTCAGAGGACAGCTACAGAGGACAAAATACAATATTATAATAAAATGTGCAAATACCTGGAGTTAGAAAATCAAAGGTAAAGAACATGTTTGGCATTTCTTGAATTGAAATAATGAAGGAAGAAATTCAAGCCTTGAGTTTTTATACTGAAGGATTCTATGGGCAAAATGTTGAATAATGCAGGAACCATCAAGAGAAGATAGAAGAATTCAGAGTCATTGTACCAAAAAGAACTGGTCATTGTGCAAACTTTTCAGGAGGAAGCACGTCTTCAAGAACCAATAGTGTTGAAGGATGAAGTCCAAGCTGCACTGGAGGAATTGGTGAAAAACAAGGCTCCAGGAATTGACAGAATACCAACTGAAATGTTTCAACAAATGGATGCAGCAATGGAGGTGTTCACTCTTTTATGCTGAGAAAATTCAAAGACAGCTATCTGATCAACTTACTGGAAGAGATTCATATTTGTGCCCATTCCAAAGAAAGGTGATCCAACAGAACGTGGAAATTATGAAACTGATAATGTTGTTAATATCAAATGTGAGCAAAACTTTATTGATAAAAATTCAAAAATTGTGGCAGCAGTACAACCACAGGGAACTACCAGAAATTCAAGGCAAATTCAAAAGAAGGCATGGAATGACAAATATCATTGTTGATGTCAGATGGATCTTGGTTGAAAGCAAAGAATACTAGAAAGATATTTACCTGTGTTTTATGGACTATGCAAAGGTATTTAACTTCATGGATCATAATAAATTATGGATAACATTGTGAAGAATGGCAATTCCAGAACATTTAATTGTGTTCATGAGGAGCCAATACACAGAACAAAAGACAGTCCTTTGAACAGAACCAGGGGATACTGCATGGTTCAAAATCAGGAAAGATGTGTATCAGGGTTGTATCCTTTCACCATTCTTTTTCAATCTGCATGCTGAGTAAATAATGTGAGAAGCTGGACTATTTGAAGAAGAATGTGGCCTCAGAATTTGAGGAAAGGTCATTAACAACCTGTGCTATACAGATGATACAACTTTGCTTGCTGACAGTGAAGATTTATAGCACTTACTGATAAAGACCTAAGACTACAGCCTTCAGTATGGATTGCATCTCATCATAAGAAAATAAAAATCCTCACAACTGGACCAACATGCAACATCATGATAAATGGAAAAAAGACTGAAGTTGTCAAGGATTTCATTTTACTTGGATCCACAATCAATGCCCAGGGAAGCAGCAGGGAAGAAATCAAACATATTGCATTGAGCAAATTTGCTGCAAAAGACCTCTTTAAAGTGTTTAAGAAAAAAGATGTCACTTTAATGACTAAGATGGGTGTGACTCAAGCTATGGTATTTTCAATAACCTCATATGCATGTGAAAGCTAGACAATGAATAAGAAAGACTGCAGAAGAATTGACACATTTGAACCTTGGTGTTGGCAAAGAGTATTGAGTGTACCATGGGCTACCAAAAGAGATGCAATCTAAGAAGATCTGAATAGACCTACTTTCATCCCTCAGCAAGTGTTCAGTTTCTATGATGGTTAATATTGAGTGTCATTTGGCTGGGCCATGATTCTCAGTGATTTAGCAGTTATTATGTCATTCCCCATGATGAGATCTGATATAATGTAATCACCTCCATGATGAGATGTGCTATGAGCTGCCAATCAGTTGAAAGGAAGTTTCTCAAGGGTGTGGCCTGCTTCCAATATACGTATGGACATCCTTGGATGTCCTTCTGGCTTTCTGCTGGATCTGGATCCTGCATCTGGCTCATCATCATCTCCAATTCCTGGACTTGAACATATCATATTGCCTGCCAATTTTGGTATTGCTGCCTTTGTAGCCAATGAGCCAATAAGCTGCCATTTTACCTCTTGATGTTGGATTTCTCAACCTCCAAAACCAGCAGCTGGCTATATTGTCTACCAATCTTGGGTTTGTCAGCCCCAGCAGCTACATGAGTCAGGAGAAGCCTCCAGCTTGATGTTTGACACACAGACTTGGGACTTGCCAGCCTATAAACTGCATGAGCCATTTCTTTGAGGTAAATTTCTCTCTCTCTCTCTATCTATCTATCTGTCTATCTATCTATCTATCTACCTATCTATCTATCTACCTACCTATATAGCACTTACTGATGAAGACCAAAGACTACAGCCTTCAATATGGGTTGCATCTCAACATAAGAAAACAAGAATCCTTACAACTGGACAAATATGGATGGATGGATGGATGTAATAGACAGATAGATTAGATAGATATGTAGATAGATAGATAGATAGATAGATGTGTGTGTGTGTGTGTGTGTGTATTTCTCTGGTTTTGCTTCTCTAGAAAGTCCAACTAAAGACAGCTCCTAAAATGAGATGTCACTTAAGAGAAGCACATCACTGTTCCCAACTCCAGCTCTCTAGTCATGTCTCAGAGTTTCATCCAGGAGGAGAAGCAGATAATAAAACCAAAAAATAACCAAAAAATAGTCAATTTTTACTCATAGTGACCTTATAAGACAGAGAAGAACTATCTCCATAGGGTTTCCAGGCTGTAAGCAGATTGGAAGCAGATTGCCTTATCTTGCTCACATGAAGTGGCTTGTAGGGTTGAACCACCAGCTTTTGGTTAGCAAGCTGATGCTTTAACCACAATGCAGGCAGAGCTCCTTGGACATAAAATAGAAAGCCCTAAATCTCTTCTCAAAGGAATGTAATTCATTGCAGTGGAGTTCAGATAAATGCAAACTAAATGTATTCACAAAAACAGCGGATGTTGTGGCAAAATGCAATTGAGAGGACAGTGGTAGATTCTCTGGTGATATATGCTAAACTGTAACCAGAATAGTTCACCAGAGAGAACTGGGAAAAGAGAACTTCCTGGATCAAAACAAGTATCAAACTCTGATCTTAGGATCTATCCCTTCAAAGGAGTTTGAATTTGCTTGGATCATGCTGTGGAGAAATTTATGCCTCAGAGCATTGTTGAAAACAATAAAGCACTCAGCTAGCATTTATTAGAGCTGAGCAGCTGGGTGTAGTCAGGGAAAAAGATAAAGAAAGCCTGTCAATAACACTGTCATCCCAGATGTCTCTGGACACACCCAAGCCTGGGCCCTCTGAAGAGCACCAGTATCCAGAGTTGCTACAATATATTATATAAAATGTCCAGTTTCTAACAACAAAAAAAGTTATGACACATGGAAAGAAACAGGAAAGTATGACACATACGCAAGAAAATAATCAGGCAACAGAAATTGTCTATGAGAATAATCAGGTGTTGATTTTAAAAGGCAAACATTTCAGAGTAGTCATTGGAAATACATTTAAAGAACAAAGAAGACCATGTTCAATGAAGTAAAGTAAAATATATGACAATGTCACATCAAGTAGAAAATACTAATAAAGACATAAAAATCATAAAGAAGAATCACATGGAATTTCTGGAATTGAAAAGTACTAAAATAAAAAATTCAACAAGAGATTTGAACTGGCAGAGAAAAAAATTAGTGAACTTGAAGATCAATCAGTGGAGATTATGCAATCCCAAGAACAAAAAGAATAAACAATAAAGAAAAATAAAGACAATTTCAAAGAAATGTAGGCCAGATTTAACCACATGGACATATGCAATGCCTAAAGAAAGTACCAGAAAAAGAGAGGAGAACAACAAACTCTAAGTAGGATAAACACAAAGATATCCACAAACAGTCACATCATAGCAAAAATGATGTACGTTCTCTGACCACAGTGGAATGGAATTAGAAATAACAGAAAGAAATTTGTGAAACTCACAAATCACCCTAAAACACCAATAGGTTAATAAAGAAATCAAAAGGGAATTTAGAAAATACTTTGAGAGAAATGAAAATGAAAACACAGTATGTCAGATTTATGGAATGAAGTTAAAGCAGTGAATAAGAGGAAATTTAAAACTTTAAATTCCTGTATCAAAAAAGGAAGAAAGTTCTCAAATCAATAACTTAACTTTTGACATTTAGACACTGGAAAAAGAAGAGAAAATTATACCTGAAACAACAAAAAGGGAAGAAAGTATAAATTTTAGAGCATAAAGTAGTGAAATAGAGAACAAAACAAAGAAAATGAATGAAATGAAAAGCTATTTCTTTAAAAATATAAACAAAATTAACAAACAGGAAGAGTGGGCAATCTACTTCTGTAGTGATATCGCCTCAGAAACCCAAGGAGGGGTTGCTATGAGTCAGATCTGACTCAATGGCAGTGAGTAAGAGTTAGGTAAATTAATCAAAGAGAAAAACAGAAAGAAGACTCAAATTACTAGAACCAGAATTAAATGAGGGCACATTACAACAAACTTTCTAAAACCAAAAAACCCACTGCCAAAACTCCAATTCATAGTAACCCTATAAGGCAGAGTAAAACCTCCCCATAGAGTTTCCAAGGCTGTAATCTTTACAGAAGCAGATTGTCATGTCTTCTTCACACAGAGTGGCTGGCGGATTCAAACCACTGACCTTTTGGCTATCAGCCAAGCACTTTAGTCACTTTGCCACCAGACCTCCTTACAAAAAACCATAGAAAAATAAAAAGGATTATAAAAGAATGCTATGAACAATTGTACACCAATATATTAGATAACTAAGATGAAAATTAACAAAGTCCTAGAAAAATTATCAAAACTGACTTAAGAGAAAATAGACAATCTGAATAAAACTAGAACAATCACTCACTTCTCATTTATCCACATGGTTAAGTTCCAAAGATCAGGTTGTTATGCAAAATGAGCATTATGCAAGAGTCAGGAGCCATGCTCCATCTTCAGTGCCATGTCCCAGTTGGCAGTTTAGTGCCCTTGGATGCTCCTGGTGTATCTCAGGATGTGCATGGTGCAGCAAGGCCCTCTTGCCCACCACACCTACCCCAACTACCGCAGAGCCTATGGGCTGGGGTGGTGGTGGTGGTGGTGGCCAAGTGTTCTGGTTACCTAGTGCCTCTCTGACAAGAATATACCAGAAATGGAATGGCCTTAACAAACAGAAGTTTATTCTCTAACAATTTGGAGGCTTTAAGTCCAAGTTCAAAGTGCCAGGTTCTAGGGGCTGGGTGAAAGCCCCTCAGCCTTGGGTTTCAGCTCTACCTCTAGCTCCCAGCCAACTGAAGCTAGAAGCTTTTCTTCACTAAGACAGCTGCTGGCTGCTGAGGTTTCCAAGGCCAAGGTTGACAAATAAAAAGGCACAGTCCCGATATTACCAAATCACATGCAGGCCATTAATTTAAGTCCATTGTAAGTCCCAAGGTTGGCAGAGCATGGCAGGCTGCTGAACAATGGCATAGCTAAATGCAGGGTCCAAGTGTGCCATAAGCTAGAGACCATTCCCAAGGCTTCTCCTTATATACAGGAAATACACCACATCCCAAAGGCAGCTCTCGGCTGCTTGTTATAGATCCCACCATGGAGTTGATTGCCAGTCTCATCATAGGGAATAACTTCCACCAGCTACCCAGCCACTCAACCAAACCTAGCCAAGCTGACACACAAACATAGCCACCACACTGAGTGTTGCCCACTACCTACCACCTACTGCCATCCATCTTGGATCCCATGTGTCCTTTACCTGCCACCACCTGCTGCCCACCCTGGTCAGGGAACCCATTCATCTTGTCTGTCCAAGACCATGCAGCTCCTTTCCCCCTCTCCCTTTTCCCATTTCTCTCTTCTGACCTCCCCAACACATTCGGGGCTTTGTAGATATTCCCCTGCTCACCTGAAGCCTTGTATCATCCTGCTGTCACACCATACCCTCCATGATTGGACTGAGATATCATGGATGAAAAGGAGAAGGTATTCTGCTCCTGGTTGGCCACAGTCACTTGCATGGCCTGATCATCACTAACATCACCAGGACTTCTGGTAAATCATTCATGGTGGCCCTTAGAGGGAGCCCTGGGCCAGGACACATCCCCACATGGGGCCCACACTATTGGGAGTACTTACTGCCTGATAATTTTTTCAAAGTTGTTGTAAATGCAAAATTCTGGATAATGAAATAGTAGGTAAGTGAGGAGAAAGTGTAATCAGAAAACTACCCACAAAAAAAAAAAAAAAAGCCACTTCAAGGTGGCTTCACAGGTGAATATTAGCAAATATAAAATTTTGAAATATATTAATAACACCAATTCTTCACATACTCTACCAAAAAATAGAAGGAACACCTCCTAACTCATTTTATGAAGCCAGAATTATTTTGATACTAAAACTAGAGAAGGATATCACATGAAAAGAAAACTATATACCAATATCCCCTGTGTACATAGATGTAAAAATTCTCAGCAAAATACTAGCAAACTGGACTTCCAATAAGATGGCAAAATAGGCAGACAAGCTACACAAACCCTCTTCAACAAAGAAAAGATAAACCAATTGACACAGACAAAGAAGATAATCATGGAGCCCTGACCCTTGAAAGGAAAGACACGGAAGTGGATTAAACTCCAACTAGTAGAAGAATCTGCATGAAAACAGTGAATAAGGAGATAAAGAGAGCTGTGGACTGTCAGCGATCCTGATGGCACAGACAGTTTGGATATCTCCAAGTGGTGTTAGGACCTGAGAATTTACCTAAAAATCAGCCCTGCTCACCAAGGTCTCCATGGACAACTACAGTGGTAGCTGATGACTAAAAAGGCAAAGAGCAAAGTGGGAGACAAACTGAGCTGTGAACTTTCAGCTGCCCAGAAGGTACAGCTATTTTGAATGTTTACAAGTGGTTCAGCTCTTTGGGATGTTTAAAGCAACAGTGTTCTTGTTCAGATTCCAGGGACCTAAGAATAGGCTCCACTTGCCGAGGATAGCACAGACATACCAGAGGGTGATAACTGGAAAACTACCAGAGATCTGTGCACCCACTCTCATTCTCTATCACACCCATGAGGAGACAGGTGGTGAGTGTATAAGTGCTTCCAACTAGCAAATAGAGGAGCACAGTATCCTGCTTACTCAGATACATCCAAACAAAACAAAGAAAATGAAAATCTTAGACAAATCCCTCCAACATACAATCATCAGATAAATATAAATACAATGTCATAATGTCTCAGAGACAACAGACCATTACAGTCTACACAAAGAAACAAGATAAAGCAGTAGAAACAAAGGAGCAGGATACAGATCCAGAACACATCCTGGAGGAAGAAGCAGCATTGGAACTCCTTGATAAAGAATTCAAAAGATTTATATTTAGGTACCTTAAATGGCTTAAGAGATAGACCAAGGAAAATACTAAAAAGACTAAGGAAAACACAGACAAAAATCTAGAACAATTTTAGAAGACAATATAAGAATAAAATGACAAAATAAATGAAAAATTAGAAAGGATACAAAATCAACAGATAGAAATCCAGAAGATTAATACTAAATTTTCAAAAATAGATAACACATTGAATGGGCAAAGGAGTAGAATCAAATCAATGGAAGATAGAATTAGTGAGATTGAAGACAAATATATTAACACTTCTTTGGAAAGGGATCAATTAGACAAAAGAGGAAAACAAAATGAAGAAAGCCTAAGATTCATGTGGGCTACCATCAAGAGGAATAACCTACATGTAAACTGAATGCCAGAGCAGGAAGAGACAAATAAAACCAAAGAGCAAATAGTGGAAGATTTGTTGGAAGAGAATTTCCCTGATACAATGAAGATGAGAATATAACAATTCAAGAAGTCTAATGAACCCCAAACAAGATAGACCCCAAAAGAAAATCACCAAGACATATCATCATCAAACTCACCAAAACAAAAGACAAACAAAGATTCCTGAAAACAGCACAGGAAAAACAAAAAGTTTCCTACAAAGGGCAACAAATAAGACTAAGTTCTGATTTCTCGGCAGAAACCATGAGGCAAGAAAGCAATGGGATGGTACATATAAAACTCTGAAAGAAAAAAAAATTCCAACCAAGAATTATATATCCACCAAAAGTATCCCTCAGAAATGACAGTGAAATTAGGATATCTCCAGAAATTAAGAGAATTTGTTAAAACCAGACCAACAAAACAAGAGATGCTAAAGGGAGTCATTTGGACAGAGAACAAACAACAAACCATGAACACACATGATGACATAAGCTAGAAATCAACTCACTTATGGAAGTATACAAAGTAAAATAAGTTTACAAGATTGTAAACAGGGAACCAGAGACATCAATTGGCAAATGAGGACAACTACAAACCAAAAAGAGGGAAAAAATAGTGTAGTTACAGAACTTCCAAATAGTGAGGAAGTCAAGACAATTCCAAGATTGATCGGACAGTTCTGAACTTGGGTAGAAAATTGTAAATTACAGGGAAACTTCAAGGAAAAATGATAAATGATCATATAAAGATAAAAAAAGAGGAAAAGCACAAATATTTAGCAAATATGAAAACATAGCAATGAAGGAGATGATAACATGATTCATAAACAAAATGAGTTCAGCACAGAAAATTATGTGGAATAAAGAAATCAATAACACCACAAATAAACACATAACAAAATGACAGCAAAAAACACATACTTGTTGATAATTACATGGAATGTAAATGGACTAAATGAACCACTCAAGAGATAGAGAGTTGCAGACTGCATACGAAAACATAAGCTATTAATATGCTGTCTACAAGAGACACACCTTAGAGACAAAGACAAAAATAGACTAAAATCAAAGGTCGTAAAAAAATATGCTAATGTCAATCAAAAAGGAGCAAGAGTGGCAATATTAATTTCTGATAAAATTGACTTTAAGACAAAACCACCATAAAAGACAAGGAAGGACATTATATAATGAGTAAAAGATCCATTTAACAAGAGGACATAACCATAATAAATATCTATGTACTTAATGAAATAGCCCCAAAATACATAAATCAGACTTTAACAGAATTGAAAAGACAAACAGATGACTCCACAGTCAATGTAGGAGACATTAATACACCATTTTCAATAAAAGATAGAACAACTGGAAAGAAACTCAACAAAGACACAGAAAAACTAAATACAATCCACCAACTTGACCTTATAGACATCTACAGAGCACTTCACTCAACAACAGCACAATATACATAATTTTCCACTGCACATGGAACACTCTCCAGGATAGAGCATATGTTAGGCTACAAAGTAAGCTATAATAAATTTTAAAACATTGAAATACAGCAAAGCATCTTCTTACATCACAATGCTATAAAATTAGAAATCAACAATAGGAAGATCAATGGAAAAAGAGCAAATAGATGGGAACTGAATAATACCTCCTTAAAAATGACTAGGTAATAGAAGAAATAAGAAATGAATTAAAAACTTCCTTGCCTCAAACGAGATTGAAAACACAACATACCAAAATCTTTGGGACACAGCAAAAGTGGTGACCAGAGGCCAATTTATAGCAATAAGTGAACATATCAAAACAGAAGAAAGAGCCAAAATCAACACGTTAACCCAACATCTCCACAATTAGAAAACAAAGTAGAAAGAAAAAAAAAAAAAAACTTCTACAGTCCCAGAAGAAAAGAAATAATAAAGATTCAAACAGAAATAAATGAAACAGAAAATAGAAAAACAATAAAAAAAATCAACAAGACCAGGAGTTGGTTTTTTTAAAAGATCAATAAAATTGACAAACCACTGGCAAATTTAACAAAGGAAAAGAGGGAGAGAATAGAAATAACACAAATAAGAAACAAATTGGGTGACATCACAACAGAACCAACTGAAATAAAAAGGGTAATATCAGGATAAGAAGAACTATACTCCAAGAAATTTGAAAATCTAGAAGAAATGGGCAGATTTCTAGAAACATAGTACTTACCTAAACAAAATGAGCTGAGATGGAAAATTTGAACAGATCCATAACAAAAGAAGAAATTGAACAGGCCATAAAAAATTACCAACAAAAAAAAGTCCTGGCCCAGATGGTTTCACTAGAGAATTCTACCAAACGTTTAGAAGAGAACTGACACCAATCCTACTCAAACTATTCCCAAACATACAAAAGGATGGACTCTCCCTGTGTTTAGCTGAGTTCTCTAGAGAAGCAAAACTGGTAAAGCTTATATATACATAGAGTGAAAAAGAAATTTATTTCAGAACATGGCTCACAAACTTACAAAAATGGCAAGTCCCAAGATCTTGGATCAAACATCAAGCTGGAGGCTTTTCCTGATTGACGCAGCTGCAGGGCTGACGAGTTCAAAGCTGGCAGGCTGTTGACTGCAAGGAATGATGAACCAAAGATCTCTAAGTCAAATGGTGGATTGTTCGCTCATGGACAGTTGTAGGCAGCACAACAGGATCCCAATCCACAGAAGAGTGTCTTTTCCCAGGATATCAATAAATATATTGGAAGCAGGCCACACCCCTAGGGAAACTGCCTTTCAACAGATTAGCTGCTCAAAATATATATACCCAATCCCATCATGGGAATAACACATATCACAATTGCTTAAACTACACAGAATTGGGGTCCAGCCAAGTTGACACACAGCTCCAACTATTTCACTCCCCTAATTCATTTTATGATGCAAGTATAACCTTGATACTAAAACCAGGCAAAGACATCAATAAAAAGGAAAACTACAGACCAATATCTCTTACGAATGAATATAGACACAAAAATCTTCAACAAAATCCAATCCAATAGACTCCAACAACATATTAGAAAACCACAACACATTATGACCAAGTGAGGTTCATACTAGGTATGCAAGGATGGTTCAACATTAGAAAAACAATCAATATAATCTATCACATAAGTAAAATAAAGAAAAACAACCAAATTATCATATCAGTTGTTGCAGAAAGGGCATTGGATAAAATCCAACACCCATTCCTGATCAAAACTCTCAGAAAAATAGGACTAGAAAGGAGATTACTCAACATAACAAAGGGCATATGGGCAAAACCAACAGCCAACAGTATTCTCAACGGAGAGAGACTGAAATCATTCTCCTTGCAAACAGGAATCAGACAAGGATGCCCTCTATCACCATTTGCATTCAATATTGTATTGGAAGTACTATCCAGGGCCATAAGGCAAGAAAAGGAAATCAGAGGCATCCAAATTGGTAACGAAGAAGTCAAACTATCCCTATTTGCTAATGATATGATCCTGCACATAGAAAACTGAAGAGACTCAGCAAGAAAACTATTGGAACTAATTGAGAGATTTAGCACAGTGGCAGGATACAAGATCAACATACATAAATCAGTTGGATTCCTCTATACCAACAAAGAGATTGCTGAAAAAGAAATAATGAAATCAATAACATTTACAATAGCAACCAAAAAAATAAAATACTTGGGAATAAACCATACCAGGAACACAAAAGACTTGTACAGACAAAACTACAAAAGACTGCTCTAAGAAACCATAAGAGATCTACATAAATGGAAGAACATACCATGCTCCTGGACAGGAAGATTGAATATTGTGAAAATGTCAATACTACCCAAAGCAATCCATACATTCAATGCAGTCCCAATCCAGATCCCATCAACAGTCTTTAAGGATATGGAAAAAACAATTATATGTTTTGTAAGGAAAGGAAAGAGAACTCGGATAAGCAAAGCACTATTGAAGAAACAAAGTAGGACATCTCACACTCCCAGATTGTGAAACCTAGTATACAGCCACAGTAGTCAAAACTGCCTAGTATTGGTACAATGACAGACTCAAGACCAGTGGAATAGAATTGAGAACCCAGAAATAGATTAAAAAATCATGTCAGCTGATTTTTGACAAAGGGCTGAAATCCATTACATGGGGAAGCAATCATTTAACAAATTGTGCTGGCAAAACTGAATATCCATTTGCAGAAAAAATAAACAAGATCCATACCTCACACCATACACAAAAACTAACTCCATATGGATCAAGGACTTAAATGTGAAACCTAAAATGATAAAGTTCCTCAAGGAAAAACTAGGGGTAAATTTAGAGACCCTAAATATATATGCCATGGGAGCTCTGGTAGCATAGTGTCTAAGGCATTTGACTGCTTACCAGAAGTCTGGTGGTTCAAACCCACCATCCACTCCTTAGAAGGAAAGTTGGGCAATCTACTTCCATACCGATACCACCTCGGAAACCCAAAGAGGGGTCGCTGTGAGTCGGATTGGACTCAGTGGCAATGCATTGCATTGCATTTTGTCAATATGAAAAACCCATAGTGGGTTTTTCATAAACATTACTTGGTGGTGAAGACTGGATTTTTTACCCCTAAAATCAAGAACAGTCAAGGATATTTGCTCTCACCACTTCTATTCAACATGTAACTCTAAATTCTAGCCAGGATATTTAAGGAAGGAAACCCAGGGGTAAAACTTCATGATCTTGAATTCAGCAATGGATTCTTAGATAGGGCACCAAAACCATGAGCCACAAATGCAAAATTTAAAGAACTGAACGTCATTTAATTTTTTTTTTTTTTTTTTCGTAAAATGAAAGTTGCCTCATAGTATACTATCAATCGATTGAAAGGGTAACCAAGAGAATGGAAGAAAATATTTGCAATCATATATCTGATAAGGGACTTGCATCTACAATATAAAGAACTCTTGTAACTCAATACTAAAGAAATAAACCCAATTTAAAAATGAGCAAAGGATCTAAATAGACATTTCTCCAAGAAAGGAATACAAATAGTCAGTAATCATATGAAAAGATATTCAAAATTATTACTCAGGAAAATGCAAATCAAAATCACAAAGACATACTACTTCTCATCCTCTAGGTTGGTTATAATTTTAAAAATCAAATAATAAGTTTTTTGCAAGGATGAGGAGAATTGAAATCCTTATACATTGCTTGTGGGAATGTAAACTATGCTGGCCTTTGGAAAACAATTTGACAGTTTCTCAAATGGCTAAACCTTGAGACCCAGTCCACACATACAAGCCAGTCCACACAAAAATGTATAAACAAATATTTATAGCAGCATTAGTCATAGTAGCCAAAAGGTGAAAACAATCCAAATGTCCATCAACAGATTAAAGAATAAACAAAATGTGGTATTGCCTACAATGGAATATTACTCAGTCATAATAAAGGAATGAAGTACTGACACATGTTACAACATGAATATAATTTTAAATCATGTGTTTACTATTTGAGAAGGTCATTTTCACATAATTATGTCAAAATTAATGATTAAAAAATATCCCTCTTACTCTGGAATTTCTCTCCCTGCTGCAATCAACTTGTTGGTCCATTTTTTAATCTGCTAATAGCATTGCAAACTCTGTTCCTCATTTTGTCATTTCAGGATGTTAAATCAGCTTTTTAACATTTGTGATTCCACACTATTTCTAATTATTGTATTGGCAAGAGAAAGTATGTTAATTGTCTTACCTTAAAACCTAATCATTGTCTTTTATCTTTATCTTTTTTCTTTGTTGGCCAAAGAGCCATGTTTTGTTTGCTTTTAGATTTTCTTTTTTCTTTCTCAATCAGCCCATATTTTTTCCATATCTATTTCTTTACTGCAAATTTTACACATTTGTTTTTAGAAATAAAATATTAAAATGTGAACATGTCTATTAAATAATTATATTCAGACATATATAAAACTATGTAACTCTATTCTGCTAATAAGAATTCAGATTTATAATTTGTCATACTAAAAATAGACTTCTAGGATAAATGGAAATTCTAGGCTAAAGGAAATGTCTGAGATGAAATAAAGATAGCATGAATCCAAACTGACACAAAAACCAGTTCATTTTGATTCAGCCTGTAAAACTCTACATATAATGTAGCTTTTGCAAGGTAGATTTCTCCACTCTTTGGACATTTTCAAAAACTTTCAACAAGCCCCTGCTAAGCATGTTCTTAGCTCCTCAAAGTATTGCCTCAAGTTTCTTCCTGCCTTAACTGCCTCAAATAGCAAAAAGTACATCTATTGTTCAACTGTTATGTGTTAATGCCACTAAGTTTACTTTTTTCCTAATAGTATTATTTAACATGTTTGTAAAAATCGCATGATAACCATTGCTCTAAAATTGCAAGAATAAAGCTAATTGCATATTATTTCCAAGCTGACTACAAAAAGAATAAAAATTCAGAAAAGAATATATAACAACAACAACAACAATAAAAGAGATAATGTAATACAAGGACTTTAATGAGGGAGTTATTTAAAGAATTGTGAAAAGTGTCAAATTAACTAACAAGGGATGCTGAGATACCAGACATGGGACAGAAAGAAACTGCTGGTATCACTTGGGCTGATGGGGGAAGGGTATGAAAAGTGTTGGTGCAGCCCTGTGACACAGCATTGAGGGACAGGTCACCCAGAAGTATCTGTAGCTCTTGAGGGACTCAGCTACTGTAAGGGGGGGGGGAGGGGAGGATATGGGGATATTATCCCAGATCTTTCTCCTCTGTTCTTTGATTTCCAGCCAGTGTCTTCCATTGGACAAACATACAAGAAAACCACCAACTAGGGAATAAAGTCTGTAGGGATCAGACACCTTGAGCCTAAGTGAGAGAAAATAAGAACTGGCAATTTATCTGTGGACAAAATGTGGAATAAGAATACCTAGGTGTTAGGAACTCTGGTAGCATAGTGACTAAGGCACTTGACTGCTAACCAGAAAGCTGGGGGTTCAAACCCACCAGCCACTCCTGGAACCCACCAGCCACTCCTCAGAAGGAAGGTTGGGCAATCTACTTCCATAGTGATACTGCCTCAGAAACCCAAGGAGGGGTTGCTATGAATCGGATCTGACTCCACAGCACACAACAACAACAACAACAGGTGTTAGGAAAAAGGAACCTAGAAATCACAAGAAGTATCTAGACCAAATACCCAAGACTCAGATATAGCTACCAATTTTTAGAAGTTCCCAAGATTACTGGAATCTTTACTTCCCTGTTGTGTCTCCTCATGACCTTACCTCTAATGAACAACCTACTTTCATTGTGAAGCTCTATCCACCTGGGTGATGTATTATAATTTTCCCAGAGAGAAATCTAGAAGTTGATGTAAATAAATTGGCATTCCTTTTTATGGATTCTGGGTTGTATATTGAAATGCTCAGTCACATGAGGAGAAGCCTGGTTGTTGGGAACCAGCTATATCTGTTTATCTGAATTGAAGCTAAGGAGCCCCCACTATGATGATTATGATGCCAGGAGGCCACTTTTTCATTGAGGCTACTGCTTGTACGTGGAAGTAACCATCTCTGACATACTTGCCCAATTTAGTCTCAAAATTCTGTCATAACAGCTAAGCCACTACTATTAAATATAGTGCAGAAGTTATCACAAAATTCATTCAAATCTCCATAGTGCCTGAGTCTTTGATAGTAGGGTATCCAATTGTGAAGAACACTATGGCGTTTTGTCTTATACAATGCAAACATCACTGTGGTTGTGAAAATCAAGGTCATAGCAGGAAAATAATCCCATTCAAATGACTCCATTGAAGAGACTTTAATGAAGGGAGTATTTCAGAGGTGTGAGTAGGGTTAAAGGAATCAACAAAGGATGTTAAGGCACCCAGAATTTTTTAATTGTGGGAAGCTATTACCATTCTTAAAGGAAGAGGGCAGGGGTTTTGGAGGTGTAAGAGTGGGCAATGGAAAATGTTACAGGAGTCCTATGAGAGGTGGAAGTCTCCATAGCTACTTCCAAATAAGAGATGTAGGATCAGGGAAACCAAACCAAAACCAAACTCACTACCATCGGATCCCTCCTTGGGTTTCCCAGGTGTTATCACTACAGAAGTAGATTGCCCAATCTTCCTTCCGAGGAGTGGCTGGTGGGTTTGAACCACCAGCCTTTAAGTTAGCAGTCAAATGCCTTAGGCATTATACCACCAGAGCTCCCAGGATCAGGGAAGGGAAGTTGAATTCCTCTATTTCTTTCTTCTTTTGCCTTCTAGTCTCTTGTTCACATCTCCCATTAGCCTCACTTCACTCCTTGTCAGTGGCAAAAGAGTTCAGGTAATGTGGTTCATAGTGGGCAGCCTGCCTGGATATACATCGAGATAAAGAAGAACAGATGTGTGTGTGCGGTTGTAAGGATTAAAAGGAGAAGGCAAATGGAAAATAGCCAGCACAGAATCCCTCCTTAGTAAGTGACTAAAACCACTTTGTAATTGTTAAAATATTGGGAGAAGCCTAGATGTGAATCCTTTCCAAGGGGACTCAACTATTGAAGTACCAAAAAAGCTTGCTAATTAGATAACAAATGCCCAGTCAAAACTGAAAACAGCATGATAGATTCCATTTTAGTGCTAACACTAAATAGTTTGGGCACAGAGAAATTAAGAGCATAGTTCATTTCTGTTAAATCCTCTACATCAGATGCATGTATATTGTATATGCATACACATTCATTTCTGGCTTATCAGTGACATCTTACAAAAATTCTTTGGTAGTAACTCAAATTTTATTCCCTAAATTAACTCAGGTATAATGCATTATTTTGGAAAAGTGGGATTGTTATTGATGGAAATTATTTCAAATATAAATTGAGTACTCTGATTTGATATCAAAGTACAGTGACTACAGATTGTCTATATTCCTTTTTTCCCCTTGTTTAGTGTACATAAAATTACATATCTCCTTTGCACTATAACTTCATTATGTATGTCATATCTAATATGATCAAAGAATGTTTCTACGGTCAATGCATTCTTTTTCTAAATTTGGTATTTTTAACTGCTCTTTCACTTTATGTCATGAACAGGGAAAATAAGCCATATTTTAGTAAATAGTTGCAAAGAAGAAACATCATATTTCAAATGAAAATTTCACCAAATAAAGTTAATTAAATTATAGCTTTAATAAGGACAGCATCCCTATCCTCTACTCTTATGTACAATTATTGTCATACTTTTTGCTCTCTTGCTGTTAGAGCTACATCTCCCTTTGATATTATATTGAAGCAAGCTGTTTACATAGCTGTAGTTTTAATGACTCCAGAGACTTTATGCTTCTGATATTTTTATTAACATTGTAACATCTAGAACTGAAAGTAAAATATATTTTATATTTCAAATATTTACTTGGATCTTTTATAATTGGTAATTTTATAATCTCACATGCCTCAGAGGAAAAAAAAAGTAGTAGTATTTAAATATATCTTTTCTTGGAACACAATGAAACTATTAATTGTTTCCACTTCAGGACAAATCCGCATTTATCTTTCCTCTTCCCACCTTTATCTCATTGAAATAGCCTGCTTACCTGCATGTGAATACATACATGTACACACACACACACACACACAATCAATCAATTGTGGCACTGAAAAACAATAGATGGAGTAACATTGTACTCATGTTCCAGAAACTGGGTAATTTGTGTAAGATTAAAACAAAAGGATCATATTCATGGAACACTGAGTTATAGATGAGTCTTCCTGATCAAATACAGATAATAGAGGGGGCTGCTAGATACATTAATGCATCAATAAATGGATGTAATTGCCTAATAATTCTGCAGAAAATTAAATTAGTTATTTGGAATCCCATCTTGAGCAATTTTCCCATAGCTTAAAAAGAAAAGATAGATGGTAGGGGAGTGAGCTTAAGAGATAAGAAGATCAGCCCAGAAGATAACAGTATTTATTATTTAGAAGTCCCAAGAGAAGGGAGTGGTGGCAAAAAGAAAAAAAAAAAAGTTCTTGAACTGCAAATGGACTTCAGTTATTAGACAAAAGAGCTTGCCAAGCAAGTATCAGGAGGAGATTATGGATTAAATGACAGAGAAACAATAAAGAAATAAGGATAAAAAATATCTTGAGCTGAAGATAGACTTGAGTCATTAAGGGAAAAGTACCCACCAGGGTGCTAGACAGGAATATTAAAGAAAATACATAAATAAACCACTCCTTGCCATAATTCTTTAAAGAGAAGAATCCAATTCTCTGGATAGGATATAAAAAGTTTACCTAGATGAGTAAGAGATTTAAGCTAAACTAACATCAGATTCCTCAAATTATATACACTAGGAAAAAATTTGGACATGGTACTGGTAAAGAATGTGTCTTCAACTGTATAGATATACTCTATGTTTTTATGCTATGATATAAAAGTAG
>NW_006921677.1:1603638-1619568 GCF_000298275.1 Orycteropus afer afer
ACTACGGAAGTAGATTGCCCCATCTTCCTTCCGAGGAGTGGCTGGTGGGTTTGAACCACCAGCCTTCTGGTTAGCAGTCAAGTGTCTTAGCCACTATGCTACCAGATACACACACGCACACACACACACTCTTAATAAATGGAACCTGATTTATATTAATCATCATGTGGAGAAGTATTAACAAAAATTGAAAGAATGTAGTATATATTTATACACAAACCTTCAGAGTTACCAAGAACATTCCCCTTATATTTCCCATTCCTCTAATAATTCTGAGGCATCATCTCCACTGTGCTGGAAATCCCTTCTCTTATCTTCAATAACAAAGCAAAAGATGTGGTTAATGGATAATCACACTTCCTAGGAATTTTCCTCTTGCAGGTGACGTACTTCACCCTCTTTTATATTTCCAAAATTATAAAAAGTTTTCAGACATATTATTCATTAGACATTTCCTACTATTTAGACTTTAGAGAAATCACTATTATTAAATCATTTGGAAAATGTTTCATTTCAGAATATTTATTTTATATCCTATGTATTCTCATCTCACTAGAAATAATAGGGGCATAAAAATAATTTGTATTACAATGAATATTAGTGCAAAACAAATAAGAAAACTTTTTCATATTGCACAAATGTTAACTGTTCAAATCTAATGGCATGAGTTTTAATAGCTTATTAAACATCTATTCTATTTTCCTACAACTATAGATATCATACTGCATAAAAAACATTTTATATATCATGCTCAATAAATTATTTAGCTTTGTCTCCTTTCTCTCTTTCACTCACTCACACATATAACTTGAATACTACTACTCATCTTAATTTATAATTTGTAATTCTACTGAGTTAGAGTTAATTTAGACATACACAGAGACACACACACATTCATAATATACACAATCATGAAACAATTAAAGATACACTAGTATCACTATTACTGCAGGTATCCTAAAGTAAGACGATAGGACGAAAGAATCCACTGTTTTACAGAGGCATTCTAACCATTTAGGTGAAAGTTACACTATACAATTAATACTATATTGCTTAAGAAAAAAAAAAATACTATAGAGAATAGCTTTCCATCTAATCCACTCCTGTGATCATTTTAGGTAGACAATCCAAACATGAACCCATGCTTCTTTTCTCTACATATTTTTAAGTGTTTCCCAGTCCTAGAACACTTTTTTGAACCAACATTCAGCTAAGAACCTCATGCTTCTTGACCATTTCGTCTGATCATTGAACACCCACTGAGTTTGGTCTTTGTTGTCTTTCCATTAGAAAGTAAGTCTAACATTCATACGCAGTGACAGTTGTAGTCTATCAGATTCCTTTCACTATCTTTTGAGGTAGGGGGAGAGGTCACCAGGTATACATTTCCTATTCTATATTGTTTTAAAGCTTCCCTCGCTTGAAACAAATACTTTCAGATCTTTTAGCTTCTCTGGGAGCACTAAATCTCTTGAGATTTCTTTGAAAGAGGTAGTATCAGATTAAAATCAGTTCTTCTTTTCTCTGAAAAGAAGTGAAAAGAATTAGATGGTGAATATCACATCATTTCCCTGAAAATATCACCCTTAATACTAAAGTAATATAAGCAGTCTTTTCACATATAGAGCACATGCCATGTGCTTCTCTTTTCCCTAAGGCCAATAGCTCAAAGCAGCTGCCCCTGTTTTAATATCAAAGTAGAAGATCCCATAGTCTATGTTCCAGAAGCTATTCCTTTTAGTTAATAATAAATTATGAAGGGAAGTGAAAAATTATAAAGAGAATTCAACATTTCATCCTTCCTATCTTACCTTGATAGAAATAAACACTTGGAAATGCATATTATCTTTTCTTGGGGGGGGTGTTATTTTCTCAAAACACAGGTTCAGAAAGACTTCTATAGTGTATTTAGAGAAATGGTGTTGCCACTTATTGAAAGGTGTGACTTGATACTTAGAAATACAACAAATTGTGGAAATTTTAGCCCTACAAACGTATTTTTTACCAGGCAGTGTTTCATTCTGTTGTACATAGGGTTGCTATGAGCTTGTGCTAACTGGACTGCACCTAACAACAAGAAGGTGGTTCTTTGTCCAGATACTGGACACTCACAAGAGAAGTAGACAAAAGGAATTTCTAACATGGAAAAAGACTGCTTTAACAGATAACTTAAGATCCAGTTTTCTTTTCTTTCTATATTTGAGTTTTCCCAGAGATGCACTTCTGTCACTAAACAAGTAACCACTGAGCAACAATTAAGTGTCAGGCATTGTGCTATATGCTGAAGGCTTAATAGTGAACAGAAGCAGAAATAGCCCCTTTTTCAAGAAGATCAATGGTGCACAGCAACAAGTCCACTCTGTTAGGGTACTCTTAAGGGGCAGTACTGCACATAACCCGTACTCATTAGGACTCAGTCAATTTTCACAATAAAGTGCATCTAAATGTGTCTGGCCTAATGGCTGGGAATTCTGGTATCAGGAGACTTCCGTAAAAAGATTGAAATGGAAGTTCTGGAAGCTTCTATTTCCCAAAAAACTGCCTGCCATATGATTTCTATAAAGTTCTGCTGTTGTTGTTGTTGTTAGGTGCTGTCGAGTTGTCTCTGACTCATAGCAACCTTATGTACAACAGAACAAAACACTGCCTGGTCCTGTGCCATCCTCATGATCATTGCTATACCTGAGCCCATTGTTGCAGCCACTGTGTCAGTCCATCTTGTTGAGGGCCTTCCCCTTTTTCATTGACCCTCTATTTGGCCAAGCATGATATCCTTCTCCAGGGAATGGTTCTTTCTGACAACATGACCAAAGGAGTTGAGAAGAAGTTTGGCCATTCTCGCTTCCAAGGAGCAGCACTTCTTCTAGCATAGATTTGTTAGTTCTTTTAGCAGTCCATGGTACTCTCAGTATTCTTTGCAACACCACAACTCAAAAGCATCAACTCTTCTTCAGTCTCCCTTATTTACTGTCCAGCTCTCACATGCATAAGAGGCAATCGAAAATACCATGTCTTGGGTTAGGCACACTTTAGTCTTCAAGGAGACATCTTTGCTCTTCAGCATTTGAGAGAAGTCTTTTGCAGCAGAATTGCCCAATGTAATACATTGTCTGATGTCTTGACTGAGGCTTCCATTGGTGTTGATTGCAGAACCAAGCAATGTGAAGCCTTTGACAACTTTAATCTTTCCTCCATTTATTGTGATGCTGTTTATTGGTTAAGTTGTGAGGATTTTTGTTTTATTTATATTGAGGTGTAATCTATATTGTAGACTGTAGTCTTCAATCATTATCAGTAAGTCCTTCAAGTAATCCTCACTTTCAGCAAGCAAAGTTATGTCATCTGTGTATTGCAGTTTGTTAATGAATCTTCCTCCAATCCTGATGCCATATTCTTCTTCATATAGGCCAGCTTCTCAGATTATTTGCTCAGCATACAAATTGAATAAATATGGAGAAAGGATACAACTCTGATGCACTCTCTTCTTGATTTTAAGCCATGCGGTATCCCCATATTCTATTCTAACAATAGCCTCCTGGTCTATGTACAGGTTCCTTATGAGTGCAATTAAGTGTTCTGGAATTCCCATTATGTTATCCATAATTTGTTATGACCCACACAATCGAATGCTTTTGCATAGTCAGTAGAACATAAGTAAACATCTTTCTGGTATTCTTTGATTTCACCCAAGATTCATC
Organism: Orycteropus afer afer; assembly: GCF_000298275.1. Taxonomy (NCBI): domain Eukaryota; kingdom Metazoa; phylum Chordata; class Mammalia; order Tubulidentata; family Orycteropodidae; genus Orycteropus; species Orycteropus afer. Next base: position 1,607,337 of record NW_006921677.1, read on the forward strand.
TAACATCAGCAATGATATTCCTCATTCCACATCCTCTCCTGAATCCAGCTTGCATTTCTGGAAATTCTCTGTCAATATACTACTGCAACCATTTTTGAATTATCATCAATAAGATTTTACTTGCATGTGATATTAGTGATATTGTTCGATAATTTCCACATTCTGTGGGATCCCCTTTCTTTGGAATGGGTACAAATATGGCTCTCTTCAAGTCAATTGGTGAGGCTTCTATCTTCCAAATCTCTTGGCATAGCCAAGTGAATGTCTCCAGCATGGCATCCATTTGTTGAAACATCTCAATGGGTATTCTGTCAATTCCTGGAGCCTTGTTTTTCACTAATTCATTCAGTGCAGCCTTGACTTCTTCCTTCTTGATCATATGCCACCTACTGAAATGGAAGAACATCGATCAATTCCTTTTGCTCCAATGATTCTGTGTATTCTTTCCATCTTCTTTTGATATTTCGATATTTTGCCCATAGAATCTTTCAATATTGCAAGTCTAGTCTTGAATTTGTTCTTTAGTTCTCTCAGCTTGAGAAATGCTAAGTGTGTTCTTCCCTTTTGGTTTTCTAACTCCAGGTCTTTGCACATTTCATTATAGTAATTGGCTTTGGCTTCTCAAGCTGCTCTTTGAAATCTTCTGTTCACCTCTTTTATCTTATCATTTCTTCCATTTGCTTTAGCTATACTTTGCTCAAGGGCAAGTTTCAGAGTCTCTTCTGACATCTATTTTGTTCTTTTCTTCCTTTTTCATCTTTTTAATCACCTCTTACTTTCTTCTGGGATGACGTTCTTGATGCCATCCCACAATTCCTCTGGTTTTCAGTCATTGGTGTTCAATGCATCAAATATTTTCTTTAGATGGTCTCTAAATTCAAGGGGGATATATTCAAGGTCTTATTTTGGCTCTTGTGAACTTGTTTTAATTGTCTTCAACTTCAAGTTGAACTTGCATAGATGGTCTGTTTCATAATCACCTCCCAGCCTTGTTTTGGCTGAAGATAATGAGCTCCTCCATTGTTTCTTGCCACAGATGTAGTCAATCTGATTCCTGTGTACTCCATCTGGTGAAGTCCACATGCAGTTTGTGTTGTTGAAGAAAGGTATTTTCAATGAATAAGTTGTTGGTTTTGCAAAATTCTATCATGCCATCTCCAGCGTTATTTCTGTCACCAAGGCCAAATTTTCCAACTACCAGTGATTCTTCTTTGTTTCCAACTTTTACATTCCAATCACCAGTGATAATGAACACATCTTGATTGTGTGTTCAGTCAATTTTAGACTGCAGAAGTTGGTAAAAATCTTCAATTTCCTCATCTTTGGCTTTGGTGGTTGGTGCATAAATTTGAATAATAGTATTAATGGGTCTTCCTTTGTAGGCATATAGATATTATCCTATCACTGACAGCATTGTACTTCAGAACAGATCTTGAAACATTCTTTGTGATGGTGAATGCCACACCATTCCTCTTCAATTCATCATTCCTGTCATAGTAGATCATATGGTTATCTGATTCAAAATGGCCAAATCCAGGCCATTTCAGCTCACCAGTGCCTAGACTATTGATCTTTATGCATTCTATTTCATTTTCAACAACTTCCAATTTTCCTAGATTTATACTTCATACATTCCATGTTCCAATTATTAATGGATGTTTAAGCTGTTTCTTCTCATTTGAGTCTTGCCACATCAGCAAATGGAGGTCCCAAAAGTTTTACTCTATCTATATCATCAAGGTCTGCTCTACTCTGAGGAGGCAGCTCTTCCCTAGTTGTATTTTGAGTACCTGCCAACTTGAGGAGCTTATTATCCAGCACTATATCAAGCAATGTTTCAGGGCTATTCATAAAGTTTTCCAGTAATATATCAGACAGTGTTTCACTGCTATTCATAAGGTTTTCATTGGCCAATTCTTTGAGAAGTGGATGGCCTCTTCCTTTTTCTGAGTCTGCCCTAGTCTGGAAGCTCCACTGAAATCTGTCCAGCATGGGTAACCCTGCTGGCATTTGCAACATCAGTGGCATAGCCTCTAGCCTCATAGCAACATATAAGCCACCAATGGACAACAAACTGACAGACGAGTTTGTCTCAATTGTTCCAAACCACTCTGCTCACTTCCTGGCCTCCCCTTAAAGCCACTCCAAACCCCACACCCACCTCTCCTTCTGGGCCTCCCTTAAAACTACTCCCAAAACCCCAGCGTCTGGGCCATCCTTTAAAGCCACTGCTTCAAAAAAAAAAAAAAAAAAAAAAACCCAGACATAAAGTTCTAGGACATCCCAGCAATCACAGATAAACAATGTTCCCATGAGACCTATAAATTATAAGAAATACTAACAAAAGAAAAGAGTCGTTTCCAAAGCTTCATATTTCCCTGAGGTTTATCGGAAATTCTGGTCATACCATGAGTCCAGTTAAAAAAATTAGAAATAACCTATCCATGAACCTTGGATGTTACAGTGGTTGAATATTTTTAATAGGATTCATAGACAAGACTAAATTTCATTTTTTAAATGTGTATATGGAAATGAACTACTATGACTTTAAAGATAAACTTTGAACTTAAAGTACAAATTTTGATTTCTCTCCTTTATAGTAACACAACAAATTGGGATTCCCCTCTTAGATGTTTTCCACACTGTGTTGAAATTGACTGTTCTGTCACCTGTTTCCCCACAGTCCAACATCTTTATAAAGACTAAAAGGACAGATGATAGATAGATGAGAGAGAGAGACAGTTGCCATCAAGTTGACTCCTTCTCGTGACAATGTACAAAAGGAAAAAACATCACCTGGTTCTGTGCCACCTTCACAATGGCCAACATGTTGGAGTCCATCGTTGTGGCTATTATGTCATTCTGACTCACTGAGAGTCTCCCATAACCCCACCGGCCCTCTATTTCACCAATCATGATGTCTTCCTCCAACAATTGATCCTTCTGTTAATGTATTCAAAGCAAGGGAGTTGGACACTGTTCTGTTTTGTTCTATAAGGTTTCCATTGGCTAAGTTACAGAAATAGATCCCCATGCCTTTCCTCCTAGACTATCTTAGTCTTGAAGCTCTGCTCAATCCTATCAACTATTGGTGACCCTGCTGGTATTTGAAATATTGGTGGTATTGCCTTCACCATCACAGCAACACATAAGCCACCACAGTATAACAAAATAACAGACAGGTGGTGGTATGAAGATAAATGTCATTTTGTCCAACTTTGTGTATTTTAGTGCCTGACAGAGTATCTGGAAAATACGAGGTACTCACAAACATTTTTTGAAGAAATGAATAAGCAATAAATTAATGTGTACTTTCAATTTTTAAAAGCATTACATAAGTATCTATGAGTAAATATATTACTGAAATAAATTTTATTTTTCTTGTTTTTTTTAATTTTCATATCTATTAAGTATTGAAGTCAAAGTAGTTAGTGCTAAGAGCATGCATCTGCAGTAGGACCTCCTAGATTAAATCTCACTTCCATCAGTGATTTCAAGTTACGTCAACTTACTTCTCTTATGGCTCAATCTCTTCATCTGTAAACTATGATGTTCCTGTTAGAATAGTTGTGAGGATAACATAAGAGAATTACTATAAAAAATCATCTTGGAAGAATGGCCTGGCAATCTACTTCTAAAAACTCAAGTATTGGAAACCTTACAAAGCACAGTTCTACTCTGACACACGGGAGATCTGGTAGCATAGTGCCTAAGGCACTTGACTGCTATCCAGATGGCTGGTGGTTCAAACCCACCAGCCACTCCTTGGAAGGAAGGTTGGGCAATCTACTTCCATAGAGATATTGCCTCGGAAACTCAAGGAGAGGTCACTATGAGTCACGTCCAGCTCGATGGCACACAACATCAAACACCCTGACACACATGGTATTGCCATGAGTTAGGATTGACTCAATGGCAACTGGTTTGATTTTAAGGAATGAACTTTGTATGAAAAATGAAGAGTGAGATAAATCAAAAATCCAACATTTCTGGAAGGATATTCACTAAAATATTAACTTACAGTGTTTGTATGTTTTAATTACATAGACATTGTAATGTTTAAATTAAATTACTAATTATATTCAAAGGAGAACACTGAGAGATGAAGTTAGAGATGAAATGAAGGAGACTATATAGAACTTCACTGGCCATTCATTGTGAGGATGTTGGCTTTTATTCTGAGTAAGCCCTTGGAAGGGTTTAGTAGGAGAATGACAATGACATGAGCTAAGTTTTAAAAAGACTACTCTGTCTAATGGGTTAAGAATTGACTTAAAGGGAAGGAGAGCAGAATCTGGCAAGAAATGATCATGACTTCTGAAGTGTGGTATAGGAAATAGAGGTGGTGAGAACTGATCAGAGGTTGGATATATTTTGGAAGTAAAACCTGCAGGATTCCTGATGGATAAGAAGTAGGGTATATGAAATAGATTGAAATCAAGGCAAGCTTCAAAAGTTTTGGCTTGAGCAACCAGAAGGATCAAATTATCATGAAGTGGGATGGAAAAGAGTGGAGGTAGAGAAGATGTTAGGAGGAAGAACAGGAGTTTAACTTTTGATGTTTGAGTTTATGATACTTGTTAAATATATGAATTGCAGATATCAATATTACAGATACTGGTCTGGAATTCAAAAAGGATGTCTGAACTGCAAATATAGCAACACTGGGCTCAAATATAGCAACAATTGTGAGGGTGATGCAAAACCAGGAAGTTGTTTCATTCTGTTGTACATAGGGTCACTATGAATACGAAACAACTCCATAGCTTCTAACAACAACAACAATCTGCTTTACTTAAGGCCAACTGATTTAAATGTTAATCATATGGAAATATATCATAGCAACATCTACTTTAGTGTGTTATCAAACAACTGGGCATCATAGCTTAGCCAAACTGACACGTCAAATGAAGCATCATAGCAGAGCAGCAAGAATTAGAACCTGTTACAGGTCTAGTCACCTTAGGCTGGCCTCAAAAGACAGCTATTAGGTCTTTTCTCCTATGGAGCCAGTGGGTTGTGCTTCTGTCTGGCTCACATCCAGCATGATGGAGGCATGTGAAGTCATATCATCCAGTGTCATCTTGGGGACCACACAGTTAGTTACTAAACTACTTGTTCACATTGAAGGGGTCTAGGCATTGAGGCCTAAGGCACTTGACTGCTAACCAAAAGGCTGGCGGTTCAAATCCACCAGCCACTCCTTGGAAGGAAGGTTGGGCTATCTACTTCCATAGTGATACCGCCTTGGCAACCCAAGGAGGGTTCGCTATGAGTCAGGTCTGACTCAATGGCACATAACAACAACAACAAGCATTGAGGTTGAGATTGCTTATGTGAGCATAGCCCATCAATCCTCTTAAAACACATAACTAAACCCATTTCAAACATAGCATTAGTGCTTTAACTGCTGTACTCTAAGCAAGTTGCAGCAGCTAGCTTGGGCCTTTAAGTATCGTTTATATAGGGAGTCTGATGACCAAAGAATCTTACTATAAAGCAAAGGGAGATTATCCAAGCTAAACCTCTCCAAGACACCTGGGAAGAAGAACAATGAGGGGAATTTATGTCAACATGTACATGACAGATATCTAATACTTTTGTGAAAGCAGATTTTGTTAAAAGTAAGAGAGAAGAGGAGGGGTCCTGAGTGTGTAAATGTGAAATAGAGTGGAGGAAAAAGGAGAATGCAAAGTCCAGCTCTACCAATTTCTAAACCATATTCAGAGCTAACTTAGTTTGGCTGCTTCTGTTCTCAGTGCAAAAGGATATTGGCCCATAGTATTCTTGTCAAGATTTCTTATTTACCAAGGCTGCTGACTCATTGTTTTTGCTCCCAGATAACATATTAATAAGTCTTTTAAACTACTATTCAATGTTGTTGTTATGTGCCATCCAGTCGGCCCCGACTCATAGCGACCCCTCCTTGGGTTTCCGAGGCAGTATCACTACGGAAGTAGGATTGCCCAATCTTCCTTCCAAGGAATGGCTGATGGGTTTGAACCACCAGCCTTCTGGTTAGCAGTCAAGTGCTTTAGCCACTATGCTACCAGAGCTCCTACTATTCAATAGTTTGTCCATTTAATCATTTACATTTTTGCAGCAAATAATTATTCCTTCACTGTGGTAAATTGTAGGAGTCCCTGGATAGCAAAAATGATTAATCACTCAACTACTTACTGAGAGACTGGTAATTCAAACACACCCAGGGGCTCCTTGGAAGAAAGGACTGGCTATCTACTTCCAAAACTTCAGCCATTGAAAACCTAATGGAATATAGTTCTACTCTAACACACATAGGGTTGTCATGAGTCAGAATCAACTCCAAGACAACTGTTTTTTGTGTAGGTGGGTGGATGTGTGGATAAGTTCTATAAAGATGAATGAATGCAGACTTTCTCCTTCAAATCAAGTTTCTAAACTTCTTTGTGATCAGAAAAGGCAATGGATATAAATAAAAATAGTTTAAACATTATAATAATGACATAATTAATAAATAAAAACAACGGTGCAGTTATATCTCAACATAAAGAAAACAAAAATCCTCATACCTGGACCAATAAACAACATCATGATAAATGGAGAAAAGATTAAAGTTGTCAAAGATTTCATTTTACTTAGATTACAATCAACAACCATGGAAGCAGCAGTCAAGAAATCACACATTGTATTGCACTGGGCAAGTCTGCTACAAAAGACCTCTTTAAAGTGTTAAGGAGCAAAGATGTCACTTTGAAGACTAGGGTGTGCCCTACCCAAACCATTGTATTTTCAATAGCTTCATATGCATGTGAAAGCTGGACAATGAATAAGGAAGACCAAAGAAGAGTTGATGCATTCAAATTACGGTGTTGGTAAAGAATGCTGAAAATACTATGGACTGCCAGAAAAATGAACAAATCTGTCTTGGAAGAAGTACTGCCTGAATGCTCCTTGGAAGTGAGAATGACCAGACTTTGTCTCACCTACTCTGGTCATGTTGTCAGAAGGGACCATTCCCTGGAGAAGCATGTCATGCTTGATAAAGTACAGGGTCAGAGGAAAAGGGGAAGCCCCTCAACAAGACGGTTTGACATGGTGGCTGCAACAATGGGCTCGAGTATAGCAGGGATTGTGACGATGGTGCACAAACCAGGTAGTATTTCATTCTGTTGTGCATCGGGTCGCTATGACTCAGACTGAACTCAATGACACCTAACAACAACAATAGGAAATTATAATAAACAAATTAAATCTCAATACCTTGAACCCAAACTACTAAGAATAGGATGTTGTTGTTGTTGTTATGTGCCGTTGAGTCAGACCCGACTCATAGAGACCCCTCCTTGGGTTTCCGAGGCAGTATCACTACGGAAGTAGATTGCCCCATTTTCCTTCCGAGGAGTGGCTGGTGGGTTTGAACCGCCAGCCTTCTGGTTAGCAGTCAAGTGCCTTAGGCACTATGCTACCAGAGCTCCTAAGAATAGGATACTAATTTAAAAAAAAAAAAAAAAAATCTGTTTGGGAACTACCACTGACACTTGTAGGCATGCTAAGAAATGCAAGTCACAGATGCACACAGTCTTTCTGCTGAATGTCTACATATGCTCACTGGAGACTGTGCCTGCCATGAAAAATAAGCTTATTTTTGAGAATCTTGAACACCTGTCCTGAACAATGCTGATTGACTTAAAGAAAAATGCATTCAAATGGTGTCTGCACAGCTCTAGGAGAATGAGTTAAAGTCATGTACTCCACTCTCCAGGCCATTATAGATACATGTCTCCTAAATCTGCTCTCATCTATGTCTGAGTGAGGACAAGGCTGGCCTGAAAGAGACCAGGACAGGACCATGTGTCTCCAGTAATTTGATTCAGGATTTCACACTGTGAATATCCTATTTTCCCTGCCACCCTACTACCCTCTCTCTCTTCAATGGAGTTTTACCTAATTCATGTGGAGTCTCTTTCACAATTTTTCTCTCATTCTCTAACTCTCATTTATGCCCCATATACACACACAAGTAGGAAAAGATTAACCTCTCTCTACCTGTTTAAAATGCACCTGATAACTTTGAAAAAAAAAAAAAAAAGTTAATTCTAGAAGAGTTTGAATATCTTTAATAGTAAAAAGCCAAACCCCACTGCCATTGAGTCATTCCAATTTATAACAACCCCCAAAGGGTTTCCAAGGCTGTAAATCTTCATGGAAGTTGATTGCTGCATCTTCCTCCTGTGGAGCAGCTGGTGGGTTTGAACCACCAACCTTCTGGTTAGCAGCCAAAAGCCTTACCCACTGCATCACCCATTGCAACCTGCAATTTGCTGATGACACAACTTTGCTTGCAGAAAGTGAGGATGACTTGAAGTACTTACTGATGAAGATTGAAGAATACAGTCTGCAATATGGATTACATCTCAATATAAAGAAAACAAAAATCCTCACAACTGGTCATATAAGTAACATTATAATAAATGGAGAAAAGATTGAAATTGTCAAAGACTTCACATTGCTTTGTTCTACAATTGACGCCAATGGAAGCAGCAGTCAGAACATCAGATGACATATAGCACTGGGCAAATTGGCTGGACAGGACCTCTTTCAAGTGCTGAAAACCAAAGATGTGTCCTTGAGGACTAAGGTGCACCTGACACAAGCCACGGTATTTTCACTCACCTCATATGCATGTGAGAGCTGGACAATGAATAGTAATAGCTAACAAATTCAGTGAGAATTAACCCCATGAGTTGGAATCAACTCAAGCCCAATGATTTTAAACTGTGTGCCAGATAAACTCTTCCAAGTACAAACCATACACTAACTTTTAATCCTCATCACAACACTATAAGGTAAGTAATCTCTTATCCTTATTTTAGAGATAAGGAAACCAAGGCTCAGACACTAAGTGATAACTACTGCCACAGAGCTTAATAACTGGCAGAGTCATGGTTCAAACCCACATTCCATAAATGTTCTCTAGCTGCCTCTCAAGCAGCTTTTGGCTGACACAATGGAGATGCAATCTCTGAGTGTTAAAGAAAGTTTAACTTTGATTTTCAGTGTCCAGATTGCTTTTGCTCTTTGGGGCTTTACATTTCAGTAAATTCATTATATAATACTATTATTACATGGCTCGTTGTCTCTTGTATTTAAATAGAGCATGGATCTAATCACACACCCCCAGTTACATATTAGGCCAAAAAAAAGACTATGTATATGTTTATATCATAATCATCACCGTTATTGCAACATCCAATAATTTTATTTTATATCAGATCTAAACTAACAATTTTACCTGAAAAACTATTCTGTGAATTGTTAGAGAGAAAATATATTTCACAGATTTAAAGGCAGACTGCCTGGGTTTGAATCCCACTTCTACCACTTATTTACCAGTCTTTTGTCCTCTGTGACCAGTTTTCATATCTGTAAAGTAGGTATAATAATGATACTTTGTAGGCTTGTATATTAAAGATATTAGTACATACAGAATAGTGCCTAAGGCACTTGACTGCTAACCAGAAGGCTGGTGGTTCAAACCCACCGGCCACTCCTTGAAAGGAAGATGCGGAAATCTACTTCCATAGTGTTACTGCCTTGGAAATCCAAGGAGGGGTCGCTATGAGTCAGGTCCGACCTGAAGGCACATAACAACAACAACAACACAAGGTATTAGAACAGTGTCCGTCATCTAATAAACTCTTAAAAGTTAGTTACTATTTAATTTGAGTAGATATTATTCTTATGTCCATTTTAAGGACTCCAAATCCCCTAGAGCCAGGAAAGGGAGGGAGCAGGAGAGGCCGAGGACCTGCAGAGTGGCAGGATATCCAGGTAAAAACGGGAGAGAGACAAGGCTAGGCTCCAAGCCCCCTAGAGCCAGGAAAGAGAGGGAGTGGCCAGGGACCACAAAGTAGCAGGTTCCAGGTAGGAATTAGGTAAGAGGAGGGTGCAGAGGTTTCCAACAGCTAAGGGAGACAAACTTGTCTGTCAGTTAGTCATCCTGTGGGGCTTGTACGTTGCTGTGAGGCTTGAGGTTGTGCCACAGGTGTTTCAGACACCAGTAGAGTTGCATATGGGTGCACAGGTTTCAACACAGCTTACAGACTAAGACAGACTAGGAAGAAGGAGGAGGCCATCCACTTCTCAAAAATTGGCCAGGGAAAACCTTATGAATAGCAGAGAAACACTGTCTGATACATTACTGGGCAACTTTATGAATAGCTCAGAAACATTGTCCAACACAGTGCAGGAAGATGAGCCCTTTGGGTCAGCAGGCATTCAAAATAGGATTGGGAAAGAGCTGCCTTCTCAGAGTAGAACCAACCTAAACAATATGGATAAAGTAAGTCTTTTAGAACCTCCATGTGCTGCCATGGAATTACTCAAACTGAGAGGAAACAGCTGCAAACATCCATTAATAATCAGAACATGGTATGTATGAAGTATGAATCTAGGAAAATTTGAAGTTGTCAAAAATGAAATGAAACACATAAAGATTGATATGCTAGCCATTAGTGAGCTGAAATGGAGGGGTTTTGGGCATTCTGAATCAGAAAACCAAATGATCTACTAAGCCGGGAATGACAAATTGAAGAGGAATGGCATGGCATTCATCATCACAAAGGATGTTTCAAGATCTGTCCTAAAGTACAATGCTGTCAGTGACAGGATAATATCCATACGTTTACAAGGGAGACCCATTAATACTACTATAATTCAAATTTATGCACCAACCATTAAAGCCAAAGATGAGGAAATTGAAGATTTTTATCAACTTCTGCAGTCTGAAATTGACCAAACATGCAATCAAGACGTGTTGCTTATTACTGGTGATTGGAATGCAAAAGTTGGAAACACCAGTACTTGGAAAATTTGGCCTTGGTGACAGAAACAATGCTGGTGATTGCATGATAGAATTTTGCAAGACCAACAACTCATTCATTGCAAATAACTATTTTCACAACACAAACAGTGGCTATACACATGGACTTCGCCAGATGGAATCAGACTACATCTATAGCAAGAGGCAATGGAAAAGCTCAATATCTTCAGCCAAAACGAGGCCAGGAGCTGATTGTGGAACAGTCCATCAACTGCTCATATGCAAGTTCAACTTGAAGTTGAAGACAATTAAAATAAGTCCACAAGAGCCAAAATATGACCTTGATTGTATCCCTCCTGAATTTAGGGACCATCTAAAGAATAGATTTGATGCATTGAACACCAATGACTGAAAACAAGAAGAATTGTGGGATGACATCAAGAGCATCATCCATGAAGAAAGCAAGAGGTCATTAAAAATACAAGAAAGGAAAGACCAAAATGGATGTCAGAAGAGACTCTGAAACTTGCCCTTGAGCAAAGAGTAGCTAAAGCAAATGGAAGAGATGACAAGATAAAAGAGCTGAACAGATTATTTCAAAAAGCAGCTGAAGCAGACAAAACCAATTACTATAATGAAATGGGGAGCTCTGGTAGCATAGTGGCTAAGACATTTGCCTGCTAACCGGACGGCTGGCAGTTCAAACCCACCAGCCACTCCTTGGAAGGAAGGTTGAGCAATCCTACTTCCGTAGTGATACTGCCTCAGAAACCCAAAGAGGGGTCATTATGAGTCAGGGCCGACTCGATGGCACATAATAACAACAACAACAACATAATGAAATGTGCAAAGACCTGGAGTTAGAAAACCAAAAGGGAAGAACACACTTGGCATTTCTCAAGCTGAAAGATCTGAGTAAAAAATTTAAGCCTTGAGTTGCAATATTGAAAGATGAGCAAAATATTGAATGATGCAGGGAGCATCAAAAGAAGATGGAAGGAATACATAGAGTCACTGTATCAAAAAGAACTGGTCGATGTTCATCCATTTCAGGAGGTGGAATATGTTCAAGAACCAATGGTATTAAAGGAAGAAGTTGTAGCTACACTGAAAGAACTGGCAAAGAACAGGGCTCCAGGAATTGACAGAATACCCATTGACATGTTTCAACAAACAAATGACCCACTGGAGGCACGCACTCGGTTATGCCAAGAGATTGGAAGACAGTTACCTGGCCAACTGACTGGAAGAGATCCATATTTGTACCCATTCCAAAGAAAGGTGATCCCACAGAATGTGGAGACTATCGAACAATATGATTAATATCACAGGCAAGTAAAATCTTACTGAAGATAATTAAAAAATGGTTGTGGCAGTATATTGACAGAACTTCCAGAAATGCAAGCTGGATTCAGAAGAGGACGTGGA
>NW_006921677.1:1620273-1648372 GCF_000298275.1 Orycteropus afer afer
AAGACTGAAGAAGAATTGATGCTTTTGAGCTGTGGTGTTGGTGAAGAATGCTGAAAGTACCGTGGACTGCTAAAAGAACTAACAAGGTCTGTCCTGGAAGAAGTGCAGCCAGAATGCTCCTTGGAGGTGAGAATGGCCAGACTTCGTCTCACATACTTTGGTCACGTTATCAAAAGGGACCATTCCCTGGTGAAGGATGTCATGTTGGTAAGGTGGAGAGTTGATGAAAGAAGGGAAGGCCCTCAACAAGATGGATTGACACTGTGGCAGCAGCCATGGGCTCAAGTATAACAAGAATCATGGAGCTGGCTCAAGACTGGGCAGTGTTTTGTTCTGCTGTGCATAGGGGTCGCTGTGAGTTGGTGACAACTCAATGACACCTAACAATGACAACAAACATTTTAAAGACAAAGACACTGGAGGAGAAAGAGTTTGGATAACTTTTGTGAAATCACCCAGCAAACATTAAACAATTCTTGACTTCAAATTTTTCTCATGAAGAGCTATATTTTTGCAACACATAATTTGAACATTCAAATTGAATGTGCTTTTCACTGCATGGTCTTTAGAAAGGCTACCATTTTATTCTTTGCATCTGTCAGTTTCACCATTATTCCTTGTCCTCCCTTCAAGCCACTCCCTGAACACTTCATGTTTAACATGGTGCCATGGATGTAATATTATTTCATCAGTATAATAATCCCAATGAGAATCATGAAGTTGCTGATTCACCATGTACGCTTGCTAGAAGTGCCAGATTATTCTGGCATTTAAGATTTCCTAGGAATGTAACTGCCCCCATATATAGATATAATTTTCTAAATTATTAAATTTTCTATACTATTTAATTCTCCAATGCCTTTAAAAAAATGCTGCTGAGTGGCAGACTGTCATCAGAGGCAGCCGTAGGGTAGGAAGCAGAGAGAGGCAGCACAGCCTAGGGGACTTTGACCTTTTGATCTTGCCTGTGGCTGGATCATGACTCTGCCAGTCAGTCTATGGGAAAGGGGAAGGTCAAGCTCTGCTAGGGCTAGAAGTACACAACAACCAGATGATAATGCCTCTCCTTCCTAGATGCCCCTCAGGCTACCCATGTGAGACTCATTGTCCCTTCTAGCTGCTCTTGTCTTGAGGTTTTTATTTTCACTTGTGCACAGATTTGAGGCGTTTTGCAGGGAAAGGAGTATAAAAGGTAGGGAAATCACCACCCTTAACTATGGCCCTATACAAATTGTGGACTACTGAAAGGAGCCACGTTCAATGGATACAAAAGTAAAATAGCACAGATTCTCCCCTAGAAACTTACAACAAAGCAGGGCAATGCAACTAGATTCAATCTCTGCAGGAAAAGAATCAAAACAGCAGCTGAGTTAATGTGTAAACAGTAAAGTATTTTGGAGAGGTAGACGAAAAATTTGACCTTCACCATGAGGAAAGAGTCAGAAGCAGAAGACCAACAGTTCTCGCACAATAGGAATGATTGCCTGGACAGAGAAGGACCCAAGAGACTGTAGTGCTTGGGAGTTGAGGGGGCAATTAGACAGGGGAGTGTCAATGTGAGGAATCAGAGGCCAGAGGGTTCTGAGGCTGTGAGAAAAATAAATGGAGGATTATTCAACAGAAAGACAATTTTCAGTCGGATGGCCTTGACATTGAAAGGTCTTCAAAATGCTAAGTTAAGACTCTCCAAAAATTCCTATTTGGGCTTCATTTGGGATGATGTCATTTTATAAATGTTAACCATGGTATACTAAAATACTCCATTTGAAAGAATGAAAATTACAAGTTATATATGAAAATGTTTCCTAACTCCATATGCCATCTTGATTAATTACTGATAGAGAAAATAACTTTATTTATAAAGGAACTTAAAGTAAGCAAAATCAAACATACATTTGAAACGGGCTTTGGTTGTATTTGAAATGCAACTCTAATTTAAAGAGAAGAAATGTACCATCTCTGTAAGTGTTTGAATTCATTTATAAAAGGCTTTCATTTGCTGTTCTGCTTTTAAACATATTTGAGGGTATTTTTTAAGTAGCTTATTTTAGGGATTTGATCAGAAGCTTATATCTCAAAAGCAGTTGGGAATAGCCTGGTAGTCTCTGAAAGCAATCAATATGTTGTTAAATAATTATCACAGCAATCATTCTTTATTTGTAGGATATAGAGAAACCAGTCAAGCAAGTATAATGTAACAATGATAATCTTGAGTTTGCATGAGAAAAACAATGAACATTTGTCACTGGGTCAAGATAGGAAGATAAAAGGCCACAAAGTTATATAATGTGTGTCAGTTGGAATTAAGGGCCTTAGAACTCCTAAATCTACACCTATAAAACCAAATCTACATCTAAGGAGAGAGAAAACACTTATTTTTAATAATAAGGTAATAATTAACAGCTTTCTGCATTTTCATGCATATTTGTTTATCAAAACAGATTTTTTTTTCTTAAAGAGCCATAATTTGCAATAAAGAAAGAACTTTAGCATCTCATCTGTAAACAAAATATTTAGGAATTCTTATTTATTTATTCATTCCACAAATATTTATTTTCAGTCATAAAAAATCACATACATAGGAAGTCCTCTACTCAGAAATTAGACTCCCTTACTAAAATCCAATGTAAGTCAGTTGTTTGAAACTTTAAACTCTTTTCATAGACACTATGGGATAAATAGCCGTTAGGTTTCCAGGTCACTCGATAAAGGCTCATTTTATTAATAATGGAGCTGAAGTTCTCTATCTTTGAAATGAAAAATGAGTGGAAAATAATACTGAATAGTTTTTTCCTCAGTGTTATGCTATATTATTAAGGTAGTTTGGCAAAAAAGGAAATAAGGCTTGCCTGGGTCAGTACTGGGTACCCATAAACAGTCTAAGATTTGAAATTAGAAGTACATCAGAGACAAAAATGGATGTCCATGAATAGATAACAAAAGTCAACCAGACTGAATATAAAGGAAAAAGTCAATTTTCATTTGCTAAGATATTTTATAGGGATTAAGAAACAGAGGGGAGCTCTGATGGTGGAGTGCCTAAGGCACTTGACTGCTAACCAGAAGTCTAGCAGTTCAAACCCACCAGCCACTCCTCAGAAGAAAAGTTGGGCAATCTACTTCTGTAATGATACCGCCTCAGAAACCCACGGTAGTGGGTTTGGTTTTTGTTTGGTAAGAAATAGAGATGTAGATGGGCTTGAGCTGATTGATCAAATCCTTCAGGCCTCTGTTTCACATAGAAGTATCTGCAAATGTGGTAGCATTATCCTTATGATATGTTAATGGTACTATGTGACATCTGATATATTCCATCGCTCCTCATCTCCATAGTTCATATCACAGATCTGAAGAGTAAATGGAGTTGAACAGAAACATTGGTTTAGTGTGGGTAATTTAATGCAGTATTTGTTGGTTAATAAGATATACTCACACACACAGCCAAGTCTCAATTCTATGCTGATATTGAAGGATATTGAAGAGGTATAAATAGTCCACAATCAAAAACTAAAACTAATACACATGTCTTACCAGTACACAATCAATGACAACTAATGTAGATTTTGTTGCAGGATCAAAAAATTATGTTGAAATTGAAAGAAGGTCAAAAAGGTCTAAGTTAGCTGGAAAACTGATGAAACTAGACCTGGAACTGAGACTTCAAGATAGGGTGAGAATAAAGCAAATGTCAAAGCCCACCCTGCTCCTTGGTTCTACCAGAAAATTCTCTCCTGTAAATTCTAGAGGAATAACAACATAAGTGAAGGGATTGAGCGTTATATCTTCATAGGTCAGTCAGGAGATTGTTCTGTTAGAATGGAGAGTAAGGAAGATATTTATTCATTCTTTCAATGATATTTAAAAGCCAACTTGGTTTTTAAAGAGGGGAAGAGTAGTTTAAGTGAACAGGGTAACTAAAAAATGTTTTGGAACAATACAGTGACATTCTAAAAATACTCTGGTGTGAAGCATTAGTCTTACAGCAGCATGAGGATGAATTTAAGAAATAATGAAATCATGCTCACGAATGTCAAGAAAACAAAGAGAAACAGATGAGATGGAAAAAGAAAAAACAAGAAAATAAATTTGCTATTATATTGTTTTATATATTACATACAGATTTTTCCCCTTTAAAAGATTTAAAAACTAGAATGGTGTGATGTTAACAAAATACATTCTAACTGTGTCAACAAGAGTTTAAAATAAAAAGACATTAAAAAATACACCAGGGAAGTGTTTAAAAAAAAAAAGAAAAGAAAAGAAAAACTATGGCAGAAAGTTTAAATCTTATCAAGAGAGGGATATTTCTCTTGACAATGATAAATTTTACCATGATGAAACTTTGTATTGATAAATTCCCCCATCATAATTTATTTGCTTATTTTTATTAAAAAATTATTTTATAGTCCCCCCCAAAAGTAGAATATGATTCTTATATGAAAGTATTATATGTAATCAGATTTTGATTTAAGGGGAAAAAATACCTAATTGAGGATTATAGAAATTAGGGAGGAAATATAAATACATAAATTACAGCCAATATTCAAATTATGTACTGATTAAAGAGCAAATTTATGAATAGCTCTAGAGTTAAAAGAATCTTTCATAATTACCTTCTTAGTACCAAGTTGGACACATTATCCAGAAAACCAATGTTTAAATATTCACATATACACATATATCCACACTCAAGTTGCAAAGTAAAATGGATCATGAATTCAATTATCCAGTTAAAATTAGCTTCTCTTTCCAAACCCTGCACCTCTCCCCAGCTTATGGTTGACTTAATCATTGGTATATTTTGGGAAAGGAGAAAAACGTTTGGGGCTAGCTTTTCAAAGATAAAAGGCTCATTTCCCTCCCCCTTGTGTTGACACAGTCCCAGGTTGCTTGGCTGAAGCAAGTGACAGGTTCAGTGTCACTTCTCCCTCTCCCTAATGGTAATGACTCTCAGCACAAGCTTAGTGGTTCTTCCTCCTGAAATCTGTACCATTTTGCCTCAAGCTGTCTCTTTTCTTAAGAGAAATTGAACATAGCTTAAAGATTAAAGTATTCTGAGTTCTGTTGTTGTTGTTGTTATTTGCTGTCAAGGCACCCCCGACTCATAGTGACCCCTCCTTAGGTTTCCGAGGCAGTATCACTACGGAAGTAGGGTTGCCCAACCTTCCTTCCGAGGAGTGGCTGGTGGGTTTGAACCGCCAGCCTTCTGGTTAGCACTCAAGTGCCTTAGGCACTATGCTACCAGAGATCCTTAATATATTACCACAAGCACCAAGACCAGGGACTCTTGGGAATGTCCTAATTCTACAGGGACATTTAGAATCCATTTCTGTTTATTTGCAGCCACCTAGGAAGTGGACTGGAGCTCTGGTGGCATAGTGCCTAAGGCATTTGACTGCTAACCAGAAGGCTGGTGGTTCAAACCCACCAACCACTCCTCAGAAGGAAGGTTGGGTAATCTATTTTTGTAGTGATACTGCCTCAGAAACCCAAGGAGCAGTCATTAGGAGTCAAAATCAACTTGAGGACAGTGAGTTTGGTTTGGAGGAAGTGGACTAATTCAATAGCACACATCACACCGGCATCTAGTAGTCTGATAGAACAGAGATGGTCCTTGTTCTGCTCAAATCTGGTAATGATATTCTCTTCCAGCACCCCAAAATCCCTTCTCATGCTATCTCAGACTAATGGTTAAGAAAGATAGAAAAGAATGAATGGTTAATGCTGCATGGATGGAGTTAACTGGTGTCAGTCATAAGCAACTTCACACCTCACATGCCTGCTAACAGTATCAATGTCTTCTATCCCTGATGGGCTGGCATGTGCAATGGACCGGGAGGCCTGAGAGCTTCTTCTGCTACCCAACTTCTGTCTTCACAGTTCTCTCCTACTAGGATTTTTTGACATTTCTTCTAGAAAATACTTTTTGAAAAGAAAGCAAAAAGGACTAATATACCATTTGAGTTCAGAGATACAGCTGAAAGTGGATACACTGATCATTCTTTCCAGTTTTCTTTTCTCAATAAGGTAACCTCAGTTCCCAAGAACTAGCCAGTTGCCAGCTGTTTGGTTGCCTCCTTTTGTACATGAGTAGGCCTCATGGGAAGTGAGTGCTCTGATGAGGCATCACTCACTAGTGCAGAATTATGGTCCCCATTTGCTCCAGACAAATGGAAGAATTCAATATTATTATATCTCCAGAATTTGAAGAGGACAGCTACAGACTCTATCAAAAAGATCCAGTCCCCTAACCAGTCATTTTCTACTAGCTAATATGCTGAAAGGAGTCCTTGTTAACAGTTAAGTGCTCAACTACTGGCAGGAAGGTAGGCAGTTCAAACCCACCCAGAGGCACATCGGAAGGCAGGCCTAGTGATCTGCTTCTGAAGGTCACAGCCTTGAAAACCCTATGATCAGTTCTACCTGCATGCACGGGGTCGCCACAAGTTGGAATTGACTTCACAGCAACTAACAACAGCAGCAACAATATGTTTAAGTGATCACTCAGTATTTTGGAAAGAAAAAGGGAAGAAGCTTGTTCAGTATGTAAAACAAAGTGCTGTCTGTATAGAAACAAGACAAGACATTCTAATTTCTTTTCTTTTCTTTATATGTGTATATGTGTGTGCAATTCTGTATTTAAAGAGAATCCCAAACCAGAAGGCAGGAAGATCTCCTGGATGACCTTCTCTCTGTTTCCTGCCAAAGGCAAAGGAAGAATAAACTCTTGAGACCATCTAGCAGACTGTGAGGAAGTCAGTGTTGCACCATTCCAAAAATATGAGGGCTGAGCAAACTTTCTTCATTAAGACAAATCTTGGCATTTCTGACCAGGTCACTGTTTAATGAGAAAAGAGATAAATGCTTGAAATTTCACCATGGATTCAAAATCAAAGGCAAGAAGGCAAAGAAAAATGCTTACTTACGACCATGAGATTTAAAAATATCCAAGCACTTCATGTAGCATAGTCTCTACAGATGAGTAGGTGGAGCCTGGGACTTAGGGAATTAGTGGGAATAGTGTTTGATGTGAAACAGAATTGGAATGTAGGATCTGTAACTAGTATACAGTACAGTTCAAACACCCTTTCTATAGAGGATTTGAAACTATCTGATACTATCATGATAATTACAACACTCACCATTTACATGACATATTTTACATGATATATTTGAGTCTTACAACAATGAGACTTAGGAAATATTTTGATTTCTATTTAATAGATGAAGAAATTGTAGACAGTTTAAAATCCATCTTTGGATGAAAGTAACACATTTGCCTTCCACTTAGGCTGGGAAGAGTAGGTGTCCTTTTCACATTTTCTATTGCTGACCATTAACAACTGAGGAATGTTTTCCATCATTTCTTCAGTAAAGGTCATCTTGGTTTCTTAAGTTTGCCAATGTCGGCTTCCTTGGTGTTTCAACTTACACTCCTGTCTATCTGCTCAATCTGAGCTCTAATCATTTTTCAAAAAACTTTCTGGATACCACCTAATTAGTGGTAACGACAACCTAGACAGGCCCTGTACACTTTTGCTCATATTTGTATTTGTCTAGCAAGCGCTCCAGATGTGCCTTCACTATGTATTCCCTGACAAACCTAAAAACTTAGTCTGAAGTGTAGAGTATAAAATATTCATATCATCACCTACAAAGTGCTCTCGAAGGTCTCCTTCTATATTTTATGTATCTGCTCATCCTTGCCAATGTAAGTCCAAGGACAACTAAGAGGAGACATATAATAAACCAGAACCAGAACCTCTGTGGAATGGCTCATGTCTAACCTGCCTTATTATTAATAACCTTTACTTAGGTTGCTTATGGTCATTTTTTGATTATGAAAAAGAAGTTAAATCAACCAGCCACAGTATTTTGAATGAGAAAACTGTATAGAATAGAATATAGCAAAGGAAATCAAGAAAAAGTTGTGAAAAGACGGAACTTTATCTTACTGTTACTTACTTGGGTGGGGTTAATGAGAAAGAATTAACTAACCATATCACCACCCTAATTAGAAAGTGAGTATAGAGAATTTATTATAAGACATAATATTTTGAGCAGTGAAGCACAGAATTATAAAGACAAGCAGGGATCAATAGATATGTCATACTCTATAAGGCTATACTTAGTGATCCAAGGAAGGAAGGAAGGTTTGTCTACAACATTCCTTGATATCTCATTGTAGGTGAGGCAGACAGTTGGTCTCCCTGTCTCCACTTATCTTCTTTTCAATTCATCATCCACACTGCTGCCAACATGATTTCTAAAATAAATCTGATGATGCCATACCCCTCACCTCCACTCCCCACCTAAAACGCTTCCATAGCTTACAGTGGTAGCTTCCAATTCTCTTTGACTGTGGTTCACAGAAAGAAATGTATTTTACAACTTGACCCAACATATACATACACACAAAACCAAAAATAAATTCCACAGAGAACAGATTGGTAGTTTTCAGGACCACAACAACAACAACAGGGGTTAAGAAGGTGTGGCTATGAGGGGTAGCAAGATGGAGCCTTGTGATGAAGCACCGTTCCCTATCTTGATTCTGCTGGTGATTAAAAGAGGTTACACATGTGTATACACACACACACAAATGAGTGCATGTGTAACTGGTGAAATCTGAATATGCTTATTATACTAATGTTAATTTCCTGGTTTTGATATTGCCGTGTGGGTGGGCAGGATGTCAAATCTGAGGAAAGCTATGTGAGAGGTGTACAATAGTTCCCTATATATTTCTTTGCAACTTCCTATGAATCTATATTTGTTTTGGAATAAAAAGTTTTTTAGGAAAGTAAAAGAAAAAGAAAAGAAGAAATTTTACAAATAATACTTAGCATTCTATCTCAACATAAAGAGAATGAAAACCCTCACAACTGGACCAATAAGAAGCATCATGATAAATGGAGAAAAGATTGAAGTTGTAAAATATTTTGTGTTACTTGGTTCCACTATCGACACCAATGGAAGCAGCAGTCAAGACATCAGGCAACGCATTGCACCGGGCAAATCTGCAAAAGACCTCTTTAAAGTGCTGAAAAGCAAAGATGTCTTTGAAAACTAAGGTGCATCTAACCCAAGCCATGGTATTTTCAATCACCTCATATACATGTATGGGGAACTTTGGTGGTGCAGTGCCTAATGCATTTGACTGCTAACCAGAAGGCTGGTGGTTCAAATCCACCAGCCACTCCTCAGAAGGAAGATTGGGCAATCTACTTCCATAGTGATACCACCTCAGAAACCCAAGGAGTGGTCGTTATGAGTCAGATCTGACTCAATGGCAGTGAGTTTTTTTTGTTTGTTTCATATGCATGTGAAAGCTGGACAATGAATAAGGAAGACCAAAGAAGAGTTGATGCCTTTGAGTTGTGGTGTTGGTGAAGAATACTGAAAGGACCATGGACTGCCAGAAGAACAAATAATTCTGTCCCAGAAGAAGTACAGCCAGAATGCTCTTTGGAAGTGAGAATGACCAGACTTCATCTGACCTTCTTTGGTTATGTGTTCAGAAAGGACCATTCCCTGGAGAAGGATATCTTGCTTGATAAAGTGGAGAGTCAACAAAAAAGGGGAAGGCCCTCAATAAGATGGATTGACACAGTGGTTGCAACAATGGGCTCAGGTGTAGCAATTGTGAGGCTAGCACAGGACCAGGCAGTGTTTTGTTCTGTTGTACATAGGATCGTTACGATCAAAGCTGACTCGATGACACCTAACAACAACAACTTTAGTATGTGTTGTATTCTAGTGCTTTCTATTCCCTTATTTGATATTCTGGCTTTGTTTTGTTTTGTCTTAAATACAGGCTGTGGCCTGTTAAGGATTTCTAGTGGCCTAGTGAGTAAAATATTTAGTTGTTAACCAGAAAGTTAGCAAACCCACCAGCCACTCTGCAGGAGGAAGATGGGGCAATCTACTTTTTTTTGTAAAGATTTAGAGCCTTGGAAACCCAATGAGGGTCCGTCCCTATGAGTCAGAATTGACTTGATGGCAGTGAGTTTGGTTTTTTTTTTGTTTTGTTTTTTTTGTTTTGGTGGCCTATCATATGATTTTATGAATTATGACCTATACTTCAAATAACAATGCTCAGGAGAAAAATGCCCTAATTATTTATTTGCCAGGACTTACGGTTGGCCTAAGTTTCTATTTTCATCTCTCATTACTATCTCTCCACCAGTCTTACTCACAAGTCACACAAAATCGCTCACTATTCCCCAACAATTTTCCTATATGTCTTATGCAGGGTCTTGGTCTCTTTGGAATGTTCTTCTCTTTTTCTTCTAAGCAAATGGTCATTCAGTGTGCTTTTCCTGATATCTCACCCAACCAGAAACTGTTCTTCTCTGTAATTCCCTAGCACACTATACACAACTCTATTGAATTTCAACTCACAATACATGCCTGACCGCTACACTCAACTGTGAACAATTCACATTGGAGATCATGGTTTGTTCAACTTTGGATCCTGAGTACTTTGTAGAACACTGAAATATTCTAGTCTCTCACTAAATGCTTAATGAACAAAGAAATGAATAATTGAGGTGAGAAGTAGGTGACATTTGTCCACTTTATCTTGCTTTGACTCAAAACTAGTAAGACAAACATTTTTGCAGGGGTCTTTTGTATATTTTAATAACATTTGGGTTTTTTCTGGTAATAAAAATATGTTCTCTTTAGAATATTTGGAAAATACAGACAAGTAAAAAATTAGAGATGAAAATCATCCTTAAACTTACTTCCCAAAATAATCACTATTAATTATTTTATATTTTAAGTGTTTATTCATAAATTATAAATGTGTTTATATATGTATATTCAAACACACATTTTATAAACTTTGAAACACAATACTTGTATGGTGTTAGGTCATTGTTTCTTTATTTGCCATATCTTTTGAGCATTTTCCATATCACTCAATATTCTTTAAAACACTATTCCTAAAAAGTCATTTTACACATATATCATAAGTATCCACCACTCAACTATCAGTTTGTTATACTATGGTGGCTTGCATGTTGCTGTGACTGGAAGATATGTCACTAGAAGTTCGAATACCACTGGTGTCACCCAACTGGGACAGGTTTCAACTGAGTTTTCTGGGAAGAAAGACATGGGCAGGACTAGTTGTGAAAAA
This sequence comes from Orycteropus afer afer, assembly GCF_000298275.1. Lineage (NCBI taxonomy): Eukaryota > Metazoa > Chordata > Mammalia > Tubulidentata > Orycteropodidae > Orycteropus > Orycteropus afer. Next base: position 1,631,420 of record NW_006921677.1, read on the forward strand.
ATTGCTTACTGAAAACCTTATGAATAATAAGGAAACATTGTCCAATATAATGCCAGATGAGCCCCTCAGGTTGGAAGGCACTCAAAATATGACTGGGGAAGAGCTGCCTTCTTAAAGCAGAGTCAACCCTAATGGTGTGGGTGGAGTAAAATTTTGGGGACCTTCTTTTGCTGATATGGCAAGACTCACAATGAGAAGAAAGAGCTGCAAACATACATTAATAATCAGAATGTGGAATGTACAAAGCATGAATCTAGGAAAACTAGAATTTGCCAAAAGTGAAATGGATGCATTAAGATCAATAACCCAAGCATTAGTAAGCTGAAATGGACTGGTATTGGCGATTTTGAATCAGACAATCATATGGTCTACTATGCTGGAAATAACAAATTGAAGAGGAATGGCACCACATTCATCACCAAAAAGAACATTGCAAGAGCTATGCTGAAGTACAATGCTATCAGTGATAGGGTAATATCCATAAGTCCACAATGAAGATCAGCTAACACTGCTATGATTCAAATGTACACATCAACCACTAAAGCCAAACTGAAAAGTTTTACCAACTTCTGCAGTCTGGAATTGACCAAATATACAATCAAGATGTATTGATGCCTACTGATGATTTGAATGACAAAGTTGGAAACAAAGAAGAAGCATCAGTAGCTTGAAAATATGGCCTTTGTGATGGAAATGACACCAGAGATCATATGATAGAATTTTGAAAGAGCAATGATTTATTCACTGAAAATACCCTTTTTCAACAACATAAATGGTAACCATATACATGTATCCCCAAACAGAATACATAGGAATCAAATCGATGACATTTGTGGAAAGAGATGATGGAGAAGCTCATTATCATCAGTCAGAACAAGGCCAGGGACAAACTTTGCAACAGACCATCAATTGCTCATATGCAAATTTAACTTGAAGCTAAAAAATAAAAAAAATAAAAAAAATCCATAATCCATGAGAGCCAAAATATAACCTTGACTATACCCTACCTGAATTAAGAGACCATCTGAAGAATAGACTTGAAACATTGAACACCAATGACTGAAGGTGAGTTGTGGGCTGACATCAAGGACATCACACATGAAGAAAGTAAAAGGTCATTAAAAAGACAGGATAGAAAGAAAAGAGCAAAATGGATGTCAGAAAAGACTCAGAAAACTTACTCTGGAACTTAGAGCAGCCAAAGAGAATGGAAGAAACTAAACAGAAGATTTCAAAGGGTGGTCTGAGAAGACAAAATAAATTATTATAATGAAATGAGCAAAGACTTGGAGTTAGAAAATGAAAAGGGAAAAATATGCTCATCATTTCTCAAGCTGAAAGAACTGAAGAAAAAAAATCAAGCCTCGAATTGCAATACTGAAGGATTCTACGGGCAAAATATTGAATGATGCAGGAAGAATCAAAGGAAGATGGAAGGAATATACAGTCACTGTAACAAAAATAATTGGTTGGTATTCTGCCATTTCGGGAAGTAGCATATGATTGAGAACCAATGGTACTGATGGAAGAAGTCCAAGCTGCACTGAAGGAATTGGTGAAAAACAAGGCTCCAAAAATTGATCTTTGAGATGTTTCAAGAAATAGATGCAAAGCTGGAAGTGCTCACTCATTTTTGTCAAGAAATTTGGAAGACAGCTACATGGCCAATGTACTGGAAGATATCCATATTTGTGTCCATTCCAAAGAAAGGGGATCCAAAAGAATGCAGAAATTACAAAAAAAAAATAATAATAATTAATATTACACACTAAATTTTGTTGAAGACAATTCAGAAATGGTTGCAGTAGTATATTCACAGGAAACTGCCAGAAATTCAAGCTAGATTCAGAAAAGGATGTGGAATGAGGAATAACATTGCTAATGGCAGATGGATATTGGCTGACAGCCAAAAATACCAAAAAGATGTTTGCCTGTGTGTTATTGACTATGCAAAGGCTTTCAATTGTATGGATCATAACAAATTATGGGTCACATTGTGAAGAATGGGAATTCCAGAACACTTAATTGTGCTTATGATGAACTAGTGCACAGATGAAGAGGCTATCATTTGAACAGAAAAAGGAGATACTGCATGGTTTAAAATCAGTAAAGGTCTGTGTTAGAGTTATACCCTTTCATCATACTTATTCAGTCTGCATGCTGAGCAAATAATCTGAGAAGCTGGACTATATGAACAAAAACACAGCATCAGTGTTGGAGGAAGACTCATTAACAACCTGACATGCGCAGATGACACAATATTGCTTGCTGAAAGTGAAGAAGACTTGAAGCACTTACTCATGATGATCAAAACTACAGCCTGCAATATGGATTACACTTCAACATAAAGAAAACAAAAATCCTCATCACTGGACCAAAAAGTAACATCATTATAAATGGAGAAAATATTGAAGTTGTCAAGGATTTCAGTTTATTTGGATCCACAATCAATTGTCCATGGAAGCAGCAGTCAAGAAATCAAATGACGTGTTGCATAGGCAAATCTGATGTAAAAGACATTTTTAAAGTGTTAAAGAGTGTGATAGTTGGAGCTGTGTGTCAACTTGGCTAGACCACAATTTTGTGTGGTTTAAGCAATTGTGATGTGGGTTGTTCCAATGCTGGGATCTGATGTATATGTTTTGAGCAGCCAAACCATTGAAAGGGAGTTTCCCTAGGGGTGTGGCCTGTTTCCAGTATATTTATGGACATCCTGAAAAGAGACACTCTTCTGTGGATCGGGATTCTGCCTACAACTGTCCATAAGTGAACAATCCACCATTCGGCCTGGAGATCTTGGATTCATCATTCGTTGGAGTCAACAGCCAGTATACTGCCTGCCAACTTTGAGCTCCTCAGCCCCTGCAGCTATTTGAGTTGGGAAAAGCCTCCAGCTTGATGTTTTATCCAAGAACTTGGGATTTGCCAGCTTCTATAAGTGTGTGAGCCATTTTCCTAAGATAAATTTCTCTTTCTCTCTCTCTCTCTCTCTCTCTCTCTCTCTCTCTCTCTCAGCTTTACTGATTTTGTTTCTCTACAGAACCCAGTCTAACACAAAGAGCAAATAAGTCACTTTGAAAACTAAGGTACACTTCACCCAAGCCATGGTGTTTTCAGTAACTTCATATGCATGTGAGAGGTAGACAGACAATGGATAAGGAAGATCACAAAAGAATTGATGCATTTAAATTGTGTTGGCATGGACTACTAGGAGAACAAATCTGTCTCGCAGGAAGTACAACCAGAATGCTCCATAGAAGCAAGAATGGTCAGACTTCATCTCACCTACTTTGGTCATGTTGTCAGAGGGTAACAATCCCTAGAGAAGGATGTCATGCTTGATAAAGGAAAGGGTCAGAGAAAAAGAGGAAGTTCCTCAAAGAGATGAATTGACACAGTAGCTGTGACATTGGGCTCAAGCATAGTAACAATTGTGAGAATGGTGTAGGACTGGGCAGTATTTCCCTCTGTTGTACATAGGGTTGCTATGAGTTGGAACCTACTTGACGATACCTAACAACAACAATCATAACTATCCTCCTTGTTGAACAATGAGCTTACTTTTAGCTTTTGTCACTGTAGATGCTGCAATAACTATCCCTGAACACACATTTTTGTTTTTTTTTAAAAAAAAAAAAAACCTCTCATAATTTTGTGTAATACCATCATTTCATTTTGGCTAATTAAAAAAAACTCAATGCCATGTCGTCAAATCTGACCCATAGCAACCCCTCCTCCTGGGTTCTAATGTGGTATCACTACAGAAGTAGATCATCCAATCTTCCTTCTGAAGAGTGGCTGGTGGGTTTGAACTGCCAGCCTTCTGGTTAGCAGTCAAATGCCTTGGGCGCTACACCACCAGAGTACTATTAGATTACATAATTGTTGGGGGTGACAGTGTTCCAAAGGGTCGGTGGGGTGCCAGGAATGAGGAGAAAGCAACTGCAAAGTCCCACACATGATAACACACACGCACACACACACACACATACCCTTCACCAGTGTAAATTGGGTGAAGGATGTATGAGTTACTTCCCTATGATCAGAAAGCTTGTTTTCCTTTTCACTATGTTGGTGACAGAACTTTTGTAATACTTGTGTGCATTATGTAAGAGAACACTGAACACTCTCACCCCTCTCCCCAACCTATTTCTGAAGCTTACAAAGGCACACAATCGCATACACTGAAGACACCCAATTTTTAATTTTCCACAATAGCTCTTGTGGAAACCATTTTGCACATGGCCACAAGCCAGGTCCACCTAATGAAAGGACCACAGCCCCCCAGGCTCACTCTTCTTGCTCCCTCTGCTCAACATTGTATCCTTCCCACACCCACATTCTCCGGATCCATAGCAAACATGTACCTTCCCCAGGATCCTCCCAGGCAAGGAGTGCCTGCTCCCAGAGATCCCCCCTCTACCCCCTTACCCCCCTTGCCCCCACCCTCAGCTTGGTGCAGGAGGCAGGACTCAGGACTCAGGACTCAGTGCAGATGTTCCTCTGCTCGCTTGGCTCCCTCCCTGGCTCCTGGGAGGCTTCAAGCCATGATGGCCAAGTCTCAGGTATCTATTCTGAATGGTGTAAAGCTGGAAGCTGTGGCACTCTTGGGCCTCTCTTGACAGCTTCTGGCACCTCAGGCAGGCACCAGGCATCTGGAGCTCCTCTCCTCCCACAACCTTCCTAGCCAGTGCAGTCTGTGCTCTCCTGCAAGCGCTGCTTTTAATGGTAATTGTAAGTGATAAGGCTCCTGGAATTAGAAATGCTTACCGGTTCCCAAAGCAGATGCACCAGTGGGTGCCACAGCTTCCAGATCCTTCCCTTATTCCACTCTTTCCAAAAGTATTTTGTTTTCAAAAGGCATACCATGACCAGTACCTCTTTTCTGGTAAAGAGATGCAGATAAATATCGTTTTGGCCTTCCAAAACCAAACCAAACTCACTGTCATCGAGTCAGATCTGACTCACAGAGACCCCTCCTTGGGTTTCCAAGGTGGTATCTCTATGGAAATAGATAGCCCAGTTTTCTTTCCCGGAGTGCCTGATGGGTTTGAATCACCAGCCTTCTGGTTAGCAGTCAAATGCCTTAGGCATTATGCCACCAGAGCTCCTGTTTTAGCCTTAGGAGTGTTAAAATAGGAGTTAGAACACACCACTGGGGTTGTCATTCCCTAATCATGTGAGGACAGTGATGATATACTGTTATTTCTCAGTGATTTTCTTTGCCCCCAAATGATGCAGATATTCACAGTTGTCTGAATGGAAAGAGACTAGCCTAGCATCAGAGTTGTGACTGTGCTTCGAAAAGTGTAAATGCTGTACACGTGCAGATAGTATTGTTGTAGGTAGATAGGTAGGTAGAAGAACATCATCCTCAACAGCATGCATGCAACCTCATAGGCAGGGGCACATTCCCTGAGGTGGAAAAATGCACCTTGGGAGCAAACACTGTGAACAAAGAACAAAGGCAAATGCTAACATCCCGCATGCACTTTGCTGCCTAACACACTCCTTCTCAATATGTTGCCGACTTTCATTGTGTCCAAAGGTAAAAATAGCTCCACTTTCAAGCTTCACCTCAGTAAATTAGGACAAGGGTGAAAGGCCAAGTTTCTATCAGAGGGATCCTTAGTAGCAACAATGGAATGGACCCTCAGACTGATGGGGAGCTTGGTCCTCTGGAGCACAACCTTCACTAATTCGCTTCTACTCACTTCATCTGACTCTGACAGAACCACCTACCTAAAGATCAGGTGCAAGTTCCTTGATACTGAATGATTTTTGAAAAAATGAATATATTCAACAGAATCTATTTTTCTTCATGGAAAAATGAATATAATTCTAGTCAGTGTTCAAAAGACACAATTTTTCTAGCCTGCACAGTCACATATGGTTAAGGTAAGGGAGCATGTCAAGCCAAAGTCTTTTGTGAATCCAGGGCAAAGCTCATTTCCAATGACATAAGTAAATTGTGAATAGAAGGGTGATCCTCCTTCAAGTCCAGCAGGAGTTCAATTCTGACTATTCGTATTGGTCATACCCACTCAGAATGATAAAATCATTTGATGAATGGTAGACAGAGATATACATTATTCACAGAGGGGTCTTCAAAGGAATTCCATAAATTACAGGCTTTCTGAAACAGAAAGTTCCACTGAGCTGGCAGTGAATGGCAGAGGTGAGGAGGTGTAATCAGTGTGAGCATTGTTCCTGGTTAATTTGTTCCTTATAGGTGGCTGCATTTTATGCCCCAGGAAGAAGGGCTCTCTGTGCTGCCTTAGCGCTACAGTAACCTCCTCCCAGAGACCATCCAATTCAGTGGTTCTTGACCCTGGCAGCACATTACTATAATAAAATTCAAAAAAAAAAAAAAAAAAAAAAAAAAAAACCTCACTGCCATCAAGTCTATTCCGACTCATAGCAACCCCTCCTTGGTTTTCTGAGGCAGTATCCCCACAGAAATAGATTGCCCAGTCTTCCTTCCAAGGAGTGGCTGAGGGGTTTGAACTGCCAGCCTTCTGGTTAGCAGCCAGATGCCTTAGGCACTACACCATCAAAGCTATAATAACCCTATAATAACCTAGAGCCTTTCAAAAAAAAAAAAGTGTCAGGGCTACACTCCCAGAGATTCTTATTAATTGATCCATAGTAGGACCTGTGCATCAGTAGGTTTTTAATTTCCCCAGGTGGTTCTAATATACAACTAGGATCTAGAAGCAGTGCTCTAATCACTACAGTTCCCTAAAAGATTTCCAACTTTTTCACCATTTAAGAAAAATTAAAGTCATGTTTTCCAATTTCCCAGTACAGGCAGTCCCTAGGTTATGAAAGTCCAACTTATGTACAACCTGCATATGAACCAGTTCTTATAAAGCCTATTATACTAAAAATTCAAGGTACATATACAATAGTTCATAATAACAAATGGATGCTACTTTGTGATGCACATTATAACATTATTATTGTTGTTGTTGTGTTGTTATGTGCCTTCAAGTCGGCCCCGACTCATAGCAACCCCTCCTTGGGTTTCCGAGGCAGTATCACTACGGAAGTAGGACATTATTATTATTGTTACTGTATTATGTTAAGGATGTGTATCCAGAAGTGTTTCTTTAATGATTCTTATTTATGCATAGAAAAGTATACTATAAATTATATATAAAGACAAACATCTGATTAACTGACTGTGTACAAACCATACTTAACTGTTTTGACTTATTTACAAATTCAACTTAAAGACAGATACAAATGGAACATACCAATAATCTAGGGACTGCCTATATGCTTAGATCCCAAATAAACCACAGTCCATCTAAGACAATCAGTAACCTTCAATCAGTGTGTGAGGCAATGCATAGATTACTCAAGTCTATAGCCATTTAGAAAAGTGCTTATTCTTTCTGCTTGCCAACTCTGCTCTAACTATTTAGAGTATTTAAATAAGTCATAAGGACTAACTACTTAAATTTTTTATCTCTAGAGAGGATGTTGTTGTTGTTGTTGTTATGTGCCATAGGAGTATGTTATTAGTAGGTGACAAGTATCAGTAGGGCAGGAGGGTACTGGGAAGCAATGCAAAAAATCTTTTGGGTTGAGGTTCTTAAATCATTTGACAAGGGAAGACTGAAGAGATCCCTGACAAATGGGCACATGAAGCCAGGACCCAGATATCAAGTAGCCCCAGCTGCCATTTGTGAACCCCATATGGGGATCAAATTCAACTTAAAGACAGATAGAAATGGAACATGTCAGTAATCTGATAGCACAGTGTGCTCTGGTAGCACAGTGCCTAAGGCATCTGACTGCTAACCAGAAGGTTGGTGGTTCAAACCTACCAGCCACTCCGCAGAAGCAAGATTGGCCTTCTTCTGTAAAGTACTTCTGTAAAGATTTATCACCTTTGAAATCCAATGGGGGTCACTATGAGTTGGAATTGACTCAATGGTACTGGGTTTGTTTTTTGTTTGTTTGTTTTGGTTAAACAGGGATCTAAAGGCTCTCCATCCTAAGGCAATCCCTGACATACTAATTCAATCTAGGTAGAAGGGGCAAGAGTAAAAGCTATGTACTATACACAGAGGAAGGAGAACTCTAGTTACAAACCATGTGAAAGAGGAGCCAGAACAAAATATGAAAGGAAAATCCTATTTACCATAACAAATCTGTGAGAACCAATGTCACATCTGAAATATGGCCTCAACGTAGGACAAATGGGAAAATACAAGTTTATCACTCCAGTTGAATAAATGAAGTATGGAACTTATTCAAACCAAATTCACTGCCATGGAGTCGATTCTGACTCATAGTGACTCACATTGGGTTCCCAGGGCTGTAAATCTTTACAGAAGCAGACTGCTTCATCTTTCTTCCACAAAGCAGCTAGTTTGAACCACCGACATGCTGGTTAGCAGGTAAATGCCCTAACCACATCACCACCACAGTTCTTTATGGCATTTACTACTAAATTAAAATATAAGATATGCCAATCCAAAAAGAAGGAAATCTTACAAATTCATCCAACTTGATACCTTCCACTTGCCCTTTTAATTCCACTCCTCATCCTTTCCCAATACTTGACTTGTATCAGCTACATCAGGGACCACCCTTCCCCTCTGGCTTCCAGCAGTAAAGAAGCAGGAGAAAGAGGGAGGAGGGAGGAAGAATCATGAGACTGGAGAATACACATGCTGAAGGGCAGCATCCCTCCACCAAAGGTCCTAGCAAGCAACACTACAAACAGCCCTCTTTCTATTTCTTCCCTGGGTTGTAAAGGTAGCCCATTGTTACTAGTCTAAGGGTACTGCACTAGGACAAGTCAGCAAGGATCAGAAAAGGATAGAGAGTGGACCTGGAGGGTCAAGTGGAAGATCTCTAGCACAATAAACATGAGATTTCCCAATATGTTGTTCACATCTTTATCAATGGTTCCTCTTTCTTATTAGGACTTTGACTGACATGGGACCACTTAATTATGAATTTAAGATTTGAGCTGCAGCCACCCAGTCCTCAGGTCAGTACAAATAGCAAATATCCAGGTATGTTCATAGGCAAGCCCAATATACCTATGACTTAAAGCCAGATTACACCTCAGCTATGTCCTACTTATGTGTGACATTGGTAAAATATCTTCTGTGTCTCAGTGTCCTCATGTGTAAAATAGGGATAGTAATATTATCTACTAAAAAGCCATGGTAGTGCAACTGTTACACACTCAGCTGCTAACCAAAAGGTTGGGGGTTTGATCCCACTAGCTACTCTTTGAGAGAAAGACTTGGCAATCTGCTCCCATAAAGATTACAGTTGATAATATCCTATGGGATTATTTTATCCTGTCACCTATGGTCACTATGAGTAGAAATTGACTGGACAGCATTGAATAACAACATTATTGATTAAGTAGTGTTTTCATGAGAACTAAATAATTCAATACAGTTGAATCACTTGGAAGAATGCCTGGCATGTAGGAAATACTTTGTAAATCTAAGCCAGTGCTACTCAAAAAGTATTTCACAGATCTATGAGATCTCAGGACACTTTCAGGGATCTATAAGGTCAGGATTGGAAGAAGAACCTTTAACAACCTGAGATACACTGATGATACAACTTTGCTTACTGAAAGTGAGGATGACTTGAGGCACTTACTGATGAAGACTGAGGAACACAGTCTGCAGTATGGATTACATCTCAATATAAAGAAGACAAAAACCCTCACAACTGGACCAGTAAGCAGCATCATGATAAATGGAGAAAAGATTAAGGTTGTCAAAGAATTCACGTTGCTTGGTTCTATAATCAAGGTCAATGGAAGCAGCAGTCAGGACATTAGATGACGTGTAGCACTGGGCAGTGTGGCTGCGAAGGAACTCTTTCAAGTGCTGAGGAGCAAGGATGTCTCCTTGAGGACTAAGGTGCGCCTGACACAGGCCATAATATTTCCATCACCTAATATGCATATGAGAGCTGGACAATGAATAAGGAAGACCGAAGAAGAGTTGATGCTTTTGAGTTGTGGTGCTGGTAAAGAATGCTGAAGGTACCATGGACTGCCAAAAGAACTAACAGATCTGTCCTGGAGGAATTGCAGTCGAGATGCTCCTTGGAAGCAAGGATGGCCAGACTTCATCTCACCTACTTCGGTCATGTTGTCAAAGGGGACCATTCCCTGGAGAAGGATGTCATGCTTGGAAGGTGGAGGGTTGACGAAAGAGGGGAAGGCCTTTGACAAGATGGATTGACACGGTGGCTGCCACAATGGTCCCAAGTATAGCAAGGATCATGGAGCTGGCATGGGATCAGGCAGTGTTTTGTTCTGCTGTGCATGGATGCAACTCGACGGCACCTAACAACAACATAAAGTCAAAATTATCTCCAAAATAACACTAAGACATTATTTGCCTTCTTCATTCTGTTGACATTTGCACTGATGCTATAAAAGCAATGATGGGTAGAATTGCTGAAGCCTTGACACAATCAGGACAACACCAAAACCAAATTCACTGCCACTGAGTCAATTTTGACTCATAGCCACCCCTCCTTGGGTTTCTGAGGCGGTATCACTACGGAAGTAGATTGCCCAACCTTCCTACCGAGGAGTGGCTGGTGGGTTTGAACCGCCAGCCTTCTGGTTAGCAGTCAAATACCTTATGCAGTAAACCACCAGAGCTCCTCAGGACAGTAGCACCAAAATATGCTGGCAGTCATTGTATCCTTCACTGCCATACACTCACAGTTAAATAATGAAAAGAAAAATAAAGAAAGAAAAGGGAAAAAAGCCAGTTTCATGTATTAACTTAAGAATGTTAATTTTCAACAATGTCCTTGAGATAATGAAACATTAATTTTATGAAATCTCAACCCTTGAATGCATATCTTTTTAATATGTGGTGTGTCAAAATGGTAAGTACACATAAGACACTTTTGCTGCATACCAGTGTATAATCATTATTTCCAGTAAAGTACTTATGCAATTATTTGAATTTTGAGCTGAGTTAGCCACTTTTTCATGGAATGTATATTTACTTGAAAGAATTACTGACAAACTATGGTCATTCAGATATGGATATTTGTCAGACATTATCTCTGAAATGAATGATACGACCATGCCACTTCAAGGAAAAAAACCTATGGAACCTATTGCCAGTGATAAAATTCCAGCTTTCAAGTAAAAATGAGAATGCTGGAAAGTTTGTATCAGCCACAATAACCTTGACAGCTTCCCAATACTTAGACACTTTCTTAATGAGGTGGAGGCATGATAGTAACAAATGTGATCCTTTGATAATGTTCAATGAAATGTGTCAGCATTTAGAAGATCTTCACAACTCAGTAAGCCAGTATTTCCCAAATGACCAATGCACAATGTTAAAGAATAACATGGGTAAAAGATACTCCAAAGTGTAAGATAGACCAATGGATTTTCTTGTAACCAAGTGTGAAAAATTCATTGATATGGTTTCAGATTCCATATTGCAACTACCTTTTAAGAAATTACTTCTAGTCAAATGTTAGTGTAGTATCAAACAATAATCACAATTATCTGAAAAACAAATCTGTCCTGGACGAAGTACAGCCAGAATGCTCCTTGGAAGTGAGAATGGCCAGACTTCATCTCACCTACTTTGGTCATGTTGTCAGAAGGAATCTTTCTCTGGGGAAGGATGTCATGCTTGGTAAAGTGAAAGGTCGATGAAAAGGGAGAAGACTCTCAACAAGATGGATTGACACAGTGGCTGCAACAATGGGCTTAAGCATAGTAAGGATCGTGAGGCTGGCACAGGACCAGGCAATGTTTTGTTCTGTTGTACGTAAGGTTTCTATGAGTCAGAGATGACTTGATGGCACATAACAACAAAACAACATCTGAAAAATGCTATTAAAATATTCCTTCTCTGTGTGTGAGACCAGATTTCTCTCATATCCTTCAACAAAAACAGATGAGAATATCAACCGTTTTCAATTAAGATTTGCAATAACAGCATTATGATTCTCACTTTTTTGTTTTAGAAAATTTAATTGTTTTAATAAACATATGTCATTTGTATTAACTTTTAAGGAATTTATTATTGCTATTTTTAATGAAATAATGAGCATTTTAAAATTTCTTATTTTTAATTTCTAATTCAGTGAATATCAATAGAAATTACCCACTGTTATATAATGAATGGTGTCCCCAAAAGAATATGTTGAAATCCTCACTCTAGTACCTGTGAACATTTGGAATTAGGCTCACTAATGATGTTATAAGTAACATGAGGTCATGCCAGAGTAGAGTAGATCCTAATTCAACCTGAGTGTTGTCTTATAAAAGAGAATTGATGCAGAGATATACACATGGAGGAAGACAACAATGTGAAGATGCATCTACAAGCCAAGAAACATCGAAAGCTACCAGAAGGCTGAAGAGACAAGAAAGAATTTCCCATAGCACAGACAGAGACAGCACTACTCTGCCAACACTCTAAATTTGGATTCCAGAACAGTGAGAGAACAAATTTCTGTTCTTTAAAGACACCTATTTTCTGGTATTTTATTACAATAGCCCTAGGAAAGCATCAGCTCTTCTTTGATCTTCTTCATTGTCCAGCTCTCACATGCATATGCGGCAATTGAAAATACCATGGCTTGGGTTAGGCACATTTTAGTCTTCAAAGAGGTATCTTTGCTCCTTAGCACTTGAAAGAGGTCTTTTGCAGCAGATTTGCACAGTGCAATATGTTGTCTGATATCTTGACTGCGGCATCATTGGTGTTGATCGTGGAATCAAACAATATGAAATCTTTGACAATTTTAATTCTTTCTCCATTTATTATGATGCTGCTTATTGGTCCAGTTGTGATGATTTTCGTTTTCTTTATGTTGAAATATAATCCATACTGCAGACTGTAGTCTTTGATCTTCATCAGTAAGTACTTCAAGTCATCCTCACTTTCAGCAATAAAGTTGTGTCATCTGCATATCACAGGTTGTTAATGATTCATCCTCCAATCTTGATGCAGTGTTATTCTTCATATAGTCCAGCTATTAGGATTATTTTCTCAGAATACAGATTGAATAAACATGGTGAAAGGACACAACCCTGACATACTTCCTTCTTGATTTTAAACCATGCAGTATCCCCTTGTTCTGTTCAAACAACAGCCTCCTGTTCTAGGTACATGTTCCCTTATGAGTACAATTAAGTGTCCTGGAACTCCCACTATTCTCATTGTTACCCATAAATTGTTAGGATCCACAAAACTGAATGTTTTTGCATAGTCAATAAAACACAAGAAAGCATCTCTCTGGTATTCTTTGCTTTCAGCCAAGATCCATCTGATATCAACAATGATTCCCTCATTCCATGTTCTTTTCTAAATCCAGTTTGCATTTCTAGAAGTTCTCTGTCAACATACTGCTGCAACCGTTTCTGACTTATCTTCAGCAAGATTTTACTTGTGTGTGATATTAATGATATTGTTCAATAATTTCCACATTTTGTGGGACCACTTTTCTTTGGAATGGGTACAAATATGCATCTGTTCCAGTCAGTTGGCCAGGTAGCTGTCCTCCAAATATCTTGACATGGATTAGTGAGTGCTTCCAGTGTGGCATCTGTTTGTTGAAACATCTCATTGGGTATTCTGTCAATTCTGGAGCCTTGTTCATTGCTAATTCCTTCAGTGCTGCTTCGACTTCTTCCTTCAATACCATTGGCTCTTGATCATATGCTACCTCCTGAAATGGATGAACATGGACCAGTTCTCTTTGCTACAATGACTATGCATATTCCTCCTCCTTCTTCTTCTCCTTCTCCTCCTCCTCCTCCTTCTTTTTAATTTTATTATGATTTGGGTGAAAGATTACTGAGCAAATTATCTTCCATACAGCAGTTCACATATACTTTGTCTTATGACATTAACTCTAATCTCCAACCATGCAACAGCTCTCTCCCCACTTCCTCCCCATAGCCACCTCTTCCCTGTATCCTTCCCTCCCATACACTCCTGCCCCATGAGCTGTCTCCCTGTGCATACAGAGCCCTTCTGTTCTCCCATGATTGATCTCTCCAATGAGTGTATCTACCTAATGTAAATGTTCAGCTCATATTCCTGTCTTTTGTTTGGCTGGAAGCCACAGGAGTGGGTTCAATTCCAGACCTGAAGGGCAACTAGTGGCCATAGTCTCAGGTGTTCCACCAGGTTTATCAAACCAGCAAACCTGGTCCTTCCACACACCCAATGATTTTGAGTTTTGTTCCACATATTTTCCCACTCTATCCATGATCTCCTACACAGATCCCCCTCCAAGTGGTTGACAGTGGTAGCCAGGCACCATCTAGTTCCCCTGATCTCATAGTCATATAGGCTGATGATTGCATGGTCATTTGGACTAATTGTTTCAATGCATCTTTGGTTTTCTTTATTCTTCTTCGCTCTGGATGAGATGAGACCCATCATTGCATCTAGATGGCTGCTTGAAAGCTTTTAAGATCCCAGTCACTACTCACCAAAAAAGGATGTGGAACAATGTTCTTGTGTAGTATGTTATGCCAACTGAGCTTGATGTCCCCTGAAACCATGGTCCTGAGCCCACAGGTCCAACTACTTGCTCTCTCTGGATCACTGGCTGTGGCCAAGAAGTGACTACAGCCTTGGCCATTGTCAGCTCTATTATATACCTGGGAATTCTTACAGAACATAAAAATACCCTTATAGAAACATTGTCTGCCAACCCTATACATGGTCATGGGCACACTTCCCCCTGCATAGACATATCTAATAGTTCAGCCTGTCCACCCATCTATCCACACATATAGCCATGTTTGCCTTCACTGACAGTGCAGTATTGTATGTGGAAAAGTGTTCATCTCTGTTGTCTGTACCTCCCATGTATCTCTCTATCTTGGCTCTTCCTCAATGCCACCGTGTTGATCACTCACATTTGGTACATTGTCCTTCTCTTCACCCAAATCAGTACCTGTCTCTACCTATCTAGCAGTATTCCCTCCCCTCCTCTCCCTACCCTGGTAACCAACAAAGAAAATTTCCTTCCATCTATAAACCTTTCCTTGACTTTTTACTATAACAGACAAATACAATATTCATCCTTCTGTGATTGACTTACTTCACTCAGCATAATGTCCTTCAAGTTTATCCATGATATGTGATGTTTTGCAGATTCTACATTATTCTTTAGGGCTGCATAATATTCCATTGTGTGTATGTACAATAGTTTGGTTATCCATTCTTTTGTTGATGGGCACCTATGTTGTTTCTCCTTCCATCTTCTTTTGACATTTTGTGCATCGTTCAATATTTTGTCCATGGAAACTTTCAATAATGCAACTTGAGGCTTGAATTTTTTCTTCAGTTCTTTCAGCTTGAGAAATGCAAACCATGTTCTTCCCTTTTGGTTTTCTAACTCCAGGTCTTCGCACATATCATTATAGTTATTGACTTTGTCTTCTTGAGCTTTTCTTTGAAATCTGTTCAGCTCTTTTATTTTGTCATTTCTTCCATTTGCTTTAGCTAGTCTCCACTCAAGGGCAAGTTTCAGAGTGTTTTCTGACATCCATTTTGGTCTTTTCTTCTTTTCCAGTCTTTTCAGTGACATTTTGTTTTCTTTGTGGATGATATTCTTGATGTCATCATCATTCCTCTGGTTTTCAGTCACTGGTGTTCGATGCATCAAATCTATCCTGTAGATGGTCTCTAAATCAGGTAGGATATAATCGAGGTCATATTTTGGCTCTCCTGGACTTGTTTTAATTGTCTTCAGCTTCAACTTGAACTTGCATATGAGCAGTTGATGCTCTGTTCCACAGTCAGCTCCTGGCCTTGTTTTGGCTGAAGATATTGAGCTTTTCTATTGCCTCTTTCCACAGATGCAGTCAATCTGATTCCTGCATACTCCTTCTGGTGATGGAGTATATCCACTCATCTATCAGTTTGTTGTAATGTGGTGGCTTGTGTGTCACTGTGAGCTGGAGGGTATGCCACCGGTATTTAAAATAGCAGCAGGGTCACCCATGCTGGACAGCTTTCAGCAGAGCTTCCAGACTGAGATCAACTGAGGAGATGGAAGGGTCCATCCACTTCTCAAAAAATTGGCCAGTGAAAACCTTATGAATAACAGTGAAACACTGCCTTATATATTACTGGAAAACTTTATGAATAGCCCTGAAACATTATCCGATATAGTGCTGGAAGATGAGCCCCTCAGGTCTCAAAATATGACTGGGGAACAGCTGCCTTCTTAGAGAAGAGCTGACCTTAATGATGTGGATGGAGTAAATCTTTCAGGACCTCCATTTGCTGATGTGGCATGACTCAAAATGAAAAGAAACAGCTGCAAATGTCCATTAATAATTGGAACATAGAATGTATGAAGTACAAATCTAGGAAAATTCAAAGTTGTCAAAATGAAATGGAATGCATAAAGATTATTATCCTATGCATTAGTGAGCTAAAATAGACTGGTTTTGGCCATTTTGAATCAGACAACCATATGACCTACTATACCAAGAATGACAAATTGAAGAGGAATGGCATGGCATTCATCCTCACAAAGAATGTTTCAAGATCTATCCTTAAGTACAATGCTGTCAGTGATAGAATAACATCCATACACCTACAAGGAAATCCAGTTAATACTACTATTATTCAAATTTATGCACCAACCACCAAAGCCAAAGATGAGGAAATTGAAGACTTTTACTTCTGCAGTCTGAAATTGATCAAACGTGCAATCAAGATGTGTTGATTATTACTCATGATTGGAATGCAAAAGTTGGAAACAAAGAAGCATTACTGGTAGCTGAAAAATATGGTCTTGATGATAGAAATGACACTGGAGAGTTCTGGCATGATGGCGGAATAGGCAGAAAGACTGCACAGACCCTCTTCAACAAAGAAAAGGGAAACCAATTAACACAGACACAGAAGATAATCTTGGACCCCTGAGCCTTGAAGGGAA
>NW_006921677.1:1651397-1687143 GCF_000298275.1 Orycteropus afer afer
ACTGGTAAATAAATAATAAAAAAGAAATGACACTGGAGATTAATTCCACGATAGAATTTTGCAAGACCAATGACTTATTTTGAAGTAGTTAACCAAAAAAGCAAACTAACCACCATTGAGTCAATTTCGACTCATAGAGACCCCCATTGGGTTTCCAAGGCTGTAAATCTTTATGGAAGCAGATCATTTCATCTTTCTTTCACAGAGTGGCTGTTGAGTTTGGACAACCAATATTTTGGTTAGTAGTTAAATGTGATTAAATCAGTTGTCCGTAAGTAAAGCAAAATAACCTCCACAATGTGGGTGGGCTTCATCCAGTCAGTTGAAGTCGTTAAGAGCAAAACCAGAGGTTTCACAAGAGAGGATTTTACCTCCAAACTATAAACAAACATTTTGCCAGAACTCCTCCACTCTTCCCATCCCTTTGCCAGACCTACGGATTTTGGGACACAAGACTTGACAAATCATTTCCCATCTCATGACCTAAGGATTTGGAGATACAAGACTGACAGAATCTCCAGCCTGAGATCTGTCTCAAGATTTTAGACTTGCCAACCCTTACAATAGTGAGAGCCAATTTTTAAAATCTCTCTCTCTTTCTCTTACATACATACATGTGTGTGTGTCTATCTTTACAAGTTCCGTTTCTCCAGAGAACACTAATACAATAAACTTCTGTACACAATGCCCTTTATTTTCTAAGAGGAATTGTTATTAACTCATTTAATTCTATTTGAGGGGGTCATATCTGATTATGGAACTTGATTATTAAACATTTTCTATTCAGATCCCCCAGAATACCATGAACACAGCTATGGTCACAGTGAACACCTTTTTAAAGCCGATGGTACATAAGAATAACTGTAGAAATGGGTAAAAGTTTAACAAGTAATTTTAAAAACCACAAACATGATCATAATTAATTAGAAAGGTGTGCTTATGAGTTTTTCTGTTTCTCAAATTTTCTCTAATGTGATTTATATTAATTTTTATAATCTAAATATATATTTAAAATTCAGTTATATATATTTCTTAAAGGAGACTTTCTTTATTTGAAATTTATGATTATATATGTCAAAAAACAACTATTATTTACTTAGAGGTGATATATATATATATATATGTATAGGGAGAATAATGGCAGCTCACAAAAAATTATAGGAAATCTGGAGAATATTCTTATAATATTGGCAAGAAACAGTGGAAGTTAGGCACCTCAGAACAAAACCAAGTCTATACTAGCAAGTCTGGCTAGGGTTCCAATTCTGGTACTGGGGCTACTTCTCCTAGACCCTCATCATTATAAATTTTCTCTAATTGACTTAGAGTGTTTGTCAGGAGAACCCAATTGATCAAGTTGAAGTAACACAAGCTTAAAGGAGCAGGAAAGGGGGGATTTGTACTCCCTGTTTCCTTCTGTTGGAAATCTTGGACTCACCATAACAGAGGAGAGTCCCCAAATAGGAAGAATTCAAATGCTGAAAAGAAAATACCAGTTCATGTCCACCATAGCATTATATAAAACCACAGCATTATACAAAACTATAGTATTATACAAAACCATAGCATTGGGAAGGAGCAAGTATAAAAATTACAATAAATTCAGTTACAATGGATTAAATTAATAATGCTGTCCAGTCACTTAAAAAGAAAATTATTGCCTGTCTTTTGAAGATAATGTTGAAAAAGCTCCATTCAGCAACCACACCCTTTGACAACATATATCTTAACCTGCCACCAGCATTTCTTTAATTATCCTAGAATCTTCAAGGTCAATTGTATCCCCAACTCTTCCATGAAGTGATATTTTTCTGCTAAAACACAACTGACTGACTAAGATAAATGTATCTGCAAACAATCTAGAGTCTAGGGCAAAACAAATGTTAACATGAGAAGAGTAATCCTGATGCCAACTATGCTTACTGAGAAAAGAGCATTCAAGGATCTGGTGTTAAACAATTAATAGTCAACAGGGATATATTCCAATTTATCACAATATACCTGGAAATATAACTTTGTGCCTAACTTTATTCACTGGGGACAAATAGGTTCCAGTTAAAATCCCAGCTTCTCTAGTTCCTAGACATGTAGCCTTGAACCAAGTTACTTAATTCTCTAACTTAGAGTTTCTTCAAGGGCCAAATGGTGATCATAATAACACCTACATCTTAGAATTGATGTTGGAATTAAATGAGATCATGCATAATTAACATAACTAATGAGTCAGAATGAACTAAAGGGCAACAGATTCATTCTTCGTAAATGTTAGCTATGGTTGTCATACATTGACCTAAATTCAGATTTCAAGCTTAATACTTAATATAAAGTATTATCCCTTTCAGTACATTTAAGTAAGTACTTAATATTAGAACATTATTTAACTACTGGATGGCTTATTGTTTTTGAAAAAGAAAAAATGGGTTTAAGATGGTTTTGATTCCTTTGTCTCAACTTTTACATGATCCACGTAAGACTTGGTCCTTTTAAATGATTGTATCAAGCATGTATATTGCAAAGCTACAACACAAGGACAAAGATTTGTTCCCTCTCTTATGAAAGGATATTCATGTAAGCAGGAAACTTTTCAACCATGGCTTAGGAAAAGGAAGAGGAAATGAATTAGCATGCTGGGGAGGGAAATAGGGACCAATAACAAATACTTCAGTGTGGTTATGATCACCTCCATGGTATTCTGAAATGTTTTTCACTGCTGAGAGAGGAAATCTGAGCTGACATGTTATTTTCTGAGCTGTTTATTAATGCATTGGCTGGGAAGACGAAGTAGCAGCCTTCAATCCCATCCCCCAATTCAAAGTCAATGTCTTGTCATCAGCTCTCTGTTTGCTGAGAGGTGAGGGGAAAGCTAAGATTCTGAAAAAGCTGTTAAAAACAGTTAAGAAAAGGAGAAACCTGATCTTTTCCCTCCTTGCATGAGTATGACAAAGCTTATGCTTTCAGCGGGAGCATCTGAAGTGGAATTTCCATTAATCTTGGGCCAGAAGAAATGCCTTCTGTTCTGCCACCAATCAATCAGCCCAAACGAAGGAGGCAGTTAACGTTTTCACCAAACTGTAACTCTCTGCCTCTGGACTAATATCAGAGCTAAAGAAATTAATCAGGCATGTTCTGACTACCAAGCCTCAAAATATAATTTACATTGATGGCTCCAACTCTTTAGTTCAACAGTTAATGGGAAAAACAGACCAATAAAAGATTTGGCCAGAGCCTTACCAAGAGCAAAGGGATAATCTTGCTACCACCTAAGAAAGCATAAAAGGTCCATACACACAACTCAGTAAATGGACCAAAGTCCATCTTCACCATGAGAAAAAGAAAGAATAAAGGGGATTAAATTGTATTTTGTGGGATTTGGGTTAGACAGAAGGAAAAATTTACTGGTATCCAAAGGTGTTCAAAATTAGAACCAGTTATCCTAGAGCTTATTTCAATTCCTTTTATTCTCCTCCTTCGAGGGCTTTTAAAAGTCAGACTGGTTTGGGCACCACTCTCTAACTCCAACTTCCAACCACCAGTTCACTTGAATAAATCTGTGAAATGCAAAGTCAGAATCAACAGATTTAATTAAGAGCCAGTTTCAAACTCTCTCAGGCCAAGCACAAAGCATATCCCACATCTTTGACTATGCTTATACCCAGCTGTTTAAACTGACACTCATGGTATAAATTCACCTGACACCAGATGTTTGAAAATTCAATTCAACAAGCATTTATTAAGGAATTATTACTGCAAAGTATTGCACTAAGTGCTGTAGGGTTGACTGATGGATAAGTGTCTAATTTATGCCTTCATACAGTTGAAAATGTTACCCAAGATACGAATAACTAAACAATTATTATAAAAAGCAAAATTAAGTAAGGAGTTGAATTGGAGGAATAAGTAAATGCTGTGGAATGTAATTAGGATGACTTTTCCTTTTTCCTCCGCAGCAGCCCTGTCACCTGCTAATGATAGTTGCCAAAGTAAATGACCCAATGGTTGAATCACTGCCACCTTCCTGTTATAATTCTGCACATGTCACCTTCCTGCAGAGCCCTTAATCAGCACTTTCACTTCAATCACCATGATTGCAAAGATCGGACTGTAGAACAATTGCAGAAAGTCATTTTTTTCACCCTGACCACTATGGCTGGAAAGTTACTATCTTCAGAGAGTAGAGGATCATAAAATATTCCTCTTCAAGGTTTTGCAAAAGTACTTGATGTGTGTTCAGTAATATTTTGCAAACCAACGTATATGAAAATTTCTAATTAGCATATCATGGGATCATACACCTCATCTTTTTTCGTTCCTCTGATCTCTTCCTAGTTGTAATTAAACCAGCTGTGGCTATTTATGCTTTTTTCATGTTCCAAGAATAGCCTTCCTCGCTTACTGTCAGAACTATGGCAAAAAATAATAAGGTCTTAACGTTAACTTGGATGAATCACACCAGGATCTTATTTGAGCCCATAATTAAAATCCAGTTAAATCCACAGAAAATAATCAATCTAATCTAGAAGGCCTCTGTGAGAGGCTACCAAAGTAAATGCTCTTTATGTACCTGACAGAAATAGCTAAAAAAAGCTATTCCACCGAATACCTTTCTCTGCTATAAAAGACCCATAAAACACTAGAATCATAAAATGTCTAGAGGTATTTAATTTATAAGACAAAAGAGAAATCCACCAAGCACTACATAAGAAAAATTACTATATTAACTGACCCAAATTCCATCAGGATAAATGGAAAAAAGATTGACATCATCAAGGATTTCATTTTACTTGGATCCACAATCATCACCCCTGGAAGCAAAGTCAAGAAATAAAATGGCATATTGCATTGGGCAAATGTTCTTTCAAAAACCCTTTCAAGTGTTAAAAGTCAAAGATGTCACTTTGAGGATTAAGGTGTGTCTGACCCAAACTATGCTATTTTTGGTCACCTCATATGCATGCAAAAGCTAGACAATGAATAAGGAAGACTGAAGAATTTATGCCTTTGAATTGTAGTTTTAGAAAAGAATTATTGACTATACTATGGACTGCCAGAAGAAAGATCAAATCTCTCTGGAAAGAAATATAGCCAGAATGTGTCCTAGAATTGAGAATGGTGAAACTTTGTCTTATGTGCTTTGGACATGTTATCAGGAGGGTCAGAGAAAAAGAGAAAGAACCTCAATAAGATGTATTAACACAGTGACTACAACAATAGGCTCAAACACAACAACCAACGATTGTGAGCTTGGTGCGGGACCAGGCAGTGTTTTGTTCTGTTGTACATTGGGTCACTATGAGTTGGAACTGACTTGAAGGCACCTAATGAAAAATAAATAAATAAATAACAATTACAACAGGCATGCCTCATTATTCCTTTTTCCATAACTGGAAAGAGAGACTGAGAAGGGTGGAGCTAGGATTTGAACCCAAGTCTCTCTGGTCATGTAGCTTATGATCTTATTCCTATACTTAGCTGCCTTCCTTCCCATCAGTCAAAAGAGGTTCACAAACTTTACATGATTTGGTGATGGAGCCACGCTAACCTAGCCCTCCTGGCTATCAGTCCAGGGCTCTTATCATTGCCCCAGTTTTAAGTCTTAGACAAGAATGCGCTCTCGGGACAACAACTGCACTCTGAGTCTGATGCTGTTGAAAAGGGGGCTTTTGGGATTCCTACAGTACTCTTCATCAGCTGTCCCAATTTCCTTATTTTTCCCTTGTTTTTTTTCTTTACCTCTTTAAAAATATCTTCGTAATTTCAAATAATACAGAATATTCAGAATAAAAACCATTTTCATTTCCTTTCTTAGATGTAACTACTGTTTGATGTACATTGGTATGTATCATTACAGACATTTCTCTTCATTTGTATTCTATGAAGAAATATTTTTCACATTAACATAATCATTGTATTTCATTATATGATTTGCCTTTTCCACTTACCATGTCTTAGAACTCTTTCCACAGCAGTTCATATAGTTTTACTTACTCATTTTAACTCATTCTTACTACCCCATCTTATGAATGCACCAACATTTCATGTATGACATTTAGTTTGTTCCTATTTTATTACTATTACAAATAGCAGTGTAGCAAAATAAAATAATAAGAGTAGCAGAAAAAAAGTATAAGATAATTCTAGGAGGAAGAAAGCCTATCATCAATAAGACATATTAAAGCAGAAAATAAAACAAAGATTTACAGTCTTAAAAAAATATTATTCTAAATGATCTAAAATATAAGACACTACGAAAAAAGAGAAAATATTTGTGGCTATTCAAGACAGGATTGATGTAAGAACTATATAATGAGCTGCTATAAATCAGTAAGAAAAAAATCCTTCATTTTAAAAGAATAATATTTTACTATGATTGAATGTGATTTTTTAATTTAATCTATTCATTATAATTATTTACAATAATAGATTTATAAATGTTGAGCCATCATTGTATTCCTAGGTAAACACATCATGATCAAGTAAGATTTTTCTTTGAATAAATTGCCAGATTCAATTTCCTAATGTGTATTTAGGGAGCTCTGGTAGCATAGTGCCTAAGGCACTTGACTGCTAACCAGAAGGCTGGCGGTTCAAACCCACCAGCCATGCCTCGGAAGGAAGGTTGGGCAATCCTACTTCCATAGTGATACTGCCTCGGAAACCCAAGGAGGCGTCGCTATGAGTCAGGGCCGACTCGACGGCACATAACAACAATAACAACAATATGTATTTAAGAGTAATGTATTTTAAACCAAAAATGCATGGAAACAATTAGTGCAAGGGACTGGTAGAACATGTGATCTTCAGCTTATATGACCATGAGACCAGCAGAACTAGATGGTGCCCTGCTACTACTGTCAATCACTCAGAGGGGGATCAGTGCAGGAGATCCTGGATAGAGTATAACAATGTGGAATAAAACTCAAAATCATTTTAAAATAAAAGGACCAGGTTTTCTGGTCTGATAGACTCTGGTGAGACCCCTGAGCCTAGCCACTCTTCAGGTCTGCAATTGAACTCACTCCTGTGGCTTCCAGCCAAACAACATACAGGTATATGTGGTGAATACTTACAACAGGTAGCTACACTCCTTGGGGCAATAAATCATGGAAGAACAGAAGGGCAGTGTATGCATATGGAAATAGCTATGTGTGTGGGGGCAGGTGGGGGAGTGCATAGGAGGGAAGGAAGAAAACTATGGGGACGAAGTGGGAAGAGAGCTGTTACATTGTGGGGAATTGCAGTCAATGTCATGAGACAAAATGTGTATGAACTGTGTATGGAAAATAAATTTGCTCTGTATACTTTCACCAAATCACAATAAAAATTTTAAATATATATATAAAAGAGTAGTGCATTTAGGTTTGTGAGATTGGGAAAAAAATGTTATTATAATTTTTATTTTCAAATTTTCTGTTACTAGAGGTTTGTGGGTTTTTATTTGCTTGTTTATTTTCAAAGTGTCCATTTTCAAAAGAAGAAAGTAATTTATTCACATTCATGAAAATATTATATTTTAACTTAATTCTGCCATCTTGAATTGATCTGCCTTTTGTTGAATTGATCAATTTTTTTTTCATTCACTTTTCTCCTCTGCTTGTCCAAAAGTGATACATCCTGATAACATTTTTATAAGAGTTGGTCTTAACTTTTTATCCAAAAAGTTAAGCTCTTTTTTTGTCTTCTATATTCTCTAGGAAAAAAGAAGGAGCCTGAATGTATTATCATACTCATCCTCTCCATACTACTCTTCAGGCTTAAAAAAGTCCAGGATTATTCATTACTTTTTTTGTATTATGAATCAATAATTACTTGGACTTTTGTTTCTTTAATCACCACTGTAATTGCTATCTCTCAATTTCTTAGATTAATTTTTCATTTTGATGCTATCTATTCTTGAATAATTCTTTCAGAGATGATTTATGTATGGTACAATCTGAATCCCTGCATGTCTCAAATTATCTTTATTTCCCTTCATACAATTGAATATCATTTTACTGCATACAGCATTCAAGGTTAAATGTAATCTCCGTACTTTTGGCAGGAAAGGAGCTAAGTTTATGTGCTCAGTCAGTCAGCTTGATGCACTTTTGAAAAAGGCTTCATTGACTTCGCCAGTGAAAAGTTTGATGGCAATATGATTTTTGTTCCTCTGTAGGTCAGCTATTTCCCTCCTTTCTGGAAACTTGTACTTTCATCAGGTTGCATCCAGCCCTGAGTTTTTTGTTATTCATTGTACATACCACTTGCAGTATCTTTTCATTCTTAAGGTTCATAATTGTCTTCGTTTGTGGAAAGTATCTTTTATTATTTGTCCAAATGTTTAAGAGCACAGGCTTTGGAGCCAAATAGCCTATGTTCAAATCTCCTCCACCACTTATTAGCCATAGGACAAATTACTTCACCTCTGTCTTAAAATAGGGATAATAATAGTCCCTATCTCTTAGAGTTGTTGAGGATATAATGAGTTAATTAAAGACAAGTGATGACATGAGTGCCTGGCACATAGTAATTGCTAAATAATTAGCTTTTTTGTTTTTCTTTTAAACATTCTGTTCTGTTCGCTGAATTGTTTCTATTTTCTCTGGGATTTGTTCACCTTTTTCCTCATAATGTTGGTTCTCCTCAAAAATCTAGTAATTTGTTGGTTATCAGTTTATGTTTATGAATGAAAAACCAGGTTAACTAGGTTAATGAGTGCAAACGACTATCATGTTTTGTCTATAGTTATGTAATGTTGTTTCCCCAAAATCTGTCTCCTCTGGATTTGAGGGCTGACTCTTCTGACGTTCTCACCTTTTCTCCTCGATGGGTGTTTTGGGCTTTGGTTCCTCCTTTGTCAGTTAATTCCAATGGATTTTTCCATTCCAAGAATTCCTCACAATTACTAGTACAATGATACCTTACTCTCTAACCTTGCAGTTCTCTTATAGATGCATTTCTTAAACTGTATTTAATGTCATTTAAGAGAAATGGGATAGACATATGTGAGATTGGCCATCTGAATCCAGATCCCTTTTGGCAACTTTATA
The DNA here is from genome assembly GCF_000298275.1 of Orycteropus afer afer. Lineage (NCBI taxonomy): Eukaryota > Metazoa > Chordata > Mammalia > Tubulidentata > Orycteropodidae > Orycteropus > Orycteropus afer. The sequence goes on from NW_006921677.1 coordinate 1,660,424, forward strand.
CCTCTCTCTTCTCTGCTCTCTTATGAACCTTTAGGATAAACCCCAAAATCCTTAACATGGCTTACAAGGCCTTCCTAAATTCCAATGTTTGGTTTCTACGTATCTCTTCAGACTTACCCTCCCTCCTTCTCTCTTCCTTTCTCCTTCTCTCCCTCTCTCCCTCTCTTCTTCTCTCCCTCTCTCTCTCTCAAATTCTACAGTTTAACCATATTGAATTTCTATTCATTTCTTAAATGTGATATACCACTTTTCACTTCTTAGTCTTCGCTTCCTTTCTAGTGACTTAAGTCTTACCCTTTCCTTTCTCTAATGACTAGTCATTCTTTCTCTGATCCTCAGTTTCTTCATCAGTAAAATGAAGGTTTGGAATAAATTAACTTTAGGAGTTTTTCTAGCTCTAAAAGCTTATAATTATATGCAAAGAAATAAACTTACTAATATCTGAATTCCTTATTTTCACTTCTTCAGTATAGTTAAAATTGCCACATATTCCAATGGAATCTATAGAATACATATGCTTAATTTTTATCTCTTCTCCATAACACATCAGACTTACAGAACTTTTAATTGCAGCCAAAGTATTTCTCAAATGCTGAATAAGAATTAATATGTTGGCACAGCAGGTAGGAATAGGGATTACTTAGTAGCCTGGCTACCCAGTTAACACCTCTTTTAGTTTGGAACCTTGATAAAGAAATGATTTCTGACAGAGCCTAGCAAATTCTCATCAATTAAGAGAAGAAACTGAAATCCTGACCTTGAATTGCAACAGTTTTAATAGACATTTTTAAATTTTCCTCTAGACACCAGGGGCAATATATGTGAGCATATGCAGTCTTGCAGATAATAATTTGCCCTCTTGTAATTTAACACAAAAAAGCAGGCTGAGAGTTTGCCTTAGTTTCCAGGTCACACAGCCATTTCTTCCCATGCTGCAGGGCTAGAATCATTTTCTATATCCTGTTATAAATATCACTTCTCTACAACGACTCATAATGTCTTTTTAAATTCTACCTCTGTTTCCCACTCCTCATTTTGTTTCTTATGTTTTCCATCCCCGAGGAATGCCTCACTTTCTGGAGACTTAATGCTATCGTAATCCCTGTGTCATAAAAGACAAAACCTGTCAATAAATACCACAGCTGTGGTCATGGAAAGGAAGGAAATTCACTTTAAATCACCATCTCTGAAATAAATAAATAAAAACTATAGTCCTGAAGGACATTATATGCAATCTGGAAAGGTCTTCAACCAAAGTCACACGGGAAGTGGTGGTTTCACATTGCTGCAAACACTGTCGTTATTGTTCACACTGATGAATAGTTTCAGTTCTCATTAATATGAAATTCCACCAAATTAATATCCTGGAAAACAATCTCAAACTCCAAGAATAACACAAGTATGAGTTTACTGTCAGGCTATCTAAGGAAATGCAATCTATTGACCTCTTCCTCCCCAGAAGCTACAGTGACCATATAATTTATCACCTACACTGGGACACATTTGAGAATTAAATGAAACTCTATTAACAACTATTCCAGGACAATAGACACAAACAGGACTCTCTTGGACAGAAGAGACGTATGAGCATTCTACCAAAGATAAACACACTAACTGCAAAACTTAGTCCCTACATAAATCGCTGCATATTATGGTTCAAAGAAATAATCAATTCTACATGTCATTGGAGAAATATTTATTCCCCACTCTTCATGTCCTTGGGAGCTCTGGTGACACTGTGGTTAAAGCATTGCATTACTAACCAGAAAGTTTCCAGTTCCAACCCACCAGCCACTCCATGGGAGAAAGATGAGGCATCTGCTTCTGCAAAGATTTACAGCCTTGGAAACCCTATGGGGGCAGTTCTACTTTGTTTTATAGGGTCACTGAATGGGAATCAAGTCAATGGTGGTGAGTTTGTTTTGGTGTCCTTATGTTTCCATGAGGAGGCACTTGAGTAGGACTTACTCTCTCTAAACTTCTTCCATCCCACCTCATTCCACATTAGGTGTGGAGCAACTATTCCAACTAATGAGTCAGAAGAGGAAACTGATCTCCTTGTTTTCATGTGCTTTCCTAGAAGCCAGTCTACCTTCAAAGAACACACATATTGATTCATCTGTCTTGCAGCCTGAAGATGCCCAGGGCTGCCCATGACTGAGTAGATAATCCTTCTAATCCAGGTAGGACATATTTGCTGCAAACCCTTTTGGCCACAAGTCAAAGCCACATTCTCCAACTGCTATTATCATCAACAAAGCTAAATTTAGCCCTCTGTTTGCTTGTCTCCTTGTTCTTAACTTTCAATTGATTCTGAACCTAAAAGGGGAAGAAAGAAGTATTGTGTGTTGACCCCTAAGACTCTTACTCTTTTTTTCTTCCACTGTGATGGGAAGCAGAGATTAGCAGATGTCCCTCATGGATGCATAAGAAAAAAAGTAGAAAAGAAATAACGTGGACAAATATCTCTCATCTTTGATGGTTAAAAAAAAAAAAAAGTACTCTGTGTTTTAGTGAAAAAAGGAATTTGAATGTAAGGTTTGAATAAAAAAAGATTCAGTATATTAATCTTCACAAGGAAACAATCCTGAATAGATCCAACCATTGGAAATTTTCTTTAGTATGTTCCTCTTTAGGGAGTTCTGGTGGCACAAATTGTTAAGTGCTTGGCTGAAAGACTGGCATTCAAACCCACCCAGCCATTCCAAGAGAGAAAGATTTCCTAATTTTCTTCTGTAAAGATTACAGTCAAGAAAAACCCTATGGAGCAGTTGTACTCTGTCATATATGTGCTGGCTATAAGTTAGAATTGATTTGACAGCACCTGTCTTAGTTCTCTAGTGCTGCTATAACAGAAACACCACAAGTGGATGGTTTTAACATATAGGAATTTATTCTCTTACAGTTTAGGAGGTTGGATGTCTGAATTGAATACTGGCTCTAGGGGTTAGGTGAAGTCCCCTCCACCTTGGGCTTCAGCTCTGCCTCTTGTTGCAGGCCCAGTGGAGCTGGAGGCTTCTTTCTGACTCATGCAGCTATTGGGCTGCTGAGGCTAACTAACCCAAGGTCAACAGGAAAAATGGCACAATCCCAAATCTGGCAGGCAATACAGCAGGCCTTATTCAAGTCCAAGAACAATCCCAAGATTGGCAGACAATGCAGCAGGCTACTGGTTCAAATTCAGGAAATGGAGATGAAGATTCAACTAAATACAGGAGCCAAAATGTACCAAGGAGCTAGAGACCTTTCTCAAAGCTTCTCCTTACATACTGGAACCAGGCTAAACCTCAAAGGCAACTACTTAGCAGCTCACAGCAGATTCTACCATGAAGGTGATTACAAACTCATCATGGGAAATAACTACATCCAGCTGCCCAGCCACTCAAAACCATGTCCCATCCAAGTTGACACACCATCTAAACTACCAAAGCACCTAACAACAATGATCCTCTTTAAGGACAAAAAGCCTGTCAGTCATATAAATCTCCTAAAATGGTTATAAACATTGGGAGATTCCAGAGAGCCCAACCCCACTGATACACCAACACAACTAATGGAGTGATACCTACCCTGTGCGTGCGCACACACACACACACACACACATAGTATTCTGAACATCATTTTGATCATCTGAAATTTCAAAAACCAATGATCAAGATGGTATCCTCTGCCTCTATTCGTACTGTGAACAACAGCTGAAGTTACCAACACACTTGGAAAAAAAGCTTCTAATAAGCAGTTATAAAAAAAAAGACTATAGTAATTGTGGTAGTTAGGGTTATGTGTCAACTTGTCTGGGCCTGGTTTTGAGTGGCTGGGCAGCTGGTTGTAGTTATTCCCTATGATGAGACTGGCAATCAACTCCATAGTGGAATCTGCTATAAGCAGCTGCTTTAGGGATATGATCTGCTTCCAGTATATAAGAAGAAGCGTTGAGAAAGGTCTTGACAGCTTTTTGGCACACTTGGATGCTGAGTGTTGCCCAGTCTTCATTTAGCAGCCTGCCATGTTTCCTGTTGATATTGAGACTGTCTCTGGACTTGAATTAGTTGCCTGTCATGTTATTTGGTAATATTGGGACTGTGCCTTTTTACTTGTCAACCTTGGGTTTGTCAGCCTCAGCAGCCAGCAGCTGCCTGAGTGAAGAAAGCCTTTGGCTCTAATGGACTAGGAATAAGAAGAAGCACTGAAGGCCAGTGTTGAGGGGCTTTCACCCAGCCCCTGGAGCCTGGCACTTGAACTTAGCCTTCTAGCTTCCAAAACTATAAGAGAATAAACTTCTGTCAGTTGTTAGTTTAAAGCCACCCATTTGTGGTATTTTCTGTTAGAGCAGCACAGAGTAACCAAAACAAAATTATCAAAGTGTATATTGATCATTTCACCATATCATTTCAATTTGCCACAGGGTACAATAATTTTCAAACACCCAGTAGTCCTAAGTAAGATGTTGGCTCTCTTTTTGACAAAACTGGAATGTTTGTGTTTGGGGGTGGGGGGGTGGGACATTAGTTCTAAATTGCTATAGCACACCAGTTACTGTTTAAAACTCCTAATTACTTCTATATAAATAATTCCAGAAGACAAACTATTTTTAGTATAACATTAATTCAAAGGACAAATTAAATATAAACTATTTTCTTGCCAGATTTGGCTCAAATTATTCTAATTCCTTTCTTGGTTTATTATTTTTTAGAGTTGGCAAGGGCAAATTAATTAGCAGCTGTCTGTATTAAAGAGCCCTCTAACTTCTTCCAATCTGTTATGGCCATTTTATAATTAATATTTTAGCCTGCTGTCCAATCAATTGGGATAGCAAATGGCTTTTAGACAGGATCAGTTGGCACTAGACATCACCACACACTTTTACCCAAGTGCTCAAATAAACTTTGTGTTGAGAGACCTGTAGGTGTTAGTTTATATAAAGCTACCATGACATTCATACTTTTGAAATGTAACAAAGTTGGGAAAGGGAAGGCAGTGTGCAAAGAATTGACTCCAGATTTAGATTCATACAATCTCCAGGTACTTATCTTTCCTAGTCTTAATGTTTTTGCTAAAATATTCATCCCTGTTGGTCTAACTATAACCCCAGAGGAAAGCAGAACACTGCAGTGAGTGGGAGTGCAATGCTCAAAAATTACCTACATAGAGAGAAAATGGCAAATTTGACTTTTTGCCAGCTTCATCACTGAGCAAAAAACATGTACTTTTCACCGAGCGAAGGTTTGCAAATTTTGCCATAAGCAAAACGCATTTTTATTGTATCCCGAGTAACTTCTCATGATAGAAAAATATTTCCACCTCAATTTGGAACTTTTGTCCAACAAAATACTAAAACTTTGTCAAATACCTAATCCCAAATTAATTTATGTAGCAAGGTAACTGCAGAGTAGGGAGTTGCCACACTTGTCCATATTATCTTCTGGAAATTTCAAAGACAAAGAATTTGGAAACACCCAAAATGAACCAGGTATTGTCTCAGAGGCTTTGGGGGTTTTCCATAACCACAACAAAATATGTCATCTGGATTGGGAGAGAGGAAACCAAATAAATTCTCTTGATTCTCAGCCCAAAATGAGTCATATCTGCAATCCCATGAAAACAGCCTTAGGCCTTACTCGGCAAAAGTATCATGATGTTATTGTGTTATTAGTTCCCATTGGGTCAGCTCTGATTCATGCTGATCTTACCTATAGCAAAACAAAGCTGCCTGCTCCTGCCCATCCTCATGATCATTGGTAAGTTTGAGTCCATTATTGTACCTATTGTGTCAATCCATGTCATTTTTGTTGATCCTTTCCCAAACATGATGTTCTATTCTAGTAATTGGTCTTTACTAGTGACATGTCCAAAGTAAGTAAGACAAAGTCTCATCATCCTTGCTTCTAAGGAGCACTCTGGTTATACTGCACTTAAGTCTGATTTGTTCCTTCTTTTGACAGTCCATGGCATATTTCAACATTCTTCACCAACACTACTGCTTGAATGCATCAGTTTTTCTATCTTCCTTTTCATTGTAGTTTTCCCATCTTCCTTTTCATTGTAGTTTTCCCATGCATATGACTTGATTGAAAAGAGTTAGCTTAGGTCGGGGTGCCTTAGTCATAAAAGTGACATTTTTGCTTTCTAGGACTTTGTTGTTGTTGTTAGGTGCCATCAGGTTGTCTCCAACTCATAGCAACACTATGTACAGCACAGAGAAACACAGACCGGTTTCGTGCCAGCTTCCATGATCCTTGCTATACTTGAGCCCATCACCGCAGCCACTGTGTTAATCCATCTCTTTGAGGCCTTCCCCTCTTTCATTGACCCTCCACCTTATCAAGCATGACATCCTTCTCCACGGAAAGGCCCCTTCTTACAATATGACCAAAGTAGGTGAGACTAAGTCTGGCCATTCTCACTTTAAAGGAGCATTCCGGCTACACCTCCTCCAGGACAGATTTGTTAGTTCTTTTAGCAGTCCATGGTACTTTCAGCATTCTTTGCCAGAACTACAACTCAAAAACATCACCTCTCCTTCAGTCTTCCTTATTCATTGTCTGGCTTTCACATGCATATGAAACGATTGAAAATACCATGGCTTGTGTCAGACACACTTTAGTCCTCAAGGAGACATCTTTGCTCTTCAGCACTTGAAAAAGGTTCTTTGCTGCTGATTTGCCCATTGCTATATGTCGTCTAATGTACTGACTGCTGCTTCCATTGGCATACACTGTAGAACCAAGCAATCTTTGACAACTTCAATCTTTTCTCCATTTATCGTGATGCTGCTTATAGGTCCAGTTGTGAGGATTTTTGTTTTCTTTATATTGAGATGTAATCCATGCTACAGACTGTATTCTTCAATCTTCATCAGTTAGTGCTTCAAGTCATCCTCACTTGCAGCAAGCAAAGTTGTGTTATCAGTGTAGCACAGGTTGTTAATGTGTCTTCCTCCAAGCCTGATGCCATATTCTTCTTCACACAGTCCAGCTTCTCAGATTGTTTGTTCAGCATACAGATTGAATAAGTATAGGGAAAAGATACAACTCTGACACACTCCCTTCTTGAATTTAAACCACGCAATGTCCCCTTGTTCTGTCTGAACAACAGCCTCCTGGTCTATGTACAGGTTCTGCATGAGTACAATTAAATGTTCTGGAATTCCCATTCTTCTCAATGTTATCCATAATTTGTTATGATCCACACAATCAAATGCTTTTGCATAGTCAATAAAACACAAGTAAACATCCTTCCAGTATTCTTTGCTTCGAGCCAAGATCCATCTGACATCAGCAATGATATCCCTCATTCTACATCCTTTTCTGAATCCAGCTTGCATTTCTGGAAGTTCTCTGTCAATATACTGCTACAACCATTTTTTAATTATCTTCAGTAAGATTTTACTTCCAGGCAATATTACTGACATTGTTTGATAATTTCCACATTCTATGGGATCACCTTTCTCTGGAATGGGTACAAATAAGGATCTGTTCCAGTCATTTGGCCAGGTAGCTGTCTTCCAAATCTCTTGGCATAGCTGAGTGAGTGCCTCCAGCAGGGCATTCATTTGTTGAAACATCTCAGTGGGTATTCCATCAATTCCTGGAGGCTTTTCCTTTGTCAGTTCCTTAATGCACCTTTAACTTCTTCCTTCAATAACACATTGACTCTTGATCATATGCCACCTCCTGAAATGGATGAACATTGACCAGTTACTTTTGGTACAGTGACTCTGTGTATTCTTTCCATCTTCTTTTGATGCTTCCTGCATCATTCAGTATTTTGTCCATAGAAACTATCAATATTGCAACTTGAGGCTTAAATTTTTTCTTCAGTTCTTTCAGATTGAAAAATGCTGAGCATGTTCTTCCCTTTTGATATCCTAACTCCAGGTCTTTGCACATTTCATTGTAATAACTGACTGTCTTCTCAAGCTTCTCTTTGAAATCTTCTGTTCAGCTATTATTTTGTCATTTCCTCCATTGCTTCAGCTCAAGGGCAAGTTTCAGAGTCTCTTCTGACATCCTTTTTGGTCTTTTCTCCCTTTCTTGTCTTTTTAATCATCTCTAGCTTTCTTCATGGATGATATTCTTGATGTCATCCCACAATTCTTCTGGTTTTCCATCATTGGTGTCCAATGAATCAAATCTATTCTTTATATGATTTCTAAATTTAGGAGGGATATACTCAAGGTCATATTTTGACTCTCATGGACTTGTTTTAATTGTCTTCAACTTCAAGTTGAGTTTACATATAAGCAGTTAATGGTCTGTTCTACAATCAACTCCTAACCTTGTTTTGGCTGAAGACATTGAGCTTTTCCATCACCTCTTGCTACAGATGTAGTCAATCTGATTCCTGTATACTCCATCTGGTGAAGTCCATGTGTATAGCAGACATTTGTGTTGTTGAATAAAAGTATTTGCAATGAATAAGTCTTTGGTCTTACAAAATTCTATCATGCAATTTCCAGCATTATTTCTGTCACCAAGGCCATATTTTCCAACTACTGGTGATTCTTCTTTGTTTCCAACTTTTGCATTCCAGTCACCAGTGATTATCAGCATAACTTGATTGCATGTTCGGTCAATTTCAGATCGCAGAAGTTGGTAAAAATCTTCAATTTCCTCACCTTTGGCTTTGGTGGTTGGTGCGTATTTTTGAATAATGGTCATATTAACTGGGTTTCCTTGTAGACATATGGATATTATCCTGTCACTGACAGCTTTGTACTTCAGGACAGATCTTGAAAAATCCTTTGTGATAATGAATGCCACGGCATTCCTCTTCAAATTGTTATTCCCAGCATAGTAGATCATATGGTTGTCTGATTCAAAATGGCCAAAACTGGTCCATTTCAGCTCACTAGTGCCTAGGATATCAATCTTTATGCATTCCATTTCATTTTTGACAACTTCCACTTTTCCTAGATTCCTACTTTCTACATTCCATGTTATTATTAATAGATGTTTGCATCTGTTTCTCCTCTATTTGAGTCATGCCATGTCAGCAAATGAAGGTGCCAAAAGCTTTACTTTATCCATATCATTAAGGTTTGTTCTACTGTGATGAGGCAGCTCTTTCCCAGTCATATTTTTCACTATATCGGACAATGTTTCAGTGCTGTTCATAAAGTTGCCCAGTAATGTATCAGACAGTCTTTCTCTGCTATTCATAAAGTTTCCCCTGGCCATTTCTTTGAGAAGTGAATGGCCTCTTCCTACTTCCTAGTCTCACTCTGTAAGCTGCATTGAAACCTGTGCACCATGTGCAACCCTACTGGCATTTGAAACACCAGTGGCACAGCCTCAAGCCTCACAGCAACATGCAAGCCACCACAGTACAACAAACTGACAGACAGGTTCATCTCCCTTAGCTGTTCAAAACCTCTCTGCCCTCCCCTTACCTGGATGCTGCCACCTTGTTGTTCCTAGCTTTCCCTCCTTCCTGCCTTTTGAGTGGTTTAAGACTTTAAAGAGGTCTTTTTCAGCAGATTTGCCCAATGTAATACATCATTTGATTTCTTGACTCTGCTGCCATGGACTTTGACTGTGGCTTTGCATAGAATTGACAACTTCCGTTTCTTCTCCACAGCACTTCATACATACCATTTATTTGATAAAGATGCAGGCAAAGGCCTAATAGGTAGAAAGAGCACCAGCCAGAGAGTATGCCAAAAAAACATCTGATATGGGCCTCCATCACCCTTGAAAGAAAAGTAGTAAATTCCCTTAGATATGTATTTCTTTGTTATTATAGAGTTGCTTCGATTCATAGAAACCCTTCCTTGTATTTCTGAGGCAGTATCTCTACGAAAGTAGATTCCTTCTGAGGAGTGGCTGGTGGATTTGAGCCACCAGCCTTCTGGTTAGCAGTCAAGTGCCTTAGACACTATGGCATCAGAGCTCTTACACTGTAAATTCATGAGGACATAAGCCATATCTTAGTTATTTATATTCACATGCTCTAAAAATACACATAGTGAATGCCCAATAAATAGTTTATATTTTGTTTTATTATTCTATACATGCATGTCTTTTTTAAAATTAATGAATTTTAAAATAATTATATGGTTCTTGTATCTACATGACATAACTGACTCCATGTTCTCTGGATATTGGTCCCACTGAACAATTCAAGATTGTCTTCTCAAACTTGCTTTCAAATTGTAGGTGACATCCTTGATTTAATAGTTTGAACTGATGCAAGGATTTTATCATAACACTACTGATAAAAAGATAAGTGCAAACTAATGAACCTCTTTTTAGGGTAGGAGACTTACCTGAGATGTGCAGTACTACATAGCACCATAGCTCTTGCTGTATGCAACTGAGAAGCAAGAATTAGTGTGAATCCAATTCCCACCTAGAAGTGGCTCCAGCCTCACCTTCCCACATTGTCACTCCTCCTCACCAGCCACTTCCATAGAGATTCCTCTCTCTGACTCTTCCCACCAAAGTTAGATCAGATGTTACCTCCACCCCACTATCCTGGACTGGGTCAAAACATCCCTGGCCTCCTGAGGCTAGGTCATCATGGAGCACCCATAGGCTGAGGAGTCTGCAAAACTGACCTCCCTCTTTCTCTAGTCCCCTGGAACTAGTCACAAGCTAGAAGGATGCTATCCTTCTTCATCAGTTGTTGGTGCACTCTCTCCTTGACCACCAGCCACTCAGAGCTGGGTCTACAAAAATTGACTCTGTACAGCTAGGCCCCTGGCTGGCTCATTGCCCATATGAGTTTGTTAATTCTCCATGGTGGTTCACAAAATTCAAGGAGACTGCTACCTTCACTTACCCATTTATTATAAACAGAAAGAACACAAGTGAAGAGAAATATCAGGTAAGGTCTGGGAGAGTTCCAAACACTGGCTTCCAGTGTCCCCAAGGACATGCTGCTCCCTCTCCTTTGGCCCCAAAGAGAACACTCCAAGGTCCTATATCCCCTAGTATTGGGATTTCAATGAATATGGATGAACTGGGTCTTAATGCATGCTGTTGTTGTTATATACCATCAGGTCAGCTCCAACTCCTAGCAACCCCGTATGCAACAGAACAAAACACTGCCCAGTCCTGCACCAGCCTCACAATCCTTGCTATGCTTGAGTTCCTCATTGCATCCACTGTGTCAGTCCATCTTGTTGATGGCTTTCTGCTCCTTCACTGAGCCTCTACTCTACCAAACATGAAATCCTTCTCCAGGAACTGGTCCCTTATGACAACATGCCCAAAGTAGGTGAGAAGTCTGGTCATTCTTGCTTCTAAGGGGCATTTCCAGGGGCACTTCTTCCAGGGCAGATTTGTTTATTCTTCTGGCAGTGTATGGTACTTTCAGGATTCTTCACCAACACCACAATTCAAATGCATCAGTTCTTTGTTCTCCCTTATTCATGCAGTGCCTAAGGCACTTGACTGCTAACCAGAAGGCTGGTGGTTCAAACCCACCAGCACTCCTCAGAAGGGAGGTTTGCCAATCTACTTCCATAGTGATACTGCCTCTGAAACCCAAGGAGTGGTCGCTATGAGTCGGGTCCAATTCGATGGCACATAACAACAACAATAATATTCATTGTCCAGCTTTCACACACATATGAGGTGATTAAGAATACCATGGCTTGGATTAAGAACATCCTAGTCTTCAAATTGACATATTTGCTCTTTAACACTTTAAAGAAGTCCCTTGCAGCAGATTTTCCCAGTGCAATACAAAGTCTCATTTCTTGACTGTTGCTTCCATGAATGTTGATTGTGGATCCAAGTAAAATGAAATCTTTAACTTCAATCTTTTCTCTGCTTATTGTAATGTTGCTTATTGGTCCAGTTGTGAAGGTTTTGATTTTATTTATGCTGAGGTATAATCCATACTGAATATTGTAGTCTTTGATCTTAATCAGTCAGTGCTTCAAGTCATCTTCATTTTCAGCAAGGAAGCTTATGTTATCTGCACATTACAGATTGTTAAAGTCTTCCTCTAGTCCTGATACTGTGTTCTTCAAATAGTTCAGCTTCTCATATTTGTTAAGTATACAGATTGAATAAAGGCTCTGGTAACATAGTGCCTAAGACATTTGACTGCTAACCACCAGCCACTCCTCAGAAGGAAGATTGGACAATCTACTTCCATAGTGATACTGCCTTGGAAACTCAAGGAGGGATCACTATGAGTCGGATCCAAGTCGACAGCAGAGAGTTTGGTTTGGTTTTATTGTACAGATTGAATAAGTATGGGTAAAGGATACAACCCTGATGCAAACCCTCCCTGATTTTAAACTATGCAGTATCTCCTTGTTCTATTTGATGGCAGCCTCTTGATCTGTGTGCAGGTTCCTTATGAACACAACTGTTCTTGAATTTCCATTCTTCACAATGGTATCCATAATTTGTTATGATCCACATAGTCAAATGCTTTTGGATAGTCAATAAAACACAGGTAAATATCATTCTGATATATTCTTTGCTTTCAGCCAAGATCCATCTGACATCAACAATGATATCCCCCGTTCCATGTGCTCTTCTGAATCCAGCTTGTATTTCTGGCAGTTCCCTGGCAATACACTGCTGCAATTGCTTTTTAATTATCTTCAACAAAATTTTAGTTGCCTATAATATTGATGATATTGTTTAATAATTTCCACATTCTCTTGGGTCACCTTTCTTTGAATTGAGCACAAATACGGACCTCTTCCAGTCAGTTGTCAGGTAGCTGTCTTTCAAATTTCTTGGCATAAATGAATAAGAGCCTCTAGCACTGTATCCATTTGTTGAAACATCTCAATGAGTATTCCATCAATTCCTGGAGGCTCCTTTTTCACCAATTTCTTCAGTGGACCTTAGACTTCTTCCTTCAATACTATTGGTCCTTGATAATATGCTCCCTTCTGAACTACTTGAACATAAACTAATTCTTTTTGGTTTAGTGATTGTGTGTATTCTTTCCACCTTTCTTTGATGCTTCCTGCATCATTCAATACTTTGCCCACAGAATCCTTCAAATTGCAATTCATGGCTTGAATTTTTTCTTCAGTTCTTTCAGTTTGTGAAATATCAAACATGTTCTTCCCTTTTGGTTTTCTAATCCTTCCTAAATGTCTTTGCACAGGTCTCCCTTCCTAAAGGTTTTTGCACATTTCATTGTAATATTTTGTCTTTTCAAACCACCTTTGAAATCTTCTGTTCAGCTCTTTTATCTCATCATTTATCTTATTTATCTCATTTATCTCATCCACTTTAGCTAGTCTCCATCCAAGAGCAAGTTTCATAGTCTCTTCTGAAATCCATTTTGGTCTTTTCTTGCTTTCCTGTCTTTTAAATTATCATTTGTTTTCTTTATGTAAGATGTCCCTGATGTCACACTACAACTGATCTGGTCTTTGGTTTTTTATGTTCAGTGTATAAAATCTATTCTTCAGATGGTCTCTAAGTTTAGGTGGGATATAATCAAGGTCATATTTTTGCTCTATGGACTTGTTTTAATTTTCTACACCTTCAATGTTAACTTGAATATGAGCCATTGATAATCTGTTCCATAGTCAGCTCCTGGCCTTGTTTTGACTGATGATATTGAGCTTCTCCATCTCCTCTTTCCACAGACGTAATCAATTTAACTCCTGTGTATTCCATCTGGTCCACAAGTATAGTCACCGTTTGTTTGTTGTAAAAAGGTATTTGCAATGAATAAGTCTTTGATCTTCCAAAACTCTATCATGCAACCTCCAGCATCACTTCTATCACCAAGATCATATTTTCCAGCTCCCAATGCTTCTTCTTTGTTTCAAACTTTCACATTCCTATTACTATTAATTATCAATATATCTTGATTACATATTTGGTCAATTTCAGACTGCATCTGAGACATCTTATGCATAGCTTTGATCAATCCAATCAATGAATATGTATGACTGCATTAGGCACTGCTCCCTTCCTAAAGTTAGTCCAACAGGTGTGGGGTCTGTGTAGGCCCTACTTGCATGGCTATATTAGAAAATAAAGAGCAACTTAATTGTTTGGGCTTTTATTGGAAACCAAAGTCAGAGGAACAAACCAAGTTATTTGTCCCATATGTTGTATACATGAGGCTGTGCACAAGCAAATGAAAGAATGTCCACTCCTAAAAGAACTAGTCAGGGGAGTAAGGCAGGGCCATCAAACATCCTGGGAGGTTTTCCAGCATACCTGCTATGATGAATACTTGTATGTGTCAATTTGGCAGTTATTTTGTCTACTACTACTCTAGTTGCTATTAGAATTAATTCTTGTTTGTTAACTGCCATCAAGTTGGCTCACTCAAGGAACCCCATGCACAATGGAATGGAATGCTGCCCAATCCTGTGTCATCCCTATGGTCAGTTGCAGATCAGACCTTTGTGATTCAAAGGGTGTTCATATGCTGATTCAGAAATATATTACCAGGCCTTTCTTTCTAGTCTGTTTAGTCTGGAAGCTTTGATAAAACTTGGTTAGCATTATAAAAATATGCAAGCCTCTACTGACAGATGGGTGGTAACTGTGCATGAGATACATTTTGGCTGGAAATTGAACCTGGATTCCTGCATGGGAGACAAGAATCTACCACCAAACCACCAGTCCCTCAAACCAGTTGCTATTGAATCAGTTAAAACTCAAGGAGACCTCATGTATGTCAGAGTAGAACTAGGGATTTCAATGAATTATTTTTCCAAAGTAGATTGTCAGGCATTTCTTTTGAGGTTCTGCTGGGTAAACTCAAACTACCATCCATGCAGTTAGCATGTTAACCATTAGCATCACCCAGAAGAGTTACAGGTGATTAAGTCAGTTGACCTTAAGTAAAATAGAATGCTCTCCATAATGTGGGTGACCTCAATCAATCAATCAAGTTCTTAAAACAAAAAGAAAGTTTTCTCTGGGGGCTATTCTGCCTTCAGACTCTAAATAGACATCTGGTCACAACTCCCACACTCTTCACTCAAGCCATCATCTGACCTACAGATTTTGGGATAGAAGACTTCAGGAATCTCCAAGTTGTCACATGACCTACGGATTTCAGACTTCTCTAAAAAAAAAAAAAGAAGAAAGAAAGAAAAACTGAGTCAGAATTAACCGACAGCAGTGAGCTCGATTTGGTTTGGGGATGTGTGTGTGTGTGTGTGTGTGTGTGTATGAAGAGTTTTTCTTAAAAAAAAAAATGATTCTATTTCTCTAAGATACCTATGATGTCCATTTCTGTATACTTAGACAACTTAGAGAAGATGAGACTGCTCCTCTACTACCATCTTGTTATCCTTTTTCACATCACTGTAGAAATATAATTGGTAACAACCATAAAGATCTTCCACTCAGACTTTAGAAAAAAAAAATGTGACTGTCCTAGAGAGGGCATAAAAAGAGTAGACAAACACAATTAGGGGCTCTCTTCTTTCTGCATAGTGATGGTGCAATTGTAATCTATTAGAGAAACAAGGCAAACAGTTCTCCAAGGGCTGCTCACTCTGAAACAGAATTAGAAGAAAGAGTTCCACTTCTGTTTCTAAAGAAAAGACAGGATTGATAAAATAATTGATCACCATAAAATCAGCAATAAGTGGCACTCTCTACAATCAAAAATGATTTGCAATCTCCCAAGGATGAGAAAGAATCATGGAAGTAAAAGATAATGGATACCAAGTATTAGAACAGCCTTATATTTCCTTCATTTTGGAAAATACCGGTGTCCTTTTCCTTAATTAAAAAATGTACCAATGGTCAATAACCAAGGCAACATTGGTGACAGATATTTTTCATACAATTATTTTCAATTATTTTTCAAATTAGATGAGGTTTGGTAAGAGAAAGGTATTTAGCTCTCTAAATCAATCCAATTCAGATCATATTGAAAAGTATTCTTGGGATCCAGCAAAGTTAAATTTACAATTTAAATACTTAGATTTTTGTGTAGAACAAATAATGAATTGCTTTGAACACTAAGGTGCACCTGACCCAAGTCATTGTCTTTTCAATAGCTTCATATGCATATGAAAGCTGGACAACGAATAAGAAAAACCACAGAAAAAAATTGTTGCATTTGAATTGTGGTATTAAAGAAGAATGATGAATATAACATGGACTGCTAGAAGACCTACAGATCTGTCTTGGAGGAAGTACAACTGGAGTGTTCCTAAGAAAGGAGAATGGCCAGACTTCATCTCTCATACCTTGTTCATGTTGTTGTCAGAAGGGACCAGTCCCTGGAGAAAGATATCATGCTTGGTAAAGTAGAAGATCAGTGAAAAGGGGAACAGTCTCAATAAGGTGGATCAACACAATGGCTACAACAATGGACTCAAGTATTGCAACAATTGTGAGGGCAGCACAGGATAGGTAGTGTTTCATTCTGTTGTACATAGGGTCACTATGAGTCAGAACCAATTTGATGTCACCTAACAACAACAAGCCTTAATAAAAGAGAGAGAAACATATCACGAAAGGCCAGGGATACCCAAAACTCTCAAATCCATCATGTCTTGACATCATTTCACCTATGCATCCAACCTCATACTAAACATTAATTTCTACCAGGAAGTGTGGGAGTTGTATTTCTAGTGATATACAATAAGTTTCTTAGCCTTCATGAGAGAATAGTGAATGAACTTGATGTCAAGACATAAAAAGCAATATTTGAAATAAAATCTGAAGGCAACAACAAAAAAAAACCCACAAATTATTTTTGGAAATTTACAAAAGAATGCTGTGCAAGGAATGTGTCATCAGAGGGCAACTCAGAATCACACATTCTAAGCTGATGGCCAAACTGAAATTTTGAGCTTGAATTTATTTAAGAAATAAAACAGAATTCATCAATGTTTTTGAGAGCTCTGGTGGTATAGTGCCTAAGGCATTTGACTGCTAATCAGAAAGCTAGTAGTTGAAACCCACCAGCCACTCCTCGGAAGGAAGATTGGGTGATCTACTTTGGTAGTGATACCGCCTCAGAAACCCAAGGAGGGGTCACTATGAGTCAGATCCAACTCAACGGCAGTGGGTTTGGGTTTGGGTTTATCAATGTTTTTAATTGATCATAATTTAAATAGTCAGTCATATCATTTTATATAGTCAAAAGTATATACTTCAAGTTAAAAGAGCTGAGGTTAAACTCAGACTTTGATATTTATTCCTTGTTTGACTCTGGAAGAGTCACTGAATGACAAACATTTGTGTGAGAACCTAATATGTTATACGTACTGCTCTAATGATTTTATATGTATGAATACATCAACCTTGAAATCTATAAAGTAAATATTATTTTTGGCCTTGTTTTATACATCAAGAAATTAAGGCACAAAGAGGTTAAGTAACTTTCAGAAAGTTTCATAGTAAATAAGTTGGATTCATAGCATAGCAGAAGTGGGATACAAACAATGAAAGATTCAAACTACACAGCCCAAATTCCTAATCACCACACTGTACTCTCAAGTTGCATACTTTGATGGTTTGCACATTATTATGATGCTAGAAGCCATGCCACCAGCATTTTAAATACCAGCAGAGTCACCCATGGTAGACAGGTTTCAAAAGAGCTTCTACACTAAGACACACTAGAATAAAAGTTTTGGTGATCTACTTTTAAAAATTAGCCAATGAAACCCTATGGATCACAACAGAACATTGTCCAGCTCAGTTGCTTTGGACACATCATCAGGAGGGATCAATCATTACAAAAGGGTATCATGTCTGGTGAAGTAGTGGGCCAATGGGAGACCCTTGGTGAGATGGAGTGGCACAATAGCCAAACAATGGAATTGAACACACTGGCAATTATGAGGATGGCACAAGACTGGACATCACTTGTTATGTTGTGCATGAGGTTACCATAGTGGGAATCACTCATTGATAAATTTTACCCACTGCCATCGAATCGATTCCAACTCATAGCAACCCTTTAGGAAAGAATAGAACTGTATCTTAGGGTTTCCAAGCCTGTGTATCTTATGGAAGCAGACTACCTAACCTTTCTCCCTTGGATCATCTGGTGGTTTGAACCACTAATCTTTTTGGTTAGCAGCTGAAGGATTTAACCAGACCTCCATAATGGCAACTAGCAACAACTGAAACAACATACTGCTTCTTGACTTACGTTCATTGAATCTCAATCTCCTCAACTACAACATGAGAGTAATACTATGTACCATACTGTTCTGAAGATAAAATTTGAATGCACCTCAGTGAAGAGCTAAGAGTTATGATCATTAGCATAGCAATACTCATTGTATTATCAAGAGCCTGACTAAATCTGCATTCTCTAATGCAGCAAGGATAGGAGTTATGAAAGAGGAAGGAGAGAGGTGAAGGGAGAAAGAGGAAGGGAGAGAGCGGGACTCACAAAAAAAGCAGCATGTGCCTATATATTTTGGAGAATCTAAAGAGGCACAGTGAGAAACACAAAGGGTCACAAGAAGAGGGAAAAAAAAAACTGTTAAAAGAATAGGTAATAACAGAGAAAAATGTTCAAAATACATAGTTAAGTAAAGCAGGAAATAATAAATAGTCTGAACACTATTACTGTAATGTGAAAGAATATATGAGTACTCACACAGAGAACACTGGGAGAATGTGCATTAAAATGCTAAGTGATAGCACTTTGCTTTAGGCCATGATGGAATAACAGGACCAGATTTACTCTCCTGCCTAAAATAATTAGAAAAGTAGACAAAACGTATAAAACAACAGTTTTCAAACATGGGACAAAGGGAAGTACAGGACAGTGATCCCTGAAAGAAGGAAAACAAATGAGGAGTCTTGGAAATGCCACAGTTCACTACCAAGAGAGTTTCCAGTTCTCAATGCAAAAAAGGGGAACCAAAACATAAGCTAGCAGTCACTAATTGGAGGAGACAGTACTCCAAGTTTGGGAAGACTAAGGTGGACAGCATTTGTAGGACAGAGTAACAAAGAGGAGAGAGCTACACAAAATTTGAGCTGAGAGCTGAAAAGAAGTCCCCTTGTGTCACTGGCCAAATACTAATTGTATACGCCATGTAGGGACAATATTGAATTCAGAGAAAGAGTCCTCCATAAAGTAGGCAGAACAATCACCAGAGCACATATAGGACCAGCAACTGTTCACATTCCCCTTAAAGTGGAAAGATCTTCAAAAGCCTGAGACATCAAGTACTCCCCCAAGTACTGGGGACAAGTTAGTCCCAGACAAAAGGCTGTTTCAAACCCACCTTGTTGTTAGATGCTGTCAAGTCATTTTCAACTCATGGTGATCCTGTGTGACAGACTAGAACTATTCCATAGTGTTTTCTTGACTGAAATCTTTACAGAAGCAGAGTACCAAGTCTTTCTCCCACAGATCCACCACATGGATGTGAACTACCAACAAAATAATAAAGCAATCTACAGATCGGGAAAAAATTTTAGGGAACTATATATCTGATAAAGGAACCCTCGTGGGACAATGGTTAAGTGCTTGACTCCTAACAAAAGGCTGGTGGTTCAAATCCACCCAGCAGCTCTTCAGGAAAAAAAAGACCTGGTGATCTGCTCCCATAAGGATTACAGACTGGGAAAACTTATAGAACTTTTCTACTCAATAGCATACAGCAACAACAATATAATACATCTGATGTTGTTGTTGATTTTATGTGCTGTCAGTTGGACCTGACTCATGGTGACCCCTCCTTTGGTTTCCAAGGCAGTATCACTACAGAAGTAGATTGCCCAACCTTCCTTCTGAGGAGTGGCTGGTGGGTTTGAGATAAGAATTTAATATTGGATCTGACTCATAGCAACCCTTCCTTGGGTTTCCAAGGCAGTATCACTGGGAATGTAGATTGCCCAATCTTCCTTACAAAGAGTGGCTGATAGGTTTGAACCACCAGCCTTCTGGTTAGCAGTCAAATGCCTTAAGGCACTATGCCACCAGAGCTTCTAATATATAAAGAACACCTACAATTAAACAACAAAAAGACAAACAACCCAATTAAAAAATGAGCAAAGAATTTGAAAGCCATTTCACCAAAGAATAAATACAAATGGACAATGTTTTGGTTACCTAGTGCTACTCTGATAAGAATATACCACAAATGGAATGGCTAAAACAAACAGGAGTTTATTCTCTTACAGTTCGAGAGGCTAGACGTCCAAGTTCAATGTGCCAGGCTCTAGGGCTGTCTGAAAGCCCCTTGACCGTGGGCTTCAGCTCTGCCTCTTGCTCCCCGCCCACTGAAGCTAGAGGCATCTCTTCATTCAGGCAGCTACTGGCTGCTGAGGCTGACAAACCCAAGATTGACAAGTGAAAAGGCACAGTCCCAATGTTACCAAACTACACAGCAGGCCATTAATTTAAGTCCATAGAAAGTCACAAGGTCAGCAGAGCATGACAGGCTGCTAAACAATGACACAGCTACATGCAGGGTTCAAGCATGCCATAAGTAGAGACTATCCCCAAGGCTACTCCTTATATACAGGAAACAGATCACATCTCAAAGACAGCTACTCAGCTGCTTGTGTCATATCCCACCATGGAGTTGATTGCCAGTCTCATCATGGGGAATAACTACCACCAGCTGCCCAGCCCCTCAACCAGGTCCAGCCAAGTTGACATACAAATTTAACTACCACAGACAACACATGAAAACATGTTCAACATGATTAGTCACCAGGGAAATGCAAGTCAAAATCACAATGAGATCTCCCTTCTGCCATCAAGTTGATTCCAACTCACAGCAACCCTACAGGACAGAGTAGCACTTCCCCATAGGGTTTCCAAGGTTGTAAATCTACAGAAGCAGATTGTCTCAGCTTTTCTACCAGTGATTTTCTCATGTGTTTGAAGAGCTGACCTTTTGGTTAGCAGCCAAATGCTTTAACCACACCACCAAAGTTCCTTACATACATTAGGCAATTGAAAATTAGAACTGTTATCCATAACTCTAGGACTGAAAAAGAGTATAGTCACTGTGGAAAACAATTAGAAGCATCCTTAAATATTTAAACAAAGAATTACCATATCATGCAGATCTTATTTTCAGTATTGTTATCAGACTAAAATTCATTTAACCAACCAAAGAGTCTCAAAATGTTTTCAACAGTAATGCATAACAATATCACCCCTACGTGGATATAAATGAAGCCATAACATGGACTGCTAGAAGACCTACAGATCTGTCTTGGAGGAATGGCCAGACTTCATCTCTCATACCTTGCAATTAAGGTTCTTAATTGCATTTTTAGGAGTAGCTCACAGTTGAATTTGCCAAATAAAAATTATTATCTTCTTGATATGTGACACAACTTTAAAAAAAAAAAAAAAAAGCAAAAATCACATCTACTTCTTTAATTCCAAATTAGAATAAAGTTGATTTAGTGATTTTAAAATACAGCTATTCCTCACTTATTGACTCTCTTATTATCTGACATTTCTCATTATGACAATAGTAAAAAAAATTTGTCTGACTATTTTACACACTAACAACATACATCTGACAGTAATGAATGCTGAGGTGCAAAGCAAGAGTAATGCTGGCTGTGAAGGTAAAGGTTGTCTGGGCCATAATTCTCAGTGATTTGGCAGTTAGATAATGATGTACTCTGCTATGATCATCCTCCATTTTTGCATACCTCTGATTTTTGCATAATGACTTGGTCTTTGGAACCTAACCATGTTGATAAATGAGGAATGGGTATATTTTAGGCTTTTTAATGTGAATAGAAAATGTATTTCTTTGGAGTTTGAAGTCACATTTAGAATCTTTTAATGGGTTTTGGCTATGAAAATTTCTAATTTACAAGTTGAAAGAAGGGGAAATGAGCTTCCTGTAGTAAATAATCTCAGCATGTATTTATCAAGGTGTCCTACTCTGTGTTATTCTAACATTTGAAGGCAGTATAAATAAGGCATGGGTTCTAATCTGTATGATCAGAAAATATATACACCCATCACCATAACACAATGAAATAGTCTATAATAGAGCATTACATGTGCAGTTAAGGAAACAACTACTCTAATTAAGAAGGGAGAAGTATGTGGATTGGAATTAAAGTGAAAGATGACTTAAAAATCAGATGTTAGGTCAGGTCCAAACAGGTGTGAACAGGAGTGGTTGTACCCAGAGACCAGATTGCCCCTTGTGCCTGGTGTTGTGCAAAGTAACAACAGGCTACCATCCAAATTTCTGGTGTGTTGAGGGGTGAGAAGTCAGGAAAGGTTTTATAATCAAGGTTAGAGTGTCAACTGCATCTTGAAAGCTGAGTAGGAAGTGCAAGAAGCATGAAATGTTTAAGAAATTAAAAGCAATTCAGTTCAGATAACCTTCATGTTTTGGGAAGAAAGCATTGGAGGAGTGGGAGATGATTCTGGGAAAGTAGCCTCACAGTATCAACTCACAAAGGTCCTTAAATGAGAGGCTAATACATTATCCAGTTATATCCAAGCTTCCATTTGTATATAATAAAATGGTTTACAATAAAGTGCTACATGTGCAGTCAAGAAAACAGCTATTATAATTAAGAAGGGAGAAACCTGGAATCATCAGAAAGATGGTGTCTTACCCGTAGCCCACATGTTAGTTCCCTCTAGCATCTTAATGCCTGAAAACTAGGTGCAGCAGTTTGAAGAGGGATTCTGGCACTCTGAACTGCTCATTAAGTTGAAGAAGGCCAGACTTAGTAAAGTAGGAGAAGAAAGGAGGGAGAGGCAGAGTAAAAATCCTGGAAGAATAAAAATAAACAAACCTACCCTGTGGAGTGCCGGCCAGCTGGCAAGATGGGGCATCACAGTGCTCCCTGGGCAGTGGAGAGGATGTACCAGAGGACCTGTGGCCACTTCAGGGATCTACCTACAGCACCCACTTTTATCAGTAACTTTGGGACATTGCTAAGTAGGAAGACAGCATTTCTGAAAAGTGAAGCAGAGACCCCTCTTGCTCAGGTCACTGCTGAATTGGGAACAGAGAGGGAAGCATGCCACAGGTGGACAGGACCTGGGACAAATGTGTGGTGCAGGTCAGGGGTCCAGCTATTCCAGGACAGATTTTTGGCGTGGAGAGGCCTGGAGTATGGGGGTTTTGTAGATGTATGAACCTGGGGGAAAGTGGCAGTCCCAAAACCATTAAGGTCTTGCTGAATTTGAGCTGCAGGCCTGTGAGTGACAGTATAACATCATCATTAGCAGCCTACTCAAAGCCCTGGAAACAGCAACTGGCACCTTGGAGCTTTATTTCTCTTTTCTTCCTCCTTTCCCTGCTTCTCCCCTGCCTTATCCAATACAAAAGAAGCACACTAAGCCACCACAACACCTACCAGCTCCAATCTTAAACTTCCTTCATGGCAGAGACCTGCATCCACATTCCTCATAGGGATTTGATCATCACAAAGAAAACTTCAGAGAAACCCAGCACACCTGAATTAATAACCCCCCCCCAAAAAATAAAATACACCAGCTCCACCTTTGCAAAAATATTAAATCATAAACTCAAGACAAAACAAATTAATACATAACTAACAGTTAAAGACAACTTCAAAAAGTCTAGGAAACAACAGGGCACCTCAAATCAAACAAATAAACAAACAAAAAAGGATAAGCCAAAAGAAATAAAATCCCAAACAAAAGTCTTATTAAATATGTAGTAAGAGGAGGGAATAGAATTATCTGAGAAAAAATTGAGAAGATATGTTTATAGAACTCTACAAGAGCTTAAGGAAACCCCAACCACAACCAAGAAGAATACAGACAGTACCCTAGAAGTACTCAGGAAAACCATTCAAGAACAAAATAACAAGATTTATACATAATCAGAACTCACACAAAACAGCAGTTAGACATCCAGAAGATGAATATTAAAATTACAGAATTACACAACACAGTGGAAGCACAAAAGAACAGGTGAGAACTGCCTGAAGAACACATTTTCCAACTAGAAGATAAATCCCCTTGACACCAGCCTGTATGAAGAAAAATCAGAACAAAGATTTAAGAAAAATGAAGAGAACCTAAGAGTTATATGGGACAACATGAAAAGAAACTATATATATCTCATTGGAATTCCAGAACAAGAAGAGGCAAAAAAAAAAAAAAAACACTGAGAAAATGGTGGCTCACTAACAGAAAATTTCCCCCATATCATGAAGGAAGAAAAGATATTTGTGCATGAAGCTCAAAGAACCCTACAGGACAGATGCCAAGAGAAAATAACAGACACATATCATAATCAAACTCTCCAAAATCAAAGACAAAGAATCTTGCAAGCAGCCCAGGAAAAAATAAATAATAATCAAACACGTATAATAATCAAATAGTTAGGCTGAGTTTTCTGATTACTCAGAAGAAACCATGCAGGCAAGAAGGCAGTGAGATGGCATAAATACGGAAGGAAAAGAACTTCCAACCAAGAATTCTATATCCAGCCAAATTGTCCATCAAATATGAGAGTGAAATCAAGACATTCTCAGACAAAAGAAATTAAGGGATTTTGTGAAAACCAGACCAACCCTACAAGAAATGCTTAAGGAAGTCCTTCCAATAGAGAATCCACAACAGAGAACAACAAAATCAGGATACATGACATCAATACCAAAACCAAATCAGAAATAGATGCTCAAAATAAGACCATAAAACATTATATACTAAAAAACAAGGAAGTTAATCTGCACACAGCAACACAACTAACCAAATAGAGGGAGTAAAAGTTCTAGGTACGCAACCTCCAAATGGAGAGGAAAACAGGACAATGTCCTCATAGAACAGACTGTTCCAAAAATATAGAGACAAGAATTCACTCCAAGGTAACCACAGAGAAAATTAACAATCCCCCTAAGCAAACCCAGAAAGGAGAAAATGTGGCTTTGGTAAGCACAAAACCAACAATAAAGAAGAAAAGAGAGGAAACAATTGACAACAAAATGAACTCAGTACAGAAAAATATATGGACCAAGGAAACTCCAACAACATGACAAAAAAAAAATAGAATGACAGCAGTCGATTCATACCTATCACTAATTACACTCAATGTGAATGGACTAAATTCACCAATTAAGAGAAAGACAGTGGCAGACTGGATAAAGAAAAGAAGACCCACTGATATGTTGCCTACACGAGACCCACCTCAGACACAAAGATAAAAACAAATTAAAAGTTAAGGGGTGGAAAAAAATATATCAAGCCAACAGTAACCAAAATAAAAAAAAAAGCAGGAGTAGCAATATTGATTTCTGATAAAATAGACTTTACAGTGAAAAACATCATAAGAGACAAAGAAGGGCCCTATATGACACTGAAAGGGTCAATTTACCAAGAAGTCATTACAATAATAAATATCTATGCACACAATGACAGTGCTCCAAAATACATGAAGCAAATATTAATTGAATCGAAAGGAAAAAATAGGCAACTCTACAATAGTAGTAGGAGACTTTAACACACCACTTTCAAGGAGGGCCAGATCAATTAGAAAAAAACTCAACAAAGATACAGAACTCAATGACACAATCAACAACTTGACCTCATAGACATATACAGAGCACTCCACCCAATAAAAGCATAATTCACACTCTTCTCCAGTGCACATGGATCATTCTCCATAATAGATCATATGTTGGGACATAAAACAAGCCTCAGTAAACTCAAAAACATTGAAATACTACAAAACATCCTCTAATAGGATGAGCAAGGAAAAAACATCAGATATGTGGAAGTTGAACAATACACTGCTCAAAAACTAGTAGGAAAGAGAAGAAATAAAAAATGAAATAAAAAAATTCCTAGAAACAAACACGAATGAAGATACATGTTATCAAAACCTATGGCACACAGTGAAAGAAGTACTCAGAGGTCACTTTATAGCAATAAATGCATACATCTAAAAGAGGAAAGAAATAAAGAAATATTAAAGATGAGAGCAGAAATAAATGAAACAGAAAACAAAAAAGCAATAGAGAAAATCAACAAAATAAGAAACTGGTTCTTCGAAAAGATTAACAAAATTGACAAACCATTGTCAAATCTAACAAAAGAAAAGAAAGAGAAGATGCAGATTAAAACTCTACTAAACTCACATCATAAGAGGATTCAGCTGCAGGGATCCAGGTGAGGAGAGGGAACTCAGGCCATCCCCCACAAGCAGCAAGGCAGAAGATCAGGGAAAGGACAGAAAAGGCCAAGGGGACTGGGTTAGAGTAAGGAGTCAGCCACAGGGATGCAGGTAACAGTGGTTGGAGAGGTTTCCAACAGCTAAGGTAAACAAACTTGTCTGTTGGTTTGTCCTACTATGGTGACATGTTGCTGTGAGTCATGAGGCTGTGCCACTGGTGTTTCAAACCGAGTGAGGTGCACACAGTGCACAGGTATAAGCCCAGCTGCAGATTGAGAAAGACTAGGAAGAAGGAAGAGGCCATCTACCTCTCAAAGAGTTGGCAAGGGAAAACCTTATGCATAGCAGAGAAACACTGTCTGATACATTACTGTGCAACTTTATGAATAGTCCAGAAAAATTGTCCAATACAGAGGAGGAAGATGAATAACTTAGGTTAGAAAGCTCTCCAAATAGGACTGGGCAAGAGCTGCATTATCAGAGTAAAACCAGCCTTACTCATATGGATAAGGTAAAGCTTTCAAAACCTCCATTTACTGACATGGCACCACTCAAATTGAGGAGAAACATTAATAATTGGAACATGAAATGTACAAAGTATGAATCTAGGAAAACTGGAAGTTGTCAAAAATGAAATGGAATGCATAAAGATTGATATCCTAGGCATTAGTGAGCTGAAATGGACTGGTTT
>NW_006921677.1:1689128-1705864 GCF_000298275.1 Orycteropus afer afer
AAGAAAACAAAAATCCTCACAACTGGACCAATAAGCAGCATCACGATAAATAGAGAAAAGATTGAAGCTGTCAAAGACTTCACATTGCTTGGATCTACAATTGATGCCAATGGAAGCAGCAGTCAGGACATCAGATGATGTCCTGGGAAAACTGGCTGCAAAGGATCTCTACCAAGTGCTGAAGAGCAAAGATGTCTCCTTGAGGACTAAGGTGTGTCTGACACAAGCCATGGTTTTTTTAATTGCCTCATATGTATGTGAGAGATGGACAATGAATAAGGAAGACCAAGGAAGAGTAGATGCTTTTGAATTGTGGTGTTGGCAAAGAATGATGAAAGTACCATGGACTGCTAAAAGAACTAACAAATCTGTCCTGGAGGAAGTGCAGCCAGAATGCTCCTTGGAAGCGAGAATGGCCAGACATTGTCTTACATACTTTGGTCATGTTGTCAGAAGGGACACTGGAGAACGATGACACGCTTGGTAAGGTGGAGGGTCGACAAAAGAGAGGAAGGCCCTCAACAAGGTGCATTGACACAGTGGCAGTGGCAATGGGCTCAAGTATAGCAAGGGTCATGGAGCTGGCTTAGGACTGGGCGGTGTTTCATTCTGCACAGCACAATTCACTATAGCAAAGAGATGGAAACAGATGAATGGATAACCGAACTATGGTATATTCACACAATGGAATACTATGCTACTCTAAAGAACAATGAAGGATATGTAAATAATCTTACAACATGGATGAGACTGGAGGACATAATGCTGAGTGAAATAAGTCAATCGCAGAAGGACAAATATTGTATGACCCCATTACTGTAAAAAAAGACAAGGAAGGGTTTGCTTAAGGAAGGGAACTCACTTTGTAGGTTACCAAGGAGGGGAGGGAAGGGGAAGGAATAATTTCAGGCCATTTGGGGGCCACACGCTGAGGTGAGTAAGGGGAGGTATGGTATGAAAAGAGTCTGTGACTACCATGATAACAATGGGGAAAGGGAGGGCACTGAATTGTGCACATAAGATATATATGACAGAGGTTAATACCAGTATATCCACAACACTGCATTATCATTAACTCCAAACACCAGGCTACAGAAAAACACATAAACAACTGAAAAGATCACACGGGGGTCAGTAAACAGGATTATACTCTAGATCAAGGATAGATTCAGCTGATGTTAATCTTGCACAGATACCAGTGATACAAAATACCCACAGTCCTTACAGAAACAACAGAAGACAGACATACAGCAATCCCTCACAGACAGCCAGACATTGTGGGAGAGAGAACCACAGGATCTACCAACTCAGGATCATAGTATTGGGGGACACCAGATTCAACTGACACAACAAAATACATAAATATCTTGTTCCACAACCTACATTGGTTAGTAGCGACTGGGGTCTTAAAAGTTTTCAAGCAACTACCTAAGATGCAGCTAATGGTCTACTATCATTGGCAGTGAAGGAGAGTGCAAAAAACCAAGGGCATTTGGAAACAATCAGCCTTAGGACATGATGGACCTTGAGACCAGAAGAACTAGATGGTGCAAGGCTACCAATGCCAATCACTTGGGAAGGGATCAAAACTGAAGATCCTGGATAGAGTGGGAGGAAAATCGTAGAACAAAATCCAAAAACAAAATAATGACCAGAATTACTGGTAGGATGGAGTCTGGTGGGACCCCCAGTACTATGGCCCTAGGATACACTTTGGGCCTGAAATAAAACTCACTCACAAGGGCAGGCTTTCAGCCCAATAGTAAATAAGATGTACATGCAGACCACTCAACCCAGGGTGAGGCACCCACATACTCTATGGGGATACGTCCCTTGGAGCAATCGAGCATGGAGCACCAGAGGGGCAACATTCACATGGAGGAAAATCTGGATAGACAGGAGTACATAACTATGAAGGGCATGGGGGGGGTGCAATTACTGGGAAAGGAGAGGAGGAGAGTGGGTTAGGGTTGGGGATGGTAATTGCGGAGTGAAACCAAATGTACACGAAATGTTGAATGTAAAACAAATTCTGTTCTATAAATTTGCACCTGAAGTACAAAAAAAAAAAAAAAAAGAAGAAGAAGAAGAAGGGAGAAATCTGTGGATAAATACATTATACAGTTATATTTAAGCTACAAAAGTTTCATTTCCTTGAGTCAAATAGGATAGGAGGCAACAGAAGGAGTTCACCTCTTCTGGAAAGTACTCCCTATCTTCTCAAGAAAAATTTGTTGTTTCCTGCCCCCATGAGCTCTCATTACATCTCTCTCACACTATGTTGTTGTTTTCGTTAAGTGATGTCAAGTCATCTCTGACTCATAGCAACCCTATGTACAACAGAACGAAACACTGACCAGTCCTGTGCCGGCTTCATGATCCCTGGGCCTCAGCCCATCATTGCAGCCACTGTGTCAATCCATCTTGTTGAGGGCCTTCCCCTTTTCCATTGACCCTTCCCTTTACCAAGCATGATACCCTTCTGCAGGGAATGGTCCCTTCTGACAACATGACCAAAGTAGATGAGACAAAGTCTTGCCATTCTCATTCCCAAGGAGCATTCCAGCTGTACTTCCTCCAGGACAGATTTGTTCATTCTTTTAGCAGTCCATAGTACTTTCAGTACTCTTCACCAAGACCACAACTCAAAAGCATGCACTCTTCTTCAGTCTTCTTTATTCATTATACAGCTCTCACATGCATTTGAGATGATTGAAAATACCAAGGCTTGGGTCAGGGACACCTTAGTCTTCAAGGCAACATCTTTACTCTTCAACACTTGAAAGAGGTCTTTTGCAGCAGATTTGCCCAATGCAATACATCGTCTGATGTCTTGATGGTTGCTTACATTGATGTTGATTGCAGAACCAAATAATATGAAGTCTTTGACAACTTCAATCTTTTCTCCATTTATGGTGATGCTGCTTATTATACTATAAAGATGAATAAAGCAAAGGGGGAAAAATGGTGTGAAGTATTCCAGCAGCACAGATGGCATATGGATTTGGTGGTGGGGAAGTCAGCCACAGGATGACCTAGCATCATGTAGAGGGAATTGGGCACATGGACACAATGTTCATTGCTGGAAAGATTAGGAGATCCAGGGCAGAAACCATCCCTGAGGAACTGGAGCTACACAGAACAGGGAGGCAATGTCATCCCACAAGAATAGAGCCCTGGTTTCTGTTGTAGGGTAGAAGGGGGTTCACAGGACAAAAGCCTAACTCTTGGGTGTGTAAGCAGGTACATCAGACAAGATTAGTGCTTTTAAACCAATGAGTTAATGAATCACCCAAGAGACAGAGATGACCCCAAGAATAGTGCTGAATCCATAGTTCCCACTGTGGGTATGAAAGGAGTACAATGACCCAGCACCACCTCAGAATGTAGGACACTGGTTGGGGCACTAAAGGAAAATAGGCTATGGGTATGAAGAGTTAAGGAAAAGGACCAGCATAAAACAGGAAGAAGTTAAAAGGACAGACTCAATTTTGCAAAATAGATCACATGACTCTTATAGATACATACTTTTTTTTTTTTCCTTTTAGGAGCCTGATTCCTGCTGTGCAATGTACAAATTGTGAAGTTCCAGCATATTATGAGAACATAAACTTTTTCTCTTACCAGTGGCATTTATCAGGACAGAATCTTTTACTTGAAGCCAGCAAAATTTTCAGCGTAGGCAGGAGCGGGGTAATGAATCTCTGTTTGTGAATAAAGCCATTTTCACCTGCTGAGGCCATTAGTCATTATCCAGTGTCTCACTGTGACATACATGGCAGAGAAGCCAGTCCACTGAAAATAAGATAAATTGTTAATTCCAAGTTAGCAGGATGAGTGAGTCTCCCATCAAGTCTCTTTTCGTTTTTATATTTTTAGGTTAAATGAACAGGTGGCATCATTGCCATCTATATATTTATATGTACAACTTTATAACTTCTGGTCATTCTTCCAGACAGGAAGCCAGTATAAGATAGGAAAGAATTAGCATTGTTTGAGCATTTGTGTTAGCTGTTTTGGATTGCAGTGCCACTCATGTCTCTTCCTCTGATTGGAGGAGTATAGACATCGACAAGAAAGAAATCCCAGTTGTTATCTATTGTATGAGAATCCCCAACCCCAACTGCAGGAGTCTCTTGTAAACCTGAACTGGAAAACACAGCTTGGTGCTGGTAACTCCCTGAATCTGTATGTTACAATTGGCCTATGTGGTCCAGTCTGCAGAGAAAGGATAACAGCCTGTAAGCAATCTTCCCAAATCAACTGCAGGGTATGGAACATAGGCCTGCTTCTCACCACCAAGTGTGGGAGGAACCAAGAGAAAGATGGTCCAAACACTCCAGAGGAGAAGGATATAAAGAGAAAGTAAGACCGACTGTTCTTACCTTTAACTTTAACATAGTGATCCTACCCATAGAGAAACATGAGTCAATGAAGGTGATTCTCTGACCAGAGTACCAAAGACTCATTGTTGAGGAACAATGAGTGAGGGGGTAGAAAGAGAAGCTGAAAAGTTGCCTCTACTATTCCTCAAGTCAGGAGGGGAACAGATGCCTTTGCCATTGTGGATTAAGGTAGGAAAGTGAGGAGAAGAGGAAGAAAGTTTATTTTCTAACATTCACATTTTATATATGGTGCTTTATTTAAAATTTATATCCCCTATGCAGTAGGTATATATTATTTTTTATATTTAATCAGATAAGAAAACAGAGGTTCGGCAATTAGTTTACTTGCACAAGGATATATGGTAAAGTATATATACTTTATAGTGTCAAACTTTGAACATAGATCTACTCCAGGATCTATGTTCATTTCACTGTACCTCGATAACTGCTATTGGATTAAATTTTGTCCCCCCAACAAGATATGCTAAAATCCCACCTCCTGGTGGAGTACTGCTTAAGGCATTTGACTGCTAACCAGAAGGCTGGTGGTTCAAATGCACCAGCCACTCCTCGGAAGGTTGGGCAATCTACCTCCATAGTGATACTGCCTTGGAAACCCAAGGAGGGGTTACTATGAGTCAGATCCTACTCGATGACAGTGAGTTTGGTTTGTTGTTTTGGTACTTGTGAATATGACCTTGTTTGGAGAGAAGGTTTTCCTTTTATTATCAGTTAAGTAACAAAGTCAGACAAGAGTAGAGTGAGTACTCATCCTAATCCTTTCTGAATGTTGTCTTATAAAAGGGAAGAACACATACAAAAAAAGAGGTTAGGGGCAAAGAGAGTCAGATGCCACTGAGCCAAGGAATGCCAAGAAATACTGGAGCTATCAGAAACTGGAAGAGACAAGGAAGGATCTCCTCCTAGAGCAGAGAGATGAAGAGCATGGCCTTGCCATCACCCTGAATTTGGGCTTCCAGCTTCCAGAACTGTGAGAAAATAATGTCTATTCTTTAAAGCTACCCAATTTATGACATTTTATTATGATGTTGTTGTTGTTGTTAGGTGCCATCAAGTCGTCTCTGACTCATAGTGACCCCATGCATAGCAGAACGAAACACTGCCCACTCCCACACCAGCTCCACGATCCCTGCTATACTTGAGCCCATCATTGCAACCACCATGTCAGTCCATCTCGTTGAAGGCTTCCCTCTCTTTCATTGACCTTCCACCCTACCACCCTACCAAGCATGACATCCTTCTCCTGGCAATGGTCCCTTCTGACAACATGACCAGAATAGGTGAGATGAAGTCAGGCCATTCTTGCTTCCAAGGAGCATTTGGGGTGCACTTCCTTTATTATGACAGCTCTGGGAAATAAGGCAATACCTTCACAGTGTGGCCTCAGCAGACTAAATAGGGAGTTGTGGAAGGCATCACAGAGTCATGCAAAATGGTATTTGCTGTGCATTGTGTTTAAGGAGAAGTATGTTTAAGGTGCTTGAAAGGAAGATTAGGAGAGCTACTTCCATAGTGATACCACCTCGGAAACCCAAGGACAGTCGCTATGAGTGAGATCCGACTTGATGGCAGTGAGTTTGTTTGTTTTTTTTTTTTTGGTTTTATGTTTGAGGTGAGGAACTTTGAAGGCAGACTGGTTAAAGGGCTTGGATGCTAACCAAAAGGTTAGTGGTTCAAACCTGCCAGCAGCTGCATGGAAGAAAGATGTGACAGTTTGCTTCCATGAAGATTTACAGCCTTAGAAATGCTATGGAGAAGTTCTACTCCATCCTATAGGGTTGCAGTGAGTTACAATTGACTCAAGGGCAATGGATTTGATTTTGGCTTTTATGTTTAAGCCATAACAAAGCCTGAATCTATTTGATATTAGAACATTAACTGTGGTAGAGACAGTCAAATCAAGTATGAGGAGTGGGGACAGAAGATTTGGAGAGGAAAAGAAAAGAGTTGACAGAGGCCACATGCTCAAAGTTCAAATTGATTCAAAAGGCAATGGAGATATACTTCAGGATTCTTAGATCATAGGTGCCATGATAAATACCAGAATAAATAATATGATTCTTGGTTCTGTTGCTTTTCTTTGCAGAATAAATTAGAAGGCGGGAAACAGCTTACAGCCATAAAGATACATTTGTCTAGGCCTGAGGTGGTAGTGACTGAGGGCGGACAGAATGAGCTACAAATTTTTAAGGATTTGATAAACAAGGAACTATGGAATCAAGAAATAAGGAAGGAGAGGCCAAAGGGAAATCTAAGTTTGAAAGACTTTAAAAAGCATCTGTCACTCCTAGTAAGGGACAAGGTAAGATATCTAACAATGAGGTGCTGGCCCAAGTAAGAATCAAACTGCAGTGAAATAAATCACACTCTGTTTCATAGACTTATCTCATCTAGACTTTCCACACTCACAAATATTCTGATGATAGGAGAGCACATTTTGGCCCCATGCATGAAGGACTGCTGATCACCTTCTCTCACACAGCAAATAGCCATGGCTAGCACTTGGCTGCCAACTTTCATCCTGAGGCTCATTTCAGTCACCATCTGGACCACAGTTCATGAGTCTGGTTCAGTTCTTTCAGCTCAAATGGACCCAGGAACATCTTCAGAGTTGATTCTTGTTCAGGCTGAGTATCCTCAAGAATACTGTCTCTCAGAATCCATGGCTGATTGTTTTATCACTGCTATGGTTTGTATTGTGTCCTTCCTAATTATTTATTAGTGTCTGAACCTCTATAACCATGGATATAATCTAATGTAATATAATGTAGTTACCACCACTCTTCTGTCAGTTGGTGTACTATGGTGGCTTACATGTTGCTATAATGCTAAAAACTATTTCAAATACCAGCAGGGTCACCCATGATGAACAGATTTCAGTACAGCTTCCAGACTAAGACAAACTAGGAAGAAGGACAGGGTAATCTACTTTTGTCAAAAAAAAAAAAAAAGTGAAAATATTATGAGTAGCAAAGGAACATTGTCTGAGGTAGTGCCAGAAGATGAGCCCCTTAGGTTAGAAAGCACTCAAAAAATGACTCAAAAATGTGTCTTCTCAATATAGTTAACTTTGGAGACTTCCAGTAAGATGGAGGAATAGGCAGACAAGCAACACAGACCCTCTTCAACAAAGAAAAGAAAAACCAATTGACAGAGATACCAAAGATAATCCTGGAGCCCTGAGCTTTGAAAGGAACTCTACAGAAGTGGATTAGGCACTAACTAGTGGAAAAACCTGAACAAAAACAGTCAGTACAGAGATGGTCAGAGCTGCAGACTGTCAGTTACTCTGAAGGGACCTACAGCCTAAATATTTCCAAGTGGTGTTAGGACCTGAGAATTGACCTAGGGATCAGCCCTGATCACCAAGGGCTGCAGGGATGACTGCACTGGTGGCCTATGACTAGGAAGGGTAACAGCAAGGAGGGAGACAACCTGAGCTGTTGACTTTCCCCTGTCTGGAGGGCACAGCTATTTTGACTGTTTACACGTGGAAGCCATTCTGGATATTTAAAGTGACCAAGGGTGCAGTCATTTTGAACCTTTACAAGTGGCAAACATTTTGGATTTTAAAGTGATATCATTCTCAATCAGATTCTAGGGACCTAAGAATAGGTAAGCTCTGTTTGCCAGTGTTGGCAGGAAATATGAGAGGCTGACAACAGGAAAGGATACAGGTGGTGAATGTATAAGTGCTGTCAACTAGCAAACAGAGGAGCACAGAACCCTGCTTGCATAGATAACATACAAAGAAAACAAACATTATGGGCAAGTCACTCCAACATAAATCACCCAATTAAATATATACACAAAAATGTCAAAATGCCTCAGAGACAACAGAGCATCATAGTCCACACAAAGAAGCAAGATAAAGCAGGAGAAACAAGGGACTAGGATACAGACCGAAAACACATCCCTGAGGAAGATGCAGCATTGGAACTCCCTGATAAGGAATTCAAAAGAATTATATTTAAGTATCTTCAAAGGATTGAGAGACAGACCAAGGAAAACACAGAGAAAGCCTTAGAACAATTTCAAAAGACAATACAAGAACAAAATGACAAAATAAATGAAAAAGTAGAAATGATTCAAAATTTATATACAAAAATCCTTCTGTGTATAATTTAGTAGATTAATACTAAATTTTCAGAAATAGATAAGACATTGATTGGGCAAAGGAGAAGAATTGAATCAATGGAAGACAGAATTAGGGAGATTGAAGGTAAATACTTGAACACTTCTTTGGAAAGGGATCAATCAGAAAAAAAGATCAAAACAAAATGAAGAAAGCCTAAAGTTCATGTAGGATACCATCAAAAGGAATAACCTACATGTCACTGGAATTCTAGAACAGGAAGAGACAAATAAAACTACAGAGAAAATTTTCGAAGACTTGTTGGAAGAGAATTTTCCTGGTATGATGAAAGATGAGAATATATGCATTCAGGAAGTCCAACAAACCCCAAACAGGATAGACCCCAAAAGAAAATCACTCAGGCATAACATCATCAAATTTACCAAAACCAAAGACAAAGAATGAATCATGGGAGCAGCATGGGAAAAACGAAAAGTTACCTACAAGGGGCAACCAGTAAGACTAAACTCAGATTTCTCGACAGAAACTATGCAGGTGGTAAGACAATGGGATGGTATATATAAAACCCTGAAAGAGAAAAATTTCCAACCAAGAATTATGTATCCAACAAAATTGTCCCTCCAATATGATGGTGAAATTAGGACATTTTCAGATAAGCAGAAATTAAGGGAATTTGTTAAAACCAGACCAACATTACAAAAGATGCTAAAGGGAGCCCTTTGGACAGGGAAGAAACAACACCCAGAAACCAACCTAGCTATGGAAGGATCCAAAGTAAAGAAGCTTACAAGATTGTAAACAGGGAACCAGAGACATAAATTGACAAATGAGGACAACTACAAACCAAAAAGAGAGAAAAAACTTTGTCATTACAGAACTTCTAGATGGTAGGGAAGTCAAGACAACTACAAGATAGAACAGATTGTTCTAAATGTGGGAAGAAAACTATAAATCATAGGGTAACCTCAAAGAAAAATGATAAACCTTCACATCAAAAAAGAGGACCAGCATAAATATTCAGCAAATACTAAAACAAGAGCAATGAAGGAAGTGATAATGACTCATAAACAAAATGAGCTCAACATAGAAAATTATATGGAACAAAGAATTTGACACCATGAAAAAGCACATAACAAAAATGACAGCAACAAATTCATATTTGCTGACAATTACATATCTGGCAAAGGACTTATTTCTAAGATTTAGAGTTGAAGAGAGGATGACCAAACTATGGTACATACACATAATGGAATGGTATGCAGCACTAAAGAATAATATAGAGTCTCCAAAACACCATATAATATGGAACTTGGAGGACATTATGCTGAGTGACATAAGTCAATCACAGAAGGACAAATAAAGTATTAGTTCGTTGTTGTGCAGGGTCAAGGAAAGGTTTATATACGGAGGGAAACTTTCTTTGTTGGTTGCCAGCGGGGAGGCAAGGGGAGGGAACATTGCAAAAAAAAAAAAAAAAGCATTGACTCATATCAGCTTTGTGTATTTCACTGTACATAAATTATATTTCAATAAAATGCATTAAAAAAGAAAAAGTAGTTAACTTTAATGACATGGATAAAGTAAAGCTATCAGGACATTCATTTGCTAGTGTGGCATTACTCGAAAGGAGAAGAAACAGCTGCAAATATCCATTAGTAATTAAAATATGGAATTTATAAAGTATGAATCTAGGAAAATTGGAAACTCTCAAAAACGAAATATAACATATAAAGATCAACATCCTAGGCATTAGTGAGCTGAAATGGACAGATATTGACCATTTTGCATTGGACAATCATATGGTCTACTATGCCAGGAATGACAGTTTAAAAAATGATGTCACATGCATCATAAAAAGAACATCTCGAGACATATCCTGAAGTACAATGATGTCAGTGATAGGACAATATTCATACGCCTACAAGAAAGGTCAACTAATACAACTGTTATTCAAATTTATTTACCAACTACAAATGCCAAGGAAGAAATTTAATATTTTACCAACTTCTGCAGTCTGAAATGGATCACACATGCAATCAAGATACATTGATAATTGGGAGTTCCAGTAAGACGGCAGAATAGGCAGACAAACTACACAGACCCTCTTCAACAAAGAAAGAGGAACCAATTAACACAGATACAGAAGATAATCCTGAAGCCCTGAGCTTTGAAAGGAGGGATACAGAAGTAGACTAAACTCCAACTGCCAGAAACTGCATGAAAACACCAAAAAAGAAGACATACAAAGCTATGGACTGTCAGCGATCCTGATGGCATGGATTACTTGGATACTGAGAGTGGTGTTAGGACCTAAGAATTAGCCTAAAAATCAGCCCTGCTAGCCAGGGGCTGCAGAAAGGACTACACTGGTGGCTGGTGAATAAAACGGGAAGCAGTGAAAAGGGAAACAAGCTGAGCTGTGGAATTTTGAATATCCAGAGGGCACAGGCATTTTGAATGTTTACAAGCAGTTAGACCATTTTGGATATTGAAAGCAACAGCATTCTCTTGGATTCCAGGGACCGAGATGATAGTCTCTACTTGCCAGGGACCAAAAGGACATACTGGACACTGAGGACTGGAGAGATACTGTATTTCCCTTGTTACTCTTACACCCCACACCCTCTTGGTGAACAGAGGTGAGGCCATCCCTCACTCCCACTCACCATCTGGGATGGCAGGAATTCCATCCCAGTCTGTGTGCTCAGATGGAGCCTGAGTGCCCTTTCCCAGCCCACCCAGATTTTCTCTTTTTTTAGTTTGTTTTTGTCTGCATTAAAATTATATATCTTTTCTTTTCATCCTTTTATTATTATTCTTTCTTGTTCCCTCCCCAGGTTCGAGTTTTGGGCTTTTTCTCTCTTCCCTTTTCCTTGTTTCCTTTCTTTCTTTCTTGTGGTTCTCCCCATTCCTTGTTTTTCTTTTTGCATTCTTTCCACTTTTTTTCTTCATTATTTTATTACTCTACCTCTTTTCTCTTATTCCCCAATCCCCAGATATTCTGGGGTGTTTTCCCTCCTTTATTTCACTTATAATTCTTTTGTCTTTTTAAAGTATTTTTAAAATATTTCCTCTAATCTATTGCCATTCCTTTTTTTTTTCTTTTTTCTCTTTTTGCTGATTGTTCCATTGTGTTTACACAGTGTGTGTTTTTGTCCTCTTCCTCTTCCTCTTTTGATGATTTTTTGATTGTTTTCATTTAACTGAGTGGGAGACAGCAAATGTGTCCATACAATGCAACCATACCGACACCTCCTGCAGTTCCACTTACTGAGTGAGAGCCACCACTTCCTTCTGCACCAACTGGCCAATGATACACGACCACCAATAAGAGCCTGACTCACCCTTAAATGCTTTTCATGAGCATTTAACAGAGATCTGTGCAGCCACTTTCATTCTCTATCACAAACACCAGGAGAGAGGTAGTGAGTGCATGAGTGCTGCCAACTAGTGAATACAGGAGTGCAGTACCCTTACTCAGATAAATCAAAAAAAAAGAAAAGAAAAAGAAATCTTTGGCAAATCACTACACCATGCAATCACAAATTAAATATAAATACAACAAAGTCACGACATCTCAGAGACAACAGACCACCAGGATCCACACAAAGAAGCAAGATAAAGTAGTAGAAACAAGAGAACAGGATACAGACCCAGAACACATCCCTGAGGAAGGAGAAGCATTGGAACTCCCTGATAAGAAATTCAAAAGAACTGTACCTAGGTACCTGCAAAGGACTGAGAGACAGATCAAGGAAAGCACTGACAAAATTAAGGAAAACACAGACAAAATCCTAGAACAATTTCAGAAAAAAAAAAATACATGAACAAAAGAACAAAATAAATAATTAGAAATGATACAAAATCTACAGACAAAAATCCAGAAGATTAATACTAAATTTTCAGAAATAGATAACACATTCAAAGGGCAAAGGAATAGGATCAAATGGAAGACAGAATTAATGAGATTGAAGAAAAATACCTGACTACTTCTTTGGAAAGGGATCAATCAGAAAAAAAATCAAAACAAAATGAAGAAAACCTAAGGTTCATGTGGGATACCATCAAAATGAATAATCTACTTATAATCAGAGTTCCAGAACAGGTAGAGAAAAAGAAAACCACTGAGAAAATTGTCCAAAATTTGTTGGAAGAGAAATTCCCTGATATGATGAAAGATAAAAATGTATCCATTCAGGAAGTCCAACAAACCTCAAGCAGGATAGACTCCAAAAGAAAATCACCAGGAAGTATCATCATCAAAATGAACAAAACCAAAGACAAAGAGAGAATGCCAAAAGCAGCACAGGAAAAACAAAAAGTTACCTACAAAGGGTAACCAATAACACAAAACTCTTATTTCTCAGCAGAAACCACACAGGTGCTAAGGCAATGGGATTGTGATAGAGAAAAGCCATGATAGAGAAAAAATTCCAACCAAGAATTATATACCTGGTAAAACTGTCCCTCAAATATGATGGTGAAATTAGGACATTTCCAGAGAAGCAGAAAGGAATTTGTTAAAACCAGACCAATCTTACAAGAGATACTAAAGGGAGTCCTTTGAACAGAGAACCAGAAATAGCAAATAACAACTGACCATTAATACACAAGATGACATAAGCCAGAAACCACAGCTATGGACATATACAAAGTAAAACAAGCTTACAAGATTGTAAACAGTGAACCAGAGATATCAATTGGCAAGTTAGGACGACTACAAATGAAAAAGAGGGAATATACTGTGTAGTTACAGAACTTGCAAATGGTGAGGAAGTCAAGAGAGTTGCAAAGTAGAATGGACTGTTCTAATCTTGGGTAGAAAATTATAAATCACAGGGTAACCTCAAAGAAAAATGATAAACCTTCACATCACAATAAAAAAGAGGACAAGCACAAATATTCAGCAAACACTAAAACAACAGCAACAAAGGAAATGATAACATGATTCATAAACATAATGAGCTCAGCACAGAAAATAATATGGAACAAAGAAACCAGGGACACTATGAAAAAACACATAACAAAATGATAGCAACCAATTCATATTTGTCAATAATTACATTGAATGTTAATGATTTAAGCACCACTCAAGAGATGGAGAGTGGAGATTGGATAAGAAAACAAAAACCCATCAGTACACTGTCTACAAGAGACACACCTTAGAGACAAAGACAAAAATAGACTAAAAATCAAAGGTTGGAAAAAGATATATCAAGCAAATGGCAACCATAAAAAAGCAGGAGTGCAATATTAATTTCTGATCAAATTGACTTTAAGAAAAAAAACACCATATAAGACAAGGAAGAACATTATATAATGATTAAAGGATCCATTGAATACGAAGATATAATGATAATAAATATCTATGGACCCAATAAAAGAGCCCCAAAATACATAAATCAGACTTTAAAAGAGTTGGAAAGACGGAGTTCCAGTAAGATGGTGGAACAGGCAGAAAGACTGCACAGACCCTCTTCAACAAAGAAAAGGGGAACCAATTAACACAGATACAGAAGATAATCCTGGACCCTGAGCCTTGAAGGGAAGGATATAAAAGTGGACTAAACTCTAGCAGAAGAATTTGCATGAAAACACCAATAAAGGAGACATACAGAACTGCGGTCTGGCAGTGATCCTGATGGCACAGACAGTTTGGACAGCTTGAAAATTGCCAAGTGGTGGCAGGAGCTAAGAATTAACCTAAAAATTGGCCCTGCTAGCTGGGGACTGCACAGAGGACTGCTCTGGTAGCTGGGGAATAAAAGGGAAAGCAGAGAAGAGGAAGGTGGGCTGAGCTGTGGACTTTTCTCTGTCCAGAGAGCAGAGCCATTTTAATGTTTGCAAGCAGCTTGACCATTTTGGATATTTAAAACAACAGCATTCTCCCAGATTCCAGGGACATAAGAATAGGCTCCACTTGCCAGTAACCCCAAGGACATTCTGCACCCCAATGACTGGAAAGGTACGACATTCCCCTTGTTGCTCTTATATCTCATATTCTCTTGGTGAATGGAGGTGTGACCATCCTTCACTCCCACCCAGCAGGAATTCCATCCCAGTCTGTCTGCTCGGAAAGGAGCCTGGGTGCCCTGCCCCACCCTGCCCGATATATTTTTCTCTTTTTTCTCTTTTTAGTTTGTTTGTTTTTGTCTGTTTTAAAACTACTAATATTATTATTACTTTTGTCCTTTTTACTATTATTTTTTATTTTTACCCTCCCAGGTTCTAGTTTTCACCTTTTTTTCTTTTCCCTGTTCCTGGTTGCAATTTTTTTTTCCCTTTCTTGTGGTTAACCCTGTTCTTTGTTTTTCTTTTTGCATTTTTCCCATTTTTTTCATCATTATTCTCATTCTCTACCTTTTTCCTCTTATTGCCCTCTCCCCAGATATTTCAGGGTTTTTTTTTTTCTTTTTCTTCTTTTTCCCTTTTTCCTTTTTTAGTTACTATTCCTGTGTGATTACATGGTGTATTTTTTGTCCATGTGTTTTTACTTTTTTGATAGTTATTCAATTGTTATTTTTGTCTAAGTGAGTGAAAGACAGCAACAGTCCCCATAAGGCACAACTACACCCACACCTCCTACAGCTTTACTTACTGAGAACCAGCACATCCTTCTCCACCCATGGGCCAATGATAAACAAACACCAAGAAGATCCTGACTGACTGTTGGCTGCTCTTCACAAATAGTTAACAGAGATCTAAATACAACAACACCACAATGTCTCAGAGACAAAAGACCATAACAAGACAAGTAAAAATTTTCAGCAAATACTAAAACAACAGCAACAAAGGAAATGATAACACGATTCATAACCATAAAGAGCTCAGCACAGAAAACAATATGGAACAAAGAAACCAGGGACACCATGAAAAAACACATAACAAAATGGCAGCAACCAATTCATGTTGTTGTTGTTGTTGTTAAGTGCCTTCGAGTTGTTTGCGACTCATAGTGACCCCATGCACAACAGAACAAAACACTGCCCTATCCCATGTCAGCCTCACAATCCCTGCTATACTTGAGCCCATCATCGCAGCCACCGTGTCAATCCATCTTGTTGAAGGCCTCCCCCTATTTCGTTGACCCTCCACCCTACGAAGCATGACATCTTTCTCCAGGCAATGGTCCCTTCTTACAACATGACCAAAATACGTGAGACGATTCATACTTGTCAATGATTACATTGAATGTTAATGGACTAAATGCACCACTCAAGAGATGGAGAGTGCAGATTGGATAACAAAACAAAACCCATCAACATGCTGTCTACAAGAGACACACCTTAGAGACCAAGACAAAAATATTCTGAAAATCAAAGGTTAGAAAGATATATCAAGCAAATGGCAACCATAAAAGAGCAGGAGGACAATAATAATTTCTGATTAAATTGACTTAGAAACAAAAACCACCATATGAGACAAGGAAGGAAATTATATAATCATTAAAGGATCAATTGAACAAGAAATATAACCATAATAGATATCTATGGACTCAATGAAAGAGCCCCAAAATACATAAATTAGACTTTAAAAGATATGAAAAGGCAAATAGATGATGCCACAGCCATAATAAGAGACTTTAATACACCACTTTAAATGAAAGATAGAACAACTGGAAAGAATTTCAACAAAATGCAGAAGAGCTAAACAATACAATCCATCAACTGGACCTTATACACAGCTACAGAACACTTCACCCAACAACAGACAATATGCATTCTTTTCCAGTCCACATGGAACATTTTCTATGATGGATTTATGTTAGGCCATAACGCAAGCCTTCATAAATTTAAAAACATTGAAACATTGCAAAACATCTTCTCAGATCATAATGCTATCAAATTAGAAAGCAATAATAGGAAGATCAATGGAAAAAGGGTAACATGTGGAAACTGAATAACACCCTCCTTGAGAAAGACTGGGTAAGAGAAGTAATAAAAATTGAAATTTAAATATTCCTTGAATCAGATGAGGATGAAAACACAACATACCAAAATCTTTGGGACACAGCAAAAGCAGTGATCAGAGGCCAATTGATAGCAATAACTGCATACATCAAAAAAGAAGAAAGAGAAGATGGCGGACTAGGCAGAAGGATTGCACAGACCCTCTTCAACAAAGAAAAGGGAAACCAAGTAACACAGACACAGAAGATAATCTTGGACCCCTGAGCCTTGAAGGAAAGGATGCAGAATTGGACTAAACCCCAACTAGCAGAAGAATTTGCGTGA
>NW_006921677.1:1708429-1721022 GCF_000298275.1 Orycteropus afer afer
GGAAGGTTGGGCATTCCTACTTCCGTAGTGATACTGCCTCGGAAACCCAAGGAGGGGTCGCTATGAGTCGGGGCTGACTCGATGGCAAATA
Organism: Orycteropus afer afer; assembly: GCF_000298275.1. NCBI lineage: Eukaryota > Metazoa > Chordata > Mammalia > Tubulidentata > Orycteropodidae > Orycteropus > Orycteropus afer. The sequence goes on from NW_006921677.1 coordinate 1,708,521, forward strand.
ACAACAACAGTATTCTTTGCATTCAGTCAAGATCATCTGACATGAGCAAGGATATCTCTCATTCCATGTCCTCTTCTGAATCTAGCTTGCATTTCTGGAAGTTCCCTGTCAATATACTGCTGTAATTGTTTGTTTTTTAATTATCTTCAGTAAAATTTTACTTGCATATGATATTATTCAATAATTTCCACATTCTGTTGGATCACCTTTCTTTCAAATGGGCACAAAAACCGATCTCTTCTATTCAATTGGCCAGGTAGGTATCTTCCAAATTTCTTGGCATAAATGAGTAAACACCTCCAGTGCTACATCCATTTGTTTAAACAAGTCAGTTGGTATTCTGTCAGTTCCTGGAGCCTTTTTTCCACCAATTCCTTCAGTGTAACTTTGACTTCTTTCTTCAATACAATTGGTTCTTTATCATATGCTATCTCCTGAAATAGTTGGACACCAACTCTTTTTTCACAGTGATTCTGTGTATTCTTTCCATTTGCTTTTGATACTTCCTGCATAACTCAGTATTTTGCCCATAGAATCCTTCAATATTGCAACTCAAGACTTGAATTTTTTCTCCAGTTACTTCAACATGAGAAATGCTGAGTGTGTTCTTTTCTTATGTTTTCTAACTCCAGGTCTTTGTGTATTTCATTATAGCATGCTACTTTGTCTTCTTGAGCTGCCATTTGAAATCTTCTGTTCAGTTCTTTATTTCATCATTTCTTCTATTTGTTTTATGTAATCTCCATTCAAGAGCAAGTTTCAGAGTCACTTCTGACATCCACTTTGATGTTTTGTTCCTTCCCTGCCTTTTTAATGACCATTTGTGTTCTTCGTGTATGATGTTCATGATGTCATCTTACAACTTGTCTGGTCTTCAGTCATTGGTGTTCAATGTATCAAATCTATTTTCAGGTGGTCTCTACATTAAGGTGAGATATAATCAAGGTTGTATTTTGGCTCTTGTGAACTAGTTTCAATTTCCTTCCACTTCAAATTGAACTTGCTTATGAGTAATTGCTGGTACGTTCCACACTTATCTCCTTACCTTGTTCAGACTGATCATATTGAGCTTCTCTGTTGCCTCTTTCCACAGATGTAATTGATCTGATTCCTATGTATTCCATATGGGTAAGGCTATTATATTTCCACCATTTATGTGGCTGAAAAAAACTATTTGCAGTGAATAAGTCTTTGGTCTTGCAAAATTTTACCGTGTGATCCCCAGTGTCATTTCTGTCATCAAGGCTATACTTTCCAGCTACTGATGATTCTTCTTTGTTTCCAACTTTTGCATTCCAATCACCAGTAATAATAAATACATCTTGTTTTCATGTCTGGTCAATTTCAGTCTTCAAAAGTTGGCAAAAATCTTCAACTTCTTCATCTTTGGCTTTAGTGGTTAGTGTGTAAATTTAAAGAATCATAGTATTAACTAGTCTTCCTTGTAAGCATATGGATATTATGCACTGTATTTCAGGATAGGTCTTGAAACATTCTCTGTGATGATGAATGTGACACCATTCCTCTTCAATTTTCATTCCCAACATACTAGACTATGTGACGGTCTGATTCAAAATGACCAGTACCAGTCCATATCTGTTCCCTAATGCCTAAGATATCGATCTTTATGCACTCCATTTCATGTTTGACAACTTCCAATTTTCCTAGATTCATACTCTATACATTCCATATTCCAATTATTAATGAATGTTTGTAGCTTTTTCTTCTCATTTTGAGTCATGTCCCTTCAGCAAATGAAGGTTCCCAAGGCTTTACTCCATCTACATCACTAAGATCAACTCTATTATGAGGAGGCAGCTCTTCCCCAGTTGTATTTTGAGTGCCTTCCTACATGATGGGCTCATCTACTGACACTGTAACAGACAATGTTTCGTGGCTATACATAAAAGTTTTCCAGTAATATATCAGACAGTGTTTCACTGCTATTCATAAGGTTTTCAGTGGCCAATTTCTTAAGAAGTAGATGGCCCAGTCCTTCTTACCAGTCTGTCTTAATATAGAAGCTTCATTGAAACTTGTCCACCATGAGTGACCCTGCTGATATTTGAAATATTGGTGGCATAGCCTTCCCAGCAACATGCAAAAGCCACCACAGTATGACAAACTGACAGACAAGTGGTGGGTTGTGATGATGGGAGAGCACAATTTGGCCCCAAGCACCTTCTCACATAAAGCAAATATAGTACATAGCCATTTTTAGACTGGGCTACAGAATAATTGCAAATACTTTTTATCAGCAATATGTGTGTGACATATATAGTGTGCCTATATATGTAGACTTTGCTGGATGGAATACACATGAATCAAATCAATTACATCTATGGAAATAGATGGTGGAGAAGCTTAATATCATCAGTCAGAACAAGGCCAAGTGACAACTGAAGAACAGACTATCAGCTGCTCATATGCAAGTTCAAGTTGAAAATTAAAATAAGTCTACAAGAGCAAAAGTATGACCTTGAATATATCCCATCTGAATTTCAAGATCATCCTAAGAATAGATTTGACACACTGAACACCAATCACAGAAGAGCAGATGAGCTGTGAGATGATATCAAGGAAATTGTACATGAAGAAACCAAAATGTCATTAAAAAACCAGGAAAAAAAGAAAACATCAAAATGGATGTCATATTAGACTCTGAAACTTGCTCTTAAATGTAGAATGTTGAAGTAAAAGATCTGAACAGATGATTTCAAAGGGTGGTTTGAGAAGACAAATAATTATAACTAAATGTGAAAAGACCTAGGGTTATAAAACCAAAAGAGAAAAGTGCACTCAGCATTTCTCAAGCTGAAAGAACTAAAGAAAATATTCAAGCCTTGAGTTGCAATATTGAAAGATTCTATGGACAAAATATTGAATGATGCAGGAAGTATCAAAAGGAGGTGGAAGGAATACTCAGAGCCACTGTACCAAAAAAGAATTGGTCAACGTTCAACTATTTCAGGAGGTGTTGTTGTTGTTGTTATTTGCCATCGAGTCATCCCTGACTCATAAAGAACCCATGGTATTGAAGGAAGAAATCCAAGCTTCACTGAAGGAACTGGCAAAAAACCAGACTTCATGTAACATGCTTTGGACATGTTATTAAACAAACAAAAATTTAGGAGGGATCAATCCCTGGAGAACATCATGGTTGGTAAAGTAGAGGGTCAGTGGAAAAAAGGAAGAACCCCAATGAGAGGAATTGACACCATGTCTGCAACAATGGGCTCAAACATAGCAGTGATTGTGAGGATGGCACCATGGCAGACAATGTCTCATTCTTTTGTACTAAGGGTTGCTATGAGTTGGTAAGGAGCTCTGGTAGCATAGTGCCTAAGGCACTTGACTGCTGACCAGAAGTCTGGTGGTTCAAACCCACCAGCCACTCCTCAGAAGGAAGGTTGGGCAATCTATTTCTATAGTGATACCACCTTGGAAACCCAAGGAGGGGTTGCTATGAGTCGAGTCCGACTTGATGGCACATAACGACAACAACAAATGAGTTGGTAACTACTCGACAACACATAATAACAACATCCCTCTGACATCTAATCCAAACTAATATAATCACCTCCCACAATGTAATTTTTGTCATGTAATCATTTTCCAGAATGCAGTTGAATGCTATGTAAGCAAACAGTTGATGTCATATCAAAGAAGTGTGAATCCTAAACCTAATCACTTCTGAGTTAAGAGCAACACAGAAATAGAGACAGACACCTTGCATCTGTATCAGGGCTACCAAGAAGGAAGAAATCAACATGGCTGAGACTCTGATGTGGACTGTTACCCTCCATTACTGAGAAAATAGATTTCTGTTCTTCCAAGCTACCCACTTTTGGTATCTGTGTTACAGCAACACTAGTAACTAAGACAGTCACTTTCTTATTGATTTTTTTGTTTGAAATATCCACTTGTTTCCTAGAATTTTTCTTAAGGCCATTCATATTTTTCTACTGTAGCCCAGTTAAAGAGTAAGATTTATTTTTAGCATTAAAGAAGATCCTTTCCAGTATGAAATTATGAGATCTACTAGACAAAAGATAGTTGCCTATTTAATTCCTATTTAGGCCTAAGCAAAAGTTTGATTCACAATTTTTGTATTTACATAGAAATAAGTTTTCCTCCACATTAGGCTAGAATTGGCTATATGAAATGTGCAAAAACAGATACTTGACCCTTCATTTATCAAAGTTCATATTTCTGTTGTGAAATCACAGTGCATAAGCTTTAATACTATCCTCTTACATTACCAAAATTTTCCAAGAAAATGCTGTTCAGTTTTAACAAGGCAAAATTTGTGACATTCTTATATAAAAATATAACCATTTCTAAATAATGCTTTGAATATATTTAAACATAATGTAATTCCATTATTCAGGCAAGCTAAATGGTAGATAATGAATAAAATCTAGAGAGCTTAGATATTTTGCCCAGTAAGTTTATTTAAAAAAAAAAAAAAAAAAAAACAGGTAACATGCCAAAACAATTCTAAAGCGCACAGACAGCAATGTTTTAAAATGGTTTGATCTAATTACTATGGAAAGTAACTACTATAAACATCACAGTCAAATCTGGATTATACCACATCATAAAACTTGGAGTTTACTTCCTAAAAGAGGTAGTATTGCAATTGCCAACATGTACCGATGTATGGCTGAGAAGATTAGGTCCAGAGCAAGATTTATAGACTTTCATAAACAAAAGTGGAATAAAGCATAAAGTAAAGCAAGGAGGCAGGAAAAAAAAAGAACCAGTGAGAAATACATGCCTAAAGAGTACGTCTTTTCTCCATGGATACCAAAACAGTCAGGCTCACCTTAATCCACAGGTTTAACACGTCAGTGAGAATTATAGGCACTGTTTCTGCCCATCCTCTTGGATCTGAACATTGTCCTCTTTAAAAATGTGCTTAATGGAAAACTTCTCAGACAGTAAGATCTCTGTGCACCAAGGACAGTGTTATTTTTTAAAGGGTTTTCTGTTACTGTGGTTTTAGATATAGAACTCTTTCTAAAAAAAAAAAAAAAGTCCATGGTCCTATTTTCTTTGAAAAAGATAGTGAATTATGTTAATGCTCCATAAAATATCATTACCTAGATTTTAATACTATAACTTTCAAAATCATACCTTCACCCTATACCAATGTTTCTTAACTACTTTTTGATTATCATGTCCCTTTTTAGATTTTTATATACTTTTAGATTTTTTTCTTAGATATTTTGTCCATAATCACAACTCCCTCATAAAATTTTAACATACAGATACATTGTATATCTGTTAATGTATTTTGGCCCCTTGAAATACTATGCATTATTGAATATCTAAGATTTTTGCATCATCTACGAGAACCAATTTTTGCCTCCTTGGAAGTAATATATAATCCCTGTTGAAAATGCATCCCCTAGAGAGTAAGGCTGACTCATATTAATTATTGTGGAATATTTTTACCAGAAAGTCTGTTACCAGATTCTTTAGTTTGTAAGAAGATTGCATGAAATTCAGAGTATTTAATCATTACATTACCCTGCCTTGTAAATAGGAGGTGAAACCTCTACTCCCTCTGAGAACTTTGTAGAAATGGATACTTGGACACTGTGGCTCCATCCTAACCTCATGGAAAAAGTTTACCTAAGGCTAGACCCCTAGGCTTGGGCTTAACTCCAAACCCTAAATCCCCAAATAAAAACCTAAAGAGGAAACACACTCCATGGTTGGAATAAATAAGAAATAATTTCATTTACCAAAGTTCATATGTTGTTCCTATAGTGAAATCACAGTTTATCATCCACAGCTTCTCTGTCAGCTTATAATACTGTGGTGGTTTGCAGGTGGCTGTGATGCTGGAACCCATGGCATCAGTACTTCAAATACCAGCAGAGTCAATTATGGTGGACATATTTCAGTAGAACTTCCAGACTAAGACAGACAAGGAAGAAGGAACTAGTAGTTTACCTCTGAAAAAACTGACCTCTGAGGTGTTCTAGTAAGATGGTGGATGAGGCAGACAAACTACACAGACCTCCTCAACAAAGAAAAGGGGAACCAATTAACACAGATACAGAAGATAATTCTGGAGCCCTTGGCTTTGAAAGGAAGGATGCAGAAGTGGACTAAACTCCAACTGGTAGAAGAACCTGCATGAAAGCACTGGAAAATGAGATATGCAGACCTATGGTCTGTCAGCAATCGTGCAGACATGAACAGCTTGGATATTGCCAACTGGTGTTACAACAACAAATACAACATACTGCTGTCAAGTCAGATCTGACTCATAGTGACACTTCCTTGGGTTTCTGAGAAAGTATCACTACAGAAGTAGATCGCCCACCCTTCCGAGGAGTGGCTGGTGGGTTTGAACCTCCAGCTCTCTGGTTAGTAGTCAAATGCCTTAGGCATTACACCACCAGAGCTCCCAACTGGTGTTAGGACCTAAGAATTTACTTAAAAATTGGCTCTGCTAGCCAGGGACTGCATGGAGGACTGCACTGGTAGCTGGTGAATAAAAAGGGAAGCAGTGAAGAAGGACACGAGCTGAGCTATGGACTTTTGGCTGCCTGCAGGGCACAGCCATTTTCAATGTTTACAACTGGTTTGACCATTTTGGATACTTAAAGCAACAGCATTCTATCAGATTCCAGGGACCTAAGAATAGGCTCCACTTGCCAGGGAACATAAAAACATTCCAGACATGAATGACTTGAAAGGTCTGATATTCCCCTTGTTACTCTTATACCCTACACCCTCTTGGTGAAGGGAGGTGTGGCCATCCCTCACTCCCACCCATCTTCTGGGCCTGCAGGAATTCCATCCCAGTCTGTGTGCTCTGACAGAGCCTGGGTGTCCTGCCCTGCATAGATTTTTTTCCTTCTTTTATGTCTGTTTTTTAAAATTTTTTTCTTTGTATTTTTTATTATTATTTTTTAAACTTCCCTTCCCAGGTTCTAGTTATCATCAGCTTTTTCCCTCTTCCCTGTTTCTGGTTTGATTTTTTTCTCTCTTGTGGTTTTCCCCATTCCTTGTTTATCTTTTCGCATTTTTCACATTTTTTTCTTCATTATTCTCCTACTATACCTCTTTTCTCTTATTGCCTCCTCCCTTGATATTCCTGGCTTGTTTCTTTCCTCTTTCTTTTTTGGTGAGTGTTCCTGTGTGTTTATGTGGTGTGTTTTTTGTCTCCTTGCTTTTACATGTTTGATGGTTTTTTGATCATTGTTTTTGTCTAACTGAGTGGGAGACAGCAACTGTTCTCATATGATGCAACCACACCTCCTGCAGCTCCACTTAATGAGTTAGAGCCAGCACTTCCTTCTCCACCAAATAGCCAATGATACATGACAACCAGTAAGAGCCTAACTCACCCTTAACTGCTTATCACAAACAGCTAACAGAGATCTAAATACAACAACATCACAATGTCTCAGAGACAACAGACCATCACAGTCCACACAAAGAAGCAAGATAAAGCAGTAGAAAGAAGAGAGCAGGATACAGACACAAAACACATCCCTGGGGAAGAAGAAGAATTGGAATTCCTTGATAAAGAATTCAAAAGAATTATACTTAGGTATCTTCAAAGGATTGAGAGACAGATCAAGGAAAACACTGACAAAATTAAGGAAAACACAGACAAAATCCTAGAACAATTTCAAAAGAAAATACACGAACAAAAATGACAAAATAAATGAAAAATTAGAAATGATACAAAATCTACAGATAGAAATCCAAAAGATTAATACTAAATTTTCAGAAATAGATAACACATTGAAAGGACAATGGAGTGGAATTGAATTAATGGAAGGCAGAATTAATGACATTGAAGACAAATACCTGAACACTTCTTTGGAAAGGGATCAATCAGAAAAAAAGATCAAAACAAAATGAAGAAAGCCTAAGTGCATGTGGAATATCATCAAAAGGTGTAATTGGAATTCCAGAACAGGAAGATAAAAAGAAAACCACTGACAAAATTGTCCAAGATTTGTTGGAGGAGAAATTCCCTGATATGATGAAAGATGAGAATGTATCCATTCAGGAAGTCCAACGAATCCCAAACAGGACAAACCTCAAAAGAAAATTACTAACACATATCATCATCAAACTCATCAAAACCAAAGACAAAGAAAGAATCCTGAAAGCAGCACAAGAAAAATGAAAAGTTACCTACAAAGGACAGCCAGTAAGGATAAGCTCTGCTTTCTCAGTAGAAACCATGCAAGTGAGAAGGCAATGGGATGATATATATAAAACCCTGATTGAGAAAAATTTCCAACCAAAAATTATATACCTGGCAAAACTGTCCCTCAAACATGATGGTGAAGTTAGGAGATTTCCACATAAGCAGAAATTAAGGGGATTTGTTAAACCCGGATCAACCTTACAAGATATATTAAAGGGAGTCCTTTGAACAGAGAACCAATAATAGCAAACAACCACTGATCATTAATGCATAAGATGACATAGCCCAGAAACCAACCTAGTTATAGAAGTATCCAAAGTAAAATAAGCTTACAAGATTGTAAACAGGGAACCAGAGACATCAACTGCCAAATGAGGACAACTGAAACCAAAAAGAGGGGAAAAACAGTGTAGTTACAGAACTTCTAAATGGTAAGGAAGACAAGAGAGCTGCAATATAGAATGGACTGTTCTAAACTGGGGAAGAAAATTATAAATCAAATGGTAACTTCACAGAAAAATGATAAACCTTCACCTCACAATAAAAAAGAGGGCAAGCACAAATATTCAGCAAATAATAAAATAATAGCAACAAAGAAAATGATAAAACAATTCATAAATATAATGAGCTCAGCACAGAAAATTATAGGGAACAAAGAAAACAGGAACACTATGAAAAAACACATAACAAAATGACAGCAACCAATTCATATTTGTTGAAAATTACATTGAATGTCAATGGATTAAATGCACCACTCAAGAAGTGGAGAGTTGCAGACTGGATAAGAAAACATAACCCATCAATATGCTGTCTACAAGAGACACAACTTAGAGACAAAGACAAAAATAGACTAAAAATCAAAGGTTGGAAAAAGATATATCAAGCAAATGGCAACAAAAAACAGCAGGAGTGGCAGTATTGATTTCTGATAAAAGTGACTTTAAGACAAAAACCACCATAGAGACATAATGATTAAAGGATAAATTGAACAAGAAGTTATAACCATGATGAATATCTATGGGCCCAATGAAAGAGTAACAATATACATAAATAAGACTTTAAAAGAATTGAAAAGACAGATAAATGACTCCACAGTCATAGTAGGAGACTTTAATACACCACTTTCAATGAAAGACAGAACTGCAAAGAAACTCAACAAAGACACAGAAAATGAAACAATACAATCCACCAACTTGACCTTATAGATATCTACAGAGCACTTCACCCAACAACAGCACAATATACATTATTTTCCAGTGCACATGGAACATTCTGCAGAATAGAACATATGTTAGAACATAAAGCAAGCCTTAACAAATTTAAAAATGTTGAAATACTACAGAGCATATACTCAGATCACAATGCTACAAAATTACAAATCAACAATAGGAAGATCAACAGAAAAAGAGCAAGCACGTGGAAACTGAATAACACCTTCCTTAGCGACTAGGTAATGTTGTTGTTGCTATGTGCCATCTAGTCAGACCTGACTCATAGCGACCCTCCTTGGGTTTCTGAGGCAGTATCACTATGGAAGTATATTGCCCCATCTTCCTTCCGAGGAGTGGCTGGTGAGTTTGAACCACCAGCCTTCTGGTTAGCAGTCAAGTGCTTTAGCCACTACACTACCAGAGCTCCTAGCAACTGGGTAAAAGAAAAAATAAAAAACAAAATTCAAAAATTCCTTGAATCAACTGAGAATGAAAACACATCATCCCAAAATCTTTGGGTCACAGCAAAAGTAATGATCAGAGGACAATTTATAGCAATAAAGGCACACATCAAAAAAAAAAAAAAAAAGAAGAAGAAGAAGAAGAAGAGCTAAATCAACACCATAAACCAACATCTCCAACAATTAGAAAAAGAACAGCAAGAAAGGACTATAGTCACCAGAAGAAAGGAAGTAATAAAGATTCAAGCACAAATCAATGAAACAGAAAATAGAAAGACAACAGAAAAAATCAAGACTAGAAGTTGGTTTTTTGAAAAGATTAATAAAATTGACAAACCATTGGCAAATTTAACAAAGGAAAAGAGGGAGAGAAAACAAATAATAAAAATAAGAAACAAATTGGGCAATATCACAACAGAACCAACTGAAATAAAAAGGATAACATTATCAGGATACTATGAAGAACTCTACTCCAACAAATTTGAAAATCTGGAAGAAATGGACAGTTTCTAGAAACATATTACTTACCTAAACCAACACAGACTGAGGTGGAAATGTTGAACAGATCCATAACAAAAGAAGAAATTGAACAGGTCAAAAAATATTACCAACAACAAAAAAGTCTTGGACCAGATGGTTTCACTGGAGAATTCTACCAAATATTCAGAGAAAAACTGACACCATTCCTACTCAAACTATTCCAAAACATAGAAAAGGACAGAATCCTCCCTAACTTGTTTTATGAATCAAGCATCACCTTGATACCAAAGCCATGCCAAGACATTACTCAAAAGGAAAACTACAGACCAATATCCCTCATGAATATAGATGCAAAAATCTTCAACAAAATATTAGCCAATAGACTTCAACAACATATCAAAAAAATAATTCATTATGACCAAGTGGGGTTCATATCAGTTATGCAAGAATGGTTCAATATTTGAAAAACAATCAACATCATCCATCACATAAATAAAACAAAGGAGAAGAACCACATGATCATATCAATGGATGCAGAAAAGGCATTTGATAAAATCCAACACCCATTCCTGATCAAAACTCTCAGCAAAATAGGAATAGAAGGGACATTCTTCAACACAACAAAGGGCATATATACAAAACCAACATGCTGCATTATTCTCAGTGGTGAGAGACTGAAACCATTCTCCTTGAGAACAGGAACCAGACAAGGATGTCCTCTATCACCACTTCTATTCAACATTTATTGGCGTCCTAGTGAGGGCAATAAGGCAAGAAAGGGAAATTAAAGGCATCCAAATTGGTAAGGAAGGAGTCAAACTAGCCCTTCTTGCTGATGATAAGATCCTATACCTAGAAAACACAGAAGACTCAGTAAAACATCTACTGCAACTAGTTGAGAGCTTTAGCATAGTGGCAGGATACAAGATCAACATACAAAAATCAGTTAGATTCCTCTACACCAGCAAAGAGATTGCTGAAAAGGAAATAAGGAAATCAATACCATTTATAATAGCTACCAAAAAAACAAAATACTTGGGAATAAATCTTACCGGGGACACAAAAGACCTATACAAAGAAAACTATAAAAGACTACTTTAAGAAACCGTAAGAGATCTACATAAATGAAGAATGTATCATGCTCATGGATAGGAAGATTGAATATTGTGAAAATGTCAGTTCTACCCAAAGCAAAGTATACATTCAATGCAATCCAAATCAAGATCCCATCAACATTCTTTAAGATATGGAAAAACTAATCACTAACTTTATATGGAAAGGGACCTCAGAGAAGCCAAGCATTATTGAAGAAGAACAAAGTAGGAGGTCTCACACTCCCAGATCTTAAAACCTATTTACTATACAGCCACAGTAGTAAAAACAGCCTGGTATTGGTACAAGACACATAGACTGATAGAATAGAATTGAGAACCCAGAAATAGATCCATTGACCTATGGCCAGCTGATCTTTGACAAAGGCCTGAAATCCATTAAATAGGGAAGAGATTGTTTAACAAATGGTGCTTGCAAAACTGGATATCTAGTTGCAGAAAAAATGAAACAAAATCTGTACCTCACACCATACACAAAAATTAATTCCACATGAATCAAAGACTTACATGTGAAATCTAAAACTATAAAGTCCCTCAAGGAAAACCTCAGGGCAAATTTAGGGACCTTGATATACAGCATGAATAGACTATCAAGCATAACCCAAAATGTACAAATAGAAGAAGATAAACTAGATGAATGGGACCTTCTATAAATCAAATTTGTATGTTCTTCCAAAGACTTCTCCAAAGGAGTCAAAAGAGAACCTACAGATTGGGAAAAAATATTTGGCAGTGATGTAGCTCACATGGGACTTATCTCTAGAATTTATAGAAAACTCCAACACCTCAACAAGAAAAAGACACATAATCCAATTAAAAATGGGCATGAATAAACACTTCACCAAAGAGGATATTCAGGTGGCCAACAAACACATGAAGAAATGTTCACAATCATTAGCCATTAGAGAGATCCAAATCAAAACAAAAATGAGATACCATCTGGGCCCAGCACTAGTAGCAAAATTCAACAAGACAGAAAATAACAAATGCTGGTGAGGATGTGGAGAGATTGGGACTCTCATACACTGCTGGTGGGACTGTAAAATGATA
>NW_006921677.1:1721713-1756919 GCF_000298275.1 Orycteropus afer afer
GACGGCACATAACAACAACAACAACAATGCAGGGGGGAGTGTGCCCATGACCACATATAGGGTTGGCAGACAATATTTATACAAGTGAACTTGTATGGTGTGTAAGAATTCCCAGGTATATAGTAGAACTGACAAGGAACAAGATTGTAGTCACTTCTTGGCCACAGCCAACTACCCAGATGGAGCAAATAGTTGGATCTGTGGGCTCAGGACCATAGTCACAATGTACATCAAGGTCACTTGGCATAACATACTGTACAAAAACATTGTTCCACATCCTACTTTGGTGATTAGTGACTGGGATCTTAAAAGGTTGCAAGTGGCCATCTCAATGCAATGATGGGTCTCTCCTCATCCAGAGCAAAGAAGAATGAAGAAAACCAAAGACTCATGGAAACAATTAGTCCAAAGAACTGGTACACCATGTGATCCTCAGCCTATAAGACTATGAGAGCAGAACTAGATGGTGCCCAGCTACCATGGTCAACCACTCAGAGGGGGATCTATGTAGAAGATCCTGGATAGAGTGGGAGAACAATGTGGAAGAAAACTCAAAGTCATTAAAATAAATAAATAAGGGACCAAGTTTGCTGGTCTGATAGAGCCTGATGGAACCACTGAGACTATGGTGCCTGGCTGCCCTTCAGGTCTGGAATTGGACCCACTCCTGTGGCTTTCAGCCAAACAAACGACAGGCATATGAGTTGAACATTTACATTAGGTAGATACACTACTTGGAGAGATCAATCACGGGAGAACAGAAGGGCTGTGTATGCACAGGGAGACAGCTCAGGGGGCAGGAGTACATGGGAGGGAAGGACACAGGGAAGAGGTAATCATGGGGAGGAAGTGAGACAGGAGGTTTTGCATTGTGGAAAATTGTAGTCAATATTATGAGACAAAGTATATGTGAGCTGGTCTATGGAAAGTGAATTTGCTCTGTAAATTTTCACCCAAATCACAATAAAATTAAAAAAAAAAAAAAAATGGACCACCGAAAATTTTAAGAATAACAGTGAAACACTCTTGGATATAGTGCTGGAAAATGAGAACCTTAGGCTGGAATGCACTCATACTACAACTGGTGAAGAGCTACTCCCTCAAAGTAGAGTCAACCTTAATGGCATGGATGGAGTAAAGCTTTTGAGACCTTCATTTGTTGATGTGGCATGACTCAAAATGAGAAAAAAAACAGCTACAAACATTCATTAATAATCAAAATGTGAAATGTATGGAGTATGAATCTAAGAAAATTGAAAGTTGTGAAAAAAATGAAGTAGAATGCATAAAGATCAATATCCCAGGCTTTAGTGGCTTGAAATGAAGTGGTATTGGCCATTTTGAATCAGAAAATCATAAGGTCTACTATGCTGGGAATAACAAAATAAAAAGGAACTGTGTCACATTCATAGTCAAAAAGAATATTTCAAGATCTCAACGGTAGTGTGTTTGGTTTGGTTTGGTTTATTCTGAAGTACAGTGCAGTCACTGACAGATTTAATATCCATATACCTACAAGGAAGACTAGTGTTTTGGTTACCTAGTGCCACTCTGACAGAAATAAATCACAAAGGGAATAGCTTGAACAAAGAGGAGTTTATTTTCTTACAATTTTGGAGGCTTTAAGTCCAACTTCAAAGTGTCAGCTCCAGGGGCTGGGTGAAAACCCCTCAACCTTGGGGTTAAGCTCTGCCTCCTCCTCACGGCCTAATGAAGCTGGAGGCTTTTCTTTACTCAGACACCTGCTGGCTGCTGAGGCTGACAAGCCCAAGGTCGACAAATAAAAAGGCACCGTCCCAGTGTTACCAAACCACACAGCAGGCCATTAATTCAAGTCCACTGAAAGTCCCAAGATCAGCAGAGCATGGCAGTCTGTTGAAAAATGACTCGGCTTCATGCAGGGTTCAAGAATGACATAAGCTAGAGACCATTCCCAAAGCTGCTACTTATACACAGGAAGCAAGTCACATCCCTAAAGCAACTACTCAGCTGCATGTGGTAGATCCCACCATGGAGTTGATTGCCAATCTCATCATGGGGAATAACTACCACCAGCTGCCCAGCCACTCAACCAGGCCCAGCCAAGCTGACATACAACCTTAACTACCTTAACCAGTTAATACTATTATTATGCAAATGTATGCATCAACTGATAAATTTAAAGATGAAGAAATTGAAGATTTTTACCATCTTTTGCATCTGAATTTGACCAAACTTATAATCAAGATGCATTGGTAATTATTGCTGACTAAAATGCAAAAGTTGGAAACAAGGAAGCAGCTTTGGTAGTTAGAAAATATGGCCTTGGTAATAGAAATTACACAAGAGATCACTTGATAGGATTCTGTAAGATCAATGACTTATTCATTGCAAAAACTTTTTTCAACAATACAAACAGCTACTATGGCAGTGGGCTCAGTTCAGTTCAGGTATACATGTGGATCTCACCAGATGGAGTATACAGAAATCAAATCAACTACATCTGTTGATCCCATAGTGAAGCTTGATATTATCAGTCAAAATAAGGCCAGAGCTGACTGTGGAACAGACCATCAATTGCTCATATACAAGTTCAAGTGGAAGCAGAAGAAAAATTTAAAAAATCCATGAGAAATAAAATACAACCTTGAGTATACCCCATATGAATCTAAAGACCATCTGAAGAATATATTTGATGCATTGATCACCAATGAAAACAAGTACCAGATGAATTGTGAGTTGACATGAAGGGTATCATATATGAAGAAACCAAAAGATCAATAAAAAGACAGAAAAGAAGGAAAAGACCAAAATTGATGTCAGAAGACACTCTGAAACTTAATCTTGAATGGACAGTAACCAAAGTACATGGAAGAAATGATGAAGTAAAAGAATTAAACAGAAGATTTCAAAGAGTGGCTCCAGAAGACAAACTAAATTAAGACCTGGAGTTAGAAAGTCAAAAGCAAAGAATACGATTAGCATTTCTCAAGTTGAAATAACTAAAGAAAAAATTCAAGCCCCAAATTACAATATGGAATGATTCTATGGGAAAATTATTGAATGATGCATAGAGCAACAAAAGAAGATGAACAGAATACACAGAATCATTGTATAAAAAAAAAAAAAAAAAGAATTGGTCAACATCCAACCATTTCAGGAGGTTGCATATGATCAAGAACTGATGGTGTTGCAATAATAAGTCTAAGCTGCACTGAAGGAATTGACAAAAAGAAGCCTTCAGGAATTGATGGGTTATACACTGAGATATTTTAAGAAACAGATGCAATGCTGGAAGCACTCAATCACTTATGCAAAAAAAATTGGAAGACTGCTACCTTGCAACTGACTGGAAGAGATCTATATTTGTGCCCATTCCAAACAAAGGTGATCCAACAGAATGCAGAAATTATCAAACAACAGCAATATCACATGTAGGTAAAATTTTGTTGGAAATAATTAAAAATTGGTTACAGCAGTACATCAAAAGGGAACTGCCAGAAATTCAAGGCAAATTCAGAAAAGGATGTGGAATGAAATATATGATTGTGATGGCACATAGATCTTGGCTGAAAGCAGAGAATGCCAGAGTACCTGTGTTTTATTGACTATGCAAAGGCATTCAACTGTGTGGATCATAAAAAATTATGGATAAATTTGTAAAAGACAGGAATTCAGAACACTTCATTGTGTTCATGTGGAATCTGTACATAGACCAAGAGGGTGTGGTTCAAATAGAACAGGGGATAGTGCTTGGTTTAAAATCAGGAAACATTTGTCCCAGGGTTGAATCTATTTATCATACTTATTCAATCTATATGCTGAGCAAATAATCCAGGAAACTTGACTATATGAAGAACACAGCATTAGAATTAGAGGAAGACTCATTAATAACCTGCAAAATGCAGATGGCATAACCTTGCTTGCTGAAAGTGAAAAAGTTTTCACTTATTGTTGTTGTTAGGTGCCATCAAGTCATCTCCAATTCATGGTAACCTTATGTACAACAGAACAGAACAAAACACTACTCGATCATGTGCCAGCCTCACGATCCCTGCTATACCTGAGCTCATCGTTGTAGCCACCATGTCAATCCATCTTGTTGGGGGCCTTCTCCTCTTTCATTGACCCTCCACTTTACCAAACATGATATCTTTCTCCAGGGAAAGCTCCCTTCTTACAACATTACCAAAGTAGGTGAGACAAAGTCTGGCCATTCTCGCTTCCAAGGAGCATTCCAGCTGCACTTTTTCCAGGACAGATTTGCACTTACTAATGAATATCAAAGACTACAGCCTTCAGTATGGATTACACCTCAACATAAAGAAAATAAAAATCCACACAACTAGACCAATAAACAAAATCATAATAAATGGAGAAAAGATTGACATTTTCAAGTATTTCATTTTATTTGGACCCACAATCAGTGCCCATGGAAGCAGTAGTCAAGAAATCAAACAACATACAACATATTGCATTGGGTAAATCTGCTGCAAAAGGCCCCTTTAAACTGTCGAAGTGGAAAGATGTCACCTTGAGACTAAACTGTGCCTGACCAATCCGTACTATTTTCAATCATCTCATTTGCTTGCAAAAGCCAGACAGTGAATAAGGAAGACCACAGAAGAACTGACACATTAGAATTGTCATGTTGGTGAAGACTATTGAATATACCAGGCACAAAAGAAAGAATGATTCTATCTTGGAAGAAATACAACAAGAATGCTCCTTAGAAGTGAGAATTGCTAGATGTTGTATCTAATCCTTCAGTGATGTTATCAGGAGGGAGCAATCCTTGAAAAATGGTATCATGCTTGGTAAAGTAGAGGGTCAGTGAAAAAGAAGACCCTTAGTGATATGGATTGACACAATGGCTGCAACAATGGCTTCAAGCATACCAGCAATTGTGAGAATGGTGCAGCACTGGGCAGTGTTTCTACTGTACATAGGGTTGTTATGAGTCAAATCCTACTCAACCACATCTAACACTAATGAGTTTATCTTCTTTAATATTATTCTTCTACAACAGCATCAAAATTTGACTGTCTGAAAATAAAATTCAGGTTAAGGTATATTGATAACAATATGGACTATATAAAGAAGAATGTGGCACCAGGATTGGAGGAAGACTCAATTGATACAGCCTGTGATAAGCAAATGACACAATTTTGCTTGCTGCAAGTGAACAGGACTGAAGTGCTTACTAAAGAAGGTCAAAGACTAAAGTTTTCAGTATGGATTTTATCTCAACATAAAGAAACAAAAATCCGCACAACTGGGCCAATAAGAAACACCATGATAAATGCAGAAAAGATGGATGTTGTCAATGATTTTATTTTGCTTGGATACACAATAAATGTCCATGGAAGCTGCCCTCAATAAATCAAAAGACATATTGCATTGAGTAAATCTTCTGCAAAAGATCTCTTTTAAATGTCGAAAAGCAAAGTCAGTTTGAGGACTGAGGTGCACTTAACACAAACCATGGTATTTTCAATCACCTCATATGCATCCTAAAGATAGACAATGAATAAAGAAGGCTGAAGAAGAATTGTAGTATTGGCAAAGAATAATGAGTATACTGCTAGAAGAATGAACAAATCTGTCCTGAAAGAAGTATACCCAGAATGCTCTTTTGAAGCAAGGATGATGAGACTTTCTCTTACATACTTTGGACATGTTATCAGGAGGGATCAGTCCCCGGAGAAGGACATCATGCTTCATAAAGTAGAAAGTCAGCAAAAAAGAGGAAGAAACTCAAAAAGTTAGATTGGCACAGTGGCTGCAACAATGGGCTCAAACATAGCAACAATAGAACATCACGGCCCTCACCACACCACCCCTGCCCTGCTTGAGGTCAGAGGCACACCCCCACAGATCAGGTGTTGCTTGAATGCTACTCACATGAATGGAAGCATGTGCTTTCTGCTTCCTGGGTGGGCAAAGCATGCTGCCACAGATGATGCACACTACCACCACCCCACCCCCCGCCAGTTCCTTGGCTGTTACAGCATGATGATTTGGACCAAATACCCCACCCCTTGCCACTTCTTGGCCTGCAGAGTGCTTCACTGCAGACTAGGTCCCTTGCCCTCTAGTGTTTCAGCTGCCATGTGGTTTGGTGATATCAGGACTGTGACATTGTATTTGTCAACTTTGGGCTTGTTAGCCTCAGCAGCAAGAAGTTGCCTGAGTGAAGATACTCCTCTAGCTTCAGTAGGCAGTGAGCAAGAAGCAGAGCTAAAGCCCAAGGTCGAGGAGTTTTCACCCAGGCCCTAGAGTTTAGAACTTTGAACTCAGACTTCTACCCTTCAAAATTGCAAGAGAATAAACTCCTGTTTGTTCAAGCCATCCCATTTGTGGTAACTTCTGTTAGAGCAGCACGAAGTAACCAAAACACCATCTAAGGTGCAATGGTTGATCTCTCCCTGTCCAGAGCAAAGAAGAGTGGAAAAAAAAAAAAAAAAAATCAAATGCTCATGGAAACAATTAGTCCAAAGGACTAATGGACCACACAAACCTCAGCTCTATGACCAAGAGACCAGAAGAACTAAATGATGCCTGACTATCACTACAGACTGCTCTGAAAGAGTCACAATAGAAGGTCCTGGATAGAGTTGGAGAAAACTGTGGAACAAAAGTCAAAATCATAAAAAAGATCAAGCTCACTGGTCAGAGAGAGACTGGTGGAACCACTAAGACTATGGTCCTTAGTCACTCTTCACATCTGGAACTGAGCTCACCCCCATGGTTCAACTTTGAACCAAACATTAGACAGGTCTATAAGGTGAACAAAAACACCAGGGAGACACTTATTCTTTAGAACAATCAACCATCTGAGATAAAAAAAAAAAAAAAAAGGGTAGCATTTGCCCAGAGACAAAGTTCAGAAGGTAGATAGGGATAGAGAAGAAAGGCAAATGGAAATAGGTGGCAGAGGAAGGAAGTTGGATAAGTGTTGTTAAATTGTGTGGACTGCAATTAGTAGTGTGAAACAAATTGTGTGTGAATTGTTGAATGGAAAACTGATTAGCTCTGTAAATTTTCATCTAAATCACAAGTTCTCACAGTAAAAACTTTTAAAAAAATTAAAATTAAATGCAAAAAGAGGACGACTCTCAACTAGATGGATTGACACAGTAGCTGCAACAATGGGCTCAAACATGATTATGAGTATGAAGCAGGACAGGGGAGTATTTCTATTGTACGTACAATCACTATGAGTCAGAACAAACTTGATAGCACCTAAAAACAACAACAGCAGCACATGTTGCCTTATGACTAGATTCCAAAATTTAACTCTAACTTTTACTATAATCTGTTGAACCCACTCAAAAGATGTCCTATCACTATTACAGGTATAAACTTACCCATTTTGTCTATCATTCCCATCCCACCTAGCTGTTTCCAAAAGTCTACAACCAAAATTATCATATCCATATGCCCCATGATAATCCAGCTTCATTCTTTTGCTATGAATTTGTTTCATCTCCTTTCTCTAATCCACAGGCATCCTCCCATCATATTTATTCAGTATTAGCTTGTGTTATGGATTCAATCATGTCCCTAAAAATATACATGCATTGGAATCCTTCAACAGGAAGATGGGGTAATCTACTTCAGTAGTGATATCACCTCAGAAACCCAAGGAGGGGTCGCTATGAGTTGGATCCGACTTGATGGCAGTGACTTTGGTTTTTGGTTTATTGGACTCCTAACTTGTGAATAGGATCTCTGATAGCATAGTACCTAAGGCACTTGACTGCTAACCAGAAGGCTGGCAGTTCAAAGCCAACCAGCCACTCCTCGGAAAGAAGATGGGGCAATCTACTTCCGTAGTGATACTGTCTCGGAAACCCAAGGAGGGGTCGCTATGAGTCG
The DNA here is from genome assembly GCF_000298275.1 of Orycteropus afer afer. Lineage (NCBI taxonomy): Eukaryota > Metazoa > Chordata > Mammalia > Tubulidentata > Orycteropodidae > Orycteropus > Orycteropus afer. The sequence goes on from NW_006921677.1 coordinate 1,729,574, forward strand.
GGTCCGACTCGATGGCACATAAGAACAACTTGTGAATGTGTTTGTGTTCAGGTGGCATACTGCCTAAGGCATTTGAGTACTAACCAGGAGGCTGGCAGTTCAAACCCACCAGCCGCTCCTTGGAAGGAAAATCGGGCAATCTATTTCTGCAGGGATATTGTCTCAGAAACCCAAGGAGGGGTCTTTATGGGTTGGATCTGACTTGACAGCAGTGTGTTTGGTTTGGTTTTTGGAACTTGTGAATGTTAATCCCATTTGGATATAGGGTTTTCTTTGTTATCATTGTAGGGTGTGCCCTTAACCTAATGACTTCTGAGATATGAGGCACAGCATAGACACAGAAATTTAAAAAAAAAAAAAAAAACACAACAGGGGAAGATAGATAACTGTGTGGCAATCACCACAGAACTGAGGAACACTGGGCTACAGAAGCTGAGGCAAGATTTTTCCCTAGACCTAACAGAGAGAAGGCTTTCCCTAGAGCCAGTGCCATGAATTTGGACTTCTAATCTCCTATATTAGGAGCTCTGGTAGCATAGTGCCTAAGGCACTTGACTGCTCACCAGAAGGCTGGAGGTTCAAACCCACCAGCCACTCCTCGGAAGGAAGGTTGGGCAATCCTACTTCCGTAGTGATACTGCCTCGGAAACCCAAGGAGGGGTCACTTTGAGTCGGGGCCGACTAGACAGCAAACAACAACAACAACAACAACAATCTCTTATATTATGAGGCAATAAATTTCTCCTCTTTAAAACCACCCATTTGTGGTATTTCTCTCACAGTAGCAGTACAAAACTAAGGCCCTTGTAAGAATTAATTCAGCATTCAGAACAGTAGACTCTGACTCAGATATCCTATGTATTTCATTCTTTAAGGGTTAATTAAAATATTTTTCCTTCCTGGAAGGGAAGAACTGAGTAGAATTCCCATCATGGTAGAATTTCATCATTAGAAATTAATGTTCTACAGACCCAGTGTGAATTGACTGATTTTATGATTTACCAATTATTATGTGAACACTCAAAACTGTATCCCAAGATTTACTCAACACAGTTAGATACTATAGTTTAAAATGCAGTGAATTTGGAAAAGGGCAGTATGTTTGCTAGACATAAAATGTAACTTATGGAAAAATTGCCTCTGTAAGAGAGTCCTGCTTTCCTCGTACAAAAGATCTCTCCCTTCTCTTCCAACCTTCTATGACCCACTGTTGTAGGGGATCCCAATTAGAAATGGGAAAAATACTAAAATGGGCAAAAGCACTAGGGGAAATGAGGAAGAGGTGCAACGGAAAGGGAACGAGAATAAAAGAGAGAGAGAGGAGAGAAGGAGAGCAGTTTCCTGCTTTCCCCGAAGGGGATCTTTTGCCAGGCATTGAAATTCTCACCAAGTAGCTTTAGCAAACATGGGTCCTTTTCACATGGTACCTCAGGGATTTCATTTGGAACTTTGAAATACTTTGCTAGTGCAGAATTTCACAGAATTGCTACAAACAGGAATCTGATATATATGATTAACACTGTTACAGAAGCTCCAGGCCACAGACTGTCTATGACTACAAACATCGAAAAATTGGTCAGCAGATTGCAAGTTTCCATATGTTGCCCTTAAACCGTCTGGACTACTCATATGCTACCAATATAAGTGCATTGTTTCTTTTTCCTATTAAATTAGACATCTCTTGAAGGCAGGGACTGTATTCATTCATATATTCTCTACAGAGCCCAGCAAATATTATAGTAAGCACATAATAAATGTGTTTGTAACTGATCCTTACCAGTTATTGCACTCAAGGCAATTTTGACTCATGGTGACTTCGTATGTATCAGAGTAAATATGTGCTCTGTGGGATGTCAGTGGCTGATTTTTCAGAAGTAGATTGCCAAGCCTTCTTCCAAGGTGGTTTTGGGTGCATACAAACCTCCAGCCTTCCAATTAGCAGCTGAGCATATTAACCAATTGCAGCACTCAGGAACTCCAACTGTTCCTTACTAGTAATGCATTATACTCCTAATACTTAAGGAATTCAGGATGCTGAGTCCCTGGGTGGTGCAAAAGTTATGATTCAAACCCACCCAGAGGCACCTCAGAGGAAAGACTTGGCAATCTGCTTTCTAAAGGTCACGGTCATTGAAACACTATGGAGTACAGCTCTATTCTGACACACATACAACTGCCATGAGTCAGAATCTCCTCAACAACTGGTTTGGGTTTTCAGAATACTGATTTCATCCCAACCAAGATATATTAAAGAGGCAATACTTTTAAAAATACTGCTTTTGATTCACCATAAAAGACAGATTTCAGTAGATAACTATCAACTCCCCCCCCCCCAGAAAAAGGAAAGGAATAGCTGATTTGTGCAAAATGGAGGAGGTGATTAGAAGAAAAATAATAATAATACCTTTTCCTTTAACCCCAACATCTGCCTCTAGAACACATGCTCCAACCATGTGCCAAGAAGATGAAATTTCTCTGGGCCTTCAGACGTGGAGACTAGAGATAAATTACTAGAAATAGGTTGGGGAATAGAAAAACAAGCCTTCTGTCCCCTTTGCTCAGTTCCAGCTGAAATTAACTCTCCTAACAGATCTTACCTGTTTGGATTTTCCCTGTTTTTAAAAGTCAGAAAATAAAAAATTCAGGTCTGAAAGTTTCTGACCTTCTCCCAGATCATTAATAAAGGCCCTGGAATAACATTCACCCAGATGGACTCTAGGTTAGCTTAAAAACAGTGCATTTGCCTCAAAAGCTCCTATCTTTTGTTTATTTCTCCTTATTTCCAGGCTTGAATACCAGGGAGAGTTACATCATGTCTTTATGTTGCAAACCTGTCAATGGCTGATTTAAGACTTAAAAGGAGGCAAAACCCCGACAGTTGTATGAATGCAGATATTGCCAGAGACTCTCTGGAGGCTTCCGGTAATGTTCACTCAGGGTTCCATGAAGGCTTAGGCCAGCGCTGGAAGCAGATTAGCAAAGGAATATCTGAAAACTTAAAAAACTGTCCATGTAGCTGTGTGTTTCCCCACATCTTTAAAGCATGGATATTAAAAAAAAGTCCCTCTCAAAAAACTAAGAGGTTATGGGAAGAGGTAATTCTCTTCTCTTCCTTAAATATATGAACTAAAAGAAAGAAAGAAAAAAAGTATGTATGTATGCACATCGTTTGATAAAACACATGAGGAAAATGTTCTTTATTTCCTTTTGTCAAGGAATGGTAAAAATAAAACAAAGTACTTAGTACTGGCACTTGGTATTTTATCTCTGAACCCAGGTTAAGTTGATCACATGAACATCATTGGGAGACACAGATTTCTGGTTAAGGCTGGGCAGAGACTCAGAGAGGCAGCCTTTAGCCGAAAGTGGTACCCTTGAGGCCAGGCTCTAAAAAAAATGGCGTGCACCAAGGTTACAAAATCTTAGAAAAGCAAATTACTACTAAATGGCCCACAGCCAACACCCACTGTTGTATGCTGATTGTCACTTCAGAACTATAAACTGAGGATGGGGGTGGTTTCTTAATATCTTCCTCAGACATAAAAGCTGGAAGAATTCAATGAGATTACCAGTTTCCACTTCAGCAAAGCAAAGAGATGGAGAAAAGAAAAGTAAGCTGAGCACCTAAGACCTAAGAAAGGTTCTCCCTTATATCAGGAATTTGTGAGCAGCTAGTTTCCAGGGCTTCTTAGAGGTCTTTGTAGTGATCTGGCCAGAGATATATTTACAGGCAACAAAGAGTATTTGTGTTGTTAGCCATCAAGTAGGCCCCAACTCATGGTGACCGCATGCATAAAGAAAATGCTGCTTTTGCCATCCTCATGACTGGTTGCACATCTGACCATTGTAATCCATAGGGTTTTCATTGGCTGATTTTCACAAGTAGGTCACCAGGTCTTTCTTCCTGGTCTGTCTTAGCCTGGAAATTTTGCTGAAACTAGTTCAGCACCATAGCAACACACAAGCCGTTACTGACAAATGGGTGCACATTTGGTGACTGCACATGAGGTGCATTGACCAGGTATTAACTCAGGTCTCCACATAGAAGGCAAGGTGTTTACCTATTTATCATTGCACAGGATTACCTTATTCACTTGTTCATTCAACTTAAAGTGTATTGAGCATCTACTCTATACAAGATGCCAGGCATCCAACAAAAAGCAAAGCTGACAGGGTTCTTGCCCATACGAATCTTAAAAACTAGCAAGGATGGAAAACATTGATCAAATAATCACACAAAAAAAGTATGAGTAAGTTCTATAACAGAAAAAGGGTAAGATGTTATGAGAACTCACTGCCATTGAGTTGATTCCGACTCATAGCAACCCCCTTTGGGTTCCTGAGGCAGTAAATCTTCACGGAAATAGATTGCCTAGCCACCTTTCCATCGAGTGGCTGGTGGGTTTGAACCATCAGTCTTCTGGTTAGCAGTCAAAATGCCTTAGGCAATATGCCACCAGAGCTCCTTGAGAACATATAATAGGGTTCCTGAGAAAGAGATTGTTATAAAGAAATTAAAGGAGCCTAGGATGGTGAAGGGAGCTTGGTGGTATAGTGCCTAAGGCATGTGACTGCTAACCAGAAGGCTAGCGGTTCAAACCTACCAGCCATTCCTCGGAAGGAAGGTTGGGCAATCTACCACCGTAGTGGTACCACCTCAGAAATCCAAGGAGGAGTGGCTATGAGTCGCTATGAGTTGGATCCGACTTATAGACAGTGCTTTGCATTGCATTAGGATGGTAAAAAAGAAAATTTTCTTGATAGCACATTTTTAGAAACTCTGATACAAGGAATTTTGGTGTCTTGTGTCAGGTAGCCCACTCTTGCCAAATAGTTCAATGCTAATCTTTATGACACATTAAAATTATTCTAACCATTTTCCCTCGTAATAAAACTAATCAAGACCAATGACTAGTATTTTAATAAACATTTTCTAACAGAAGCTTCCAAGATCACATCTCTGGTGTAACTTGAACTAATTAACAATTTAACTTGACTGGAGGAAAAGTTCACTCTAGGCACTGTTATAGTGAAGACAAAGTACAAAGTTATTTTGCATGTCTTAAAATATTTAAAAAAAAAAAAAAAAAAACTATGTCCTGAAGGAACTTCAGTACCTGGAATGATTTCAATTTTCACATTTTATATCATGAAAATACTTAATGAAATCTGATTGAGATCAGAGGAGTATATATGCATAGACATAGGCCACACAAAAGGAACAATGAAAAATTAGTATTTTTTGGTCTAGTTGCTCAGAGTAATTTATGGTATGTTTTATTGATACTGGTACTTGGAAGCTCTAGTGGCATAGTGCCTCAGGCATTTGACTGCTAACAAGAAAGCTGGTGGTTCAAACCCACCAGCCACTCCTCAGAAGATTTGGCAAACTACTTCCATAGCAATACCACCTCAGAAATTCAAGAAGGGGTCACTATGAGTCAGATCCAACTCAACAACCATGAGTTTTTTTTGTTTTGTTTTGTTTTTTTAACCAGTAACTTCAATCATTTTAAAGAAAAAATGATCTGAATACTTTTCCACACATTTTCTTTATGTATTATAAAGAATGGAATAGAGAGGATCATGGGAGCTTGAGAAACACCAGGAGAGTATAAAGTAGCTCCTTAGGAAAATGAGAGAGATTATCAACAGAGATATAGAATAGAGTTGTATTACATGTATTGTCTTGAGGGACTCAGGGTTGCTTTTCACTTGGGGGCAGCTCTATATTAAGGCCAGGCCCAAGGTAGGTGGGTGCAGGGTTCAGTGGCTGCTTTCCTTTTGGGGTGGCTCTATTTTAAGGCCAGGGCCCAAGGTAGGTGGGTACAGAGGAACAGTTAAGGGAGATGAACTTGTCTGTCAGTTTATCATCCTGTGGTAGCTTATGTGTTATGTAAGGCTGGAGGCTATTCCACCAGTGTTGCAAAATGCCAGTAGGGTTACCCATGGTGGACAGGTTTTACCAGAGCTTCTAGACTAAGACAGACTCTGAAGAAGGAAGAGGCCATCCACTTCTCAAACAATTGGCCAGTGGAAACCTTATGAATAACAGTGAAACACTGATATATTACTGGAAAACTTTATGAATAACCCTGAAACATTGTCTGACAGAGTGCTGGAAGATGAACCCATTAGGTCAGAAGGTGCTCAAAATTTGACTGGGGAAGAATTGATTTCTCAGAAGAGAGACAACCTTAACATCATGGATAGAATACAGCTTTCGGGACCTCCATTGGCTGATGTAGCACAACTCAAAATAAGTAGAAACAGACGTAAACATCCATTAATAATTGGAAACTGGAATGTATGAAGTATGAATCTAAGACAATTGGAAGCTGTCAAAAAATGAAATGGAATGCATAAAAATCAATATTCTAGGCATTAGTGAGCTGAAGTGGACTGGTTTGGGGCATTTTGAATCAGACAGAATAAGAATATGATCTACTATGCCGGGAATGACAAATTGAAGAGTAATGGTGTGGCATTCATCATCACAAAGACTGTTTCAAGATCTATCCTGAAGTACAATGCTGTCAGTGATAGGATAATATCCACACACCTACAAGAAAGACCAGTTAATATTATTATTATTCAAATCTATGCATCAACCACCAAAGCCAAAGATGAGGAAATCGAAGATTTCTACCAACTTCTGCAGTCTGAAATTGACTGAACATGCAATCAGGATGTGTTAATTATCACTGGTGACTGTAATGCAAAAGTGGGAAACAAAGACGAGTTACCGGTCATTGGAAAACATGACCTTGGTGATAGTAATAACTCTGGAGATCGCATAATAGAATTTTGCAAGACCAATGACTTATCCATCATAAATACCTTTTGTCAAAAACATAAATGGTGGCTTGATATAGTGCCTAAGGCATTTGACTGCTAATCAGAAGGCTGGTGGTTCAAATCCACCAGCCACTCCTCAGAAGGAAGGTTGGGCAATCTACTTCCGTAGTGATAATGCCTCAGAAACCTAAGGAGAGGTCACTATGAGTCAGATCCTACTCCACGGCAATGGTTGTATTTTGCGTTTGTGTATACACATGAACTTCACCAAACAGAGTACACAGAATCAGATTGACTATATCTGTGGCAAGAGGAGATGGAGAAGTTCAGTATCTTTGGTCAAAACAAGGCCAGGAGCTTATGCGGAACAGACCATCAACTGTTCATATGCACATTCAAGTTGAAGCAGAAGACAATTAAAAGAAGTCCATGAGAGCCAAAATATGACCTTGATAATATCCCTCCTGACTTTAAAGACCATTTAAAGAGTAGATTTGATGTACTGAACACCAATGACCGAAAACCAGAGGAATTATGGGATGACACCAGGAACATCATCCATGAAGAAAGCAAGAGGTGATTAAAAAGACAGGAAAGGAAGAAAAGACCAAAATGGATGTCAAAAGAGATTCTGAAACTTGCCCTTGAGTGGAGAGTAAGAAAGCACATGGAAGAAATGACAAGATAAAAGAGGTGAACAGAAGATTTCCAAGAGTAGCTTGAGAAGACAAAGCCAATTACTATAATGAAATGTGCAAAGACCTGGAGTTAGAAAACCAAAAGAGAAGAACATGATCATCATTTCTCAAGCTGAAAGAACTGAGGAAAAAATTTAGGTCTCTAGTTGCCATATTGAAAGATTCTATGGGTAAAATATGAATGATGCGGATCTGACTCAAACACAGTGTGTTGCATTTGTTTTTGCAGGAAACATCAAAAGAAGATGAAAAGAATACACAAAGTCACTGTACCAAAAAGAATTGGTCAATGTTCCTCCATTTCAGGAGGTAACATATGATCAAGAATCAATGGTATTGAAGGAAGAAGTCAAAGCTGCACTGAAGGAATTGATGTAATACCCATTGAGATTTTTCAACAAACAGATGCCCCACTGGAGGCACTCACTCAGCTATGTCAAGAGTTTTGGAAGACAGCTACCTGGCCAAATGGCTGGAAGAGATCCATATTTGTAACCATTCCAAAGAAAGGTGATCCCACAGGATGTGGAAATTATCAAACAATATCATTAATATCACATGCATGTAAAATCTTACTGAAGATAATCAAAAACGATTGAAACATTATGTTGACAAAAAGCAAGTGGAATTCAGAAGAGGATACAGAACAAGGGATATCGTTGCTGATGTCAGATGGATCTTAGCTGAAAGCAAAGAATTTTACTTTGTGAAATTTACTTTTTACACAAAGATGTTTATTTTTATTTTATTGACTATTCAAAGGCATTCAATTGTGTGGATCATAACAAATTATGGATAATATTGAGAAAAATGGGAATTCCAGAATGCTTGATTGTACTCAGGGGGAACCTATACATAGATCAGGAGGCTGTCGTTTGAATAGAACAAGGGGATAGTACATGGTTCAAAATCAAGAAGGGACTGCATCAAGGAAATCACACAACCACTCAGATAGGTGTTACTATAAATTGATGACACCCTGTGTCAGCCATAGGAAGCCATAAGGAAGACCAATGTATTATATTGTGTAGTATTGTCCCACCTCCCTTTCCTATACCTTTCTTCTCCTTCCTCTTCCCTCACACCCAATTCTGAGAATTACTCTGGATTCAACTAGGAAGTATAATCTTTATTTGTCCTCATTTTTGAAGGAAAATTTGTTTCATTGTGCTTATTGCAGGTGGGCTATAGTAGGGGAGAGTTCCTAAATGCAACTGAACAAGTCTATTCTGTGTCTGTTGAGATCCTTTCTCATTCTCCTCAGAAGCTACTTTAGACTTTGCTGGTTTTCCTCAAGTTCCCAACCCTCGCTATTCCATTCTTTATCAAAAGATGGCTCTGACTTCTTTTTCCTTACAACTCTTATTTAACAGAGAAATGTGTGGTACCATTTTTAGAGATATCATATTTAATGAAACATAGTCTGCCTCCATGAGAAAATTTAAAACTACTCACATCCTTCACTTGCATGTTTCTAGAAATTTAAAAAGGGAATCTGAACATAAAATAAAACTTACTACTACATTTGTAATTCTCTTTCCTCACTTTCTTAGTCCTCTTTCAAAAAATAGAAACACTTCAGAAATTTTCACCAAACCCTAAAAAGTTCTTTCTTCCATACTAGACCAAACAACCTCTTCTTCCAGTTCCTACTGTCTATTTGTTAAAAAAAAAAAAAAAAAACTATACCATCTTAGGCCCAAATATAGACCTGCTGAGTCCAAATTTCATTGGGAGAGGCCAAGTAATTTGTACAGCTAAAAAGTACAAAGGATAATTCTTATTATCCAGCAAGCTTGGAATATACTGCTATATTGAACTTTGCTTCTCAAGCTTCATTGCATATTGGGATCTCTTGAGAAGTTTGAAAAAAGCCTGATAACCTGGGTCCTAGCATCAAGATTCTAATTTAATTGGAATGGAATGAGGCCTGGACATCTACAGTTTTTAAGAGCTCCCAAGGTGGTTCTAATAAGCATCACGATTTGAGAACCACTGGTGTCATGTAAGGGAGCTCTGGTGGCATAACGCCTAAGGTGCTTGACTGCTAACCAGAAGGCTGGTGGTTCAAACCCAGCAGCCACTCCTCAGAAGGAAGGCTGGGCAATCTACCTCCATAGTGATACCACCTCAGAAACCCAAGGAGGGGTTGCTATAAGTTGGATCTGACTCCATGGCAGTGGGTTTTTTGGGGTCTTATGTAATACCATATGAATATTGCCCTAGATGCACAAGGGAAAACCAGGCATCAACCAGTGAAGGCATAATAGGAAGAAACCAGACAGCTCACATGAGAATTTCTCCCCTACTGTAGTCCACCTGCAATAAGCACGATGAAGCAAATTCTCCTTCAAAAATGAGGGACAAATAAAGATCATACTTCCTAGTTGAATCCAGAGTGATTCTCAGAATTGGGTGTGAGGGAGGAGGAAGGAGAAGAAAGGTATAGGAAAGAGAGATATAAGACAGGTGGACAATATGATACATTAGAAGCGGACTGCCAGAATTCATTATTTTGTTATTACCTCAACCAAGTAACTGAGAGCTGCACACCTTCTCACAAACCATGCAAAGAGAACATAACCTCTTTTTTTCTTTAATAGACATAATCTTCCATATTAGCTTGCTTGATGTAGAGACAGTAGGCAAGGATACCAGATGGATCTACTTAGACAAATCCAACAAACTCAAATTGAATATGTGAAGAATCCCTCATAGTAATTAAGTCTCTTAAAATCAGTTGCTATCAAGTTGATTCTGACTCATGGCAGCCCATGTGTTTTGGAGTACAATTGTTCTCCACAGAATTTTCAATTGCTGTGAACTTTCAGACCAAAATCTCTAGGCCTCGCTCCCAAGGCACCTCTTGTTGAATTCAAACCTCCAACCTTAAGTTAGCAGTCAAGAATATTAACCACTTGCACCATCCAGAGACCCCTTAAAGTCTCTTCAGGTCGTTCTTTCAAGGTCCTATCCTTGGTGTGTAAAACGTTTGGGTGCTAACCAAAAGTTCAGCTGTCCAAACCCACTAGCTGCTCCGCAGAAGGAAGATGGGGCAATCTACTGTCATAAAGATTTACTTCCTTGGAAACCCAATAAGTCAGAATTGACTCAATAGAAGTGGGTTTTATCCTTTATTTCCCTGGCCTTCAGGATCAGGATAAGGAAGAAGATCATGTGGAATCCATGTTTGTCCACTAGATCATTGGTATTATTTGCTGAAGAGTGCCTACTCGGGTCTGTTCCCTGTTACCACTGATGTATGTCACTCACCCCATCTGTCCTTTTAGAATGGTATTCTGGTTGGGATTCATGGCTGATGTCCATTTCCTAACACTCAGCCTGTAATCTCAGAGTCTCACACCCACATTAAGTCTTCACCTTCAGTCAAGTTCTGACTCCCAGCCTCTACCAGTACATTGACTCCTCAGCATCTTCACATCCCCATAATAGAGCACACAAAAAGTCCTGAATTCTCTGCACACTATGTACTTGCCATGGGGAACCAAGGGTGCTGCCCTGAGCTCATCATCCTGGCCTCCTTCTACTGCCATTTCCACTCCATCAATTCTAAACTAGATGAAACAGAGTTCTGGCCCAAAGACTGAGGTTTTCCTTAGGTATCTTCAAATTTTCCCAAACCAGTTCCAGGGAAGCAGGCTATAGCATGATATTCTAGAGCCCTTTCATACCTATAGGGATGTTTTTAAAAAGATGTCTCCTTTACTCTCCCCACAACCTACGACTAACTGAAGCAATAGGGTTTTCTTTTCATTCTCCTTACCTTGTTTCGTGTCTCCCTCTATCCCAATCTTTGTCTTATGGTTTATCCTTAATGGCAGATAAGGTGCAGGGAGATAAATTGGTAGAAATATAAGAAAACATATATTATGAATTATTTCAAAAGCAACACTTCTATTATACAAACATTTATCCAAGTTTTCTTAGAAGAAAAAGAGTACGCAATAAATATAGTTGATATTGTCCAAGTGTTGATTGTTAACCTGGTCCAACTACATAATTTGTGGATCCTACTGAAAAATAAATTATTATTAACTTCAAGACCACGACAAACCAACTAAAAAACCAAATCTATTTCTATTAAGTCAATTCTGACTCCTAGAGACTCCATAGTACAGAATAGAACTGTCCCATAGGGTAATAAGTAACCACCCCAAGACTGTAATCTTTATGGAAGCAAACTGCCCCATCCTTCTCCTGCAAAGTGGCTGGTGGGTCCAAACTGCCAACTTTCAGTTAGCAGCTGAGCACTTAACCACTGAGCTACCAGGGCGCCCTAAGACAATGAGTAGTAAAACAAGCATGATATGTTGGACCCTGCGCAAATGCACAGGTCATACCCATGAAGCCAGCCTAGACTGAAGTCATTCTAAATCATTACCAATGAAAGTTGTCAAATCTAATAGAGGAAAAAAAAAAAAAAAATTCAAAGGCATCAACCTGAGGAATTTCACATAATTAATTTCCAGATGCCAGAAAACAGGATCCCCAAATTATTCAACAAGACTTTTTTTTTTTTTTTTAATTGTGCTTTGGGTGCAAATTTACATAGAAAACTTGTTTTACATTCAACGGTTCATGCACGTATCATTTCATGGCTCTGATTACTGTCCTCAACTGTAAGAAACTCTCCTCCTCATGACCACCCCCTCCCTGTGCCTCTCTCATCCATGCATTCCTGTCTGTCCAGCTTTCCCTGTATGTGAATGCTGCCCCTCTGGTGTCTCATGGCTGCCTGATCCAAAAGATGCATCTCCCTATAGTAGTTGGGTACATAAACCTGGGATAGGTATTCTGCATGTAGGTCTTTCTACTGTTGGGCTGAGAGCCAATCCATGTAAGTAAGTCCATTTCTGGGCTCAAAGAATAACCCAGGGCCATAGTCTCAAGGGTTCCACCAGTCTCTGTCCAACCAGTAATTCTGGTCATTTTTGTGTTTTTGAACTTTGTTCCACATTTTTCTTCCCACTCTAATCCAGGATTGCCAGGTTTGATCCCTTTCCTAGCAGTTGGTATTGGTAGCCAGGCACAATCTAGTTCTTCTGGTCTCAGGTTGTCAGGGCTGAGGTCCTCATGGTCCATCTTATCCTTGACTAATTGTTTTCAGATGACTCCTATTTTCTTCACTCTTTTTTGCTCCATCTGAGGAAAGACCAATAGTTGCATCTTAGATGGCTCCTTGAAAATTTCTAAGACCCTAGTCACTACCCACCAAAGTAGGTTGTAGAACAAAATTTTTATGAACTATGTGTGCCAACTGAGCATGATGTCTCCTGATACTATGGTCCTCAGCCCCCAGTCCTGGTGATTCTCTTTCACAAGATGTTTGGTTGTCCCTGCAAAGTCCCTCCCACTCTGTCTTCTGTTGCTTCTGTAATGATGTGGCTAATTTTGTAGCACAAATACATATATAAGATTATCATCAGCCAAATCTATTCTTGGTCTAGGGTATCTTGGACTGTCTTATTTTTGAGATGTCTCTCAAAAATAGTCATTTATACTTTATATTCTCCAATGCTCCCTTTATAGCTATCCTCCAATTAAAGGAGAGCTCCCTAAGTTGATCAGAATGCTAAACAGAAGTGTCTCCACTCTTCTCCCCTCACTCTGTCCCTTTGATAGTTGGAATAAAGTTAGAATATGTTAATATCAGCACATCTTTACTTTATCATCTGGTTAATTATAAAGCTGGCAGATATTCTGCATTATGGAGAAGTTTGTTGTATTTTCCAAATTCACTGTGCATTGTCCCTCAAATGACAGATCAAATGGCAGCTTAATGAAAAATGAGAACAATTTTTTAAAAACAATTACTCTAATTTCTCAAGATTCATCTGTCCGTCCTATTCACATAAAGGTTTATTCCAGTTAGGAAGAGTAAAGCCACAACTCATTCCAATTGCATTGTCTAGAAAAACTGCCTGCTTCCACTTAGAACCTAGTCTTAAGAAACAATTAAAATCAATTAGCAAACATAGCTCATAAAGATAATGTTCTACATATTAATTTGGTTAGTATTGTCTGGAGTCTTAAAATCTTGGCAGAAGCCATCTAAGAGACAACAGTTGGTCTCTACTCATCTGGAGCAAAAGAGAATGAAGGCAACCAAAGGCTCAAAGAAAAAACTAGTCTACAGGAATATCAGCCCACATAAAACAAGGCCTCTTCTAGCCCTAACACTGGAAGAACTAGATGATGCCTGGCTACCACTACTGACCATTCTGTAGAATAAAATTTGAATGCCTAAAAAAGGCCAGATTTGCTGAACTGATAGATACTAGAAGAACCCTCAAGACTATCGCTTGAAGATAACTTTTGAACTTGGAACTGAAGCCACTCCCAGAGGTCACCTTTCAGCCAAATAACAGATTGATTGGCTTATAAAATAAACAACATCACCTATGAGTAATTTGTTCCCTTCATCAACTATATGAGACCAAACAATCAGTATTTACCCAAAAGCAAAGATGAAAGGGCAAGAAAGGGCAGGGAAGCTAGATTAATGAAAACAGAACAAACAGAATGGAAATAATGAGAATAGTAACACACTGTGAAAATTATAACCAATGTCACTGAAAAATTTATACAAAACTTGTTAAATGGGAACGAAATTTGCTGTATAATCTTTCACCTAAAACAAAATATGGGGGAAAAAAAAAAAAGCTGCCTATTTCCTTCAAAGCAGACTTGAGTATGTGGGTTGGTTTGTTTTATGTTGTTATAATTACTATCCAGCCAAGAGTGTTTTTCTATTAAAACATATGGTCAAAAGATAAATTCACTTTATAACACAAAGGAAAAACTAAGCCATTGAAACAGCACAATTCTTTGTTTAATGATACCAGTAGCAGCATTATAGGGCTTAGGTAACAGTAAAGGTGGTGTATGAATGTTATAAACATAAAATATACAGAAAGCATATGGGATACTTTTAGCCATCATAAAGAGTTCAATGTCAACAATGGATGAATCCATCAATAGGGGTTTAATTTTGGTATAAATTTTAATATAGTCCAGATTTCTAAATATTGATATTAAATGAGATTGGATAAAATTACTGCCAGAGGACAAACTGTTGACTTAGCATTTGGTCAGCAAATAATGTATGGTGTTAGCCCTATAAAGACATATGTAGATGTCACCATGGCTCTAACTCTATACACCAAAAGCAATGAGTGATAATCACAACAGTAATCACTAATGTTCATTGAATTCTAAGTGCTTTATAGGGGGGCAGGGCTGGTTAACTGGTAGAATTCTGACCTTCTGTGCAGGAGACATGGGTTTGATTTCCAGCCAATGCACCTTATGAGCAGCCACTAGGATCTGCCAGTCAAGCTTGAGTGTTGCCATGATGTTGAACAGGTTTTAGCAGGGCTTGTAGACTAAGACAGACTAGGAATAAAGGCCTGGTAAGGCATTTGACTGCTAACCAGAAGGCTACTGGTTCAAACGCACCAGCCACTCCTCAGAAGGAAGAATGAGCCATATAATTCCATAGAGATACTGCCTCAGAACCCCCAGGAGGGGTCATTATGAGTCAGGACCAACTTGACAGCAGTGAGTGGTATAGTGGTAATCTTCTTTAGAAAATTGTTCAAAGAAAACCCAATCTGCAATTACCATGGGGATGGATCACACAGGACAGCATTTCATTGCATTGTGTAATTATGTCCACATGAGTCAGATCGTTAGTCAATGGCAGCTAACAACAACAACAAAGTGTTTTTTATATGTTGTTGGGAGTTGCAGTCAAGTTGATTCTAAATCATGGTTAGCTCATATGTGCACAGGAGTTTCAAGGCTGTGACTACTGAGAATGAAATTCCCAGGCCTATCTTTCAAGGCACCTCTGAATGAGTTTGAACCACTGATATTTCAGATGACAGTCAAGTACTTAACTGAATGCATCACCCAAAGACTCCTACATAGTGTAAGATGTTGTTGTTGTTATGTGCCATTGAGTCATCTCCGACTCACAGTGATCTTATGTACAACAGAATGAAAAACTACTCATTCCTGTGCCAGCCTCATGATCCCTATTATACCTGAGCCCATCGTTGCAGCCACCGTGTCAATCCATCTTGTTGAGGGCCTTCCCTTCTTTCATTGACCCTCCTCTTTACCAAGCATGACATCCTTCTCCAGAGAATGATCCCTTCTGATGACATGACCAAAGTAAGTGAGACAAAGTCTGGTCATTCCTGCTGCAGCTGTACTTCTTCCAGGACAGATTTGTTAGTTCTTTTAGCAGTCCACAGTACTTTCAGCATTTTTCACCAACACTATAACTCAAAAGCATCAACTCTGCTTCAGTCTTCTTGTTCATTGTCCTGCTCTCACATGCATAGGAGGCAACTGAAAATACCATGGCTTGGGTTAGGCGCATCTTAGTCTTCAAGGAGATATCTTTGCTCTTCAGCACTTGAAAGAGGTCTTTTGCAATAGATTTGCCCAGTGCAATATGTCTTTTGATGTCTTGACTACTGCTTCCTTAGCATGGATTGTAGAATCAAGTAACATGAAGTCTTTGACAACTTCAATCTTTTCTCCATCTATTGTGATGCTGCTTATTGGTCCAGTTGTGAGGATTTTTGTTTTCTTTATATTGAGGCGTAATCCATACTGTAGATAGTGTAAGGTAGGTATTATTATTTGCCTCTTTTTTACAGATTAGGAAATTGAGGTCCAGAGAGGTAAAGCCATCTGACCATGATCATATACAAGGTTAGTAAGTAGCAGAGCCAAGATTCAGAAAGAGTCCAATTCCAAAGATTAGATGGATACACATGCTTATCCACATGCTATACAACTTCCATAAAAAAGGTGATCCCACAGAATATGGAAATTATCAAACAATATTATTAATATCATATGCAAGTAAAATTTTGCTGAAGATCACTGAAAAATGGTTGCTGCAGTATGTTGACCAGGAACTTCCAGAAATGCAAGCTGGATTCAGAAGAGGACATGGAATGATGTCAGATGGGTCTTGGCTGAAAGCAGAGAATACCAGAAAGATGTTTACTCGTGTTTTATTGGCTATGCAAAAGCATAGTCATTTTGTGTGAATCATAAAAAATTATAGATAATATTGAGGAAAATGGAAATACCAGAACACTTGATGGTACTCATGAGGAACCTACACATAGACCAGGAGGCTGTTGTTCAAACAGAACAAGGGGGTACTACTACATGGTTTAAAATCAAGAAGGGTGTACATCAGTGTTGTATCCTTTCACCATAGTTATTCAATCTGTATGCTGAGCAAGTAGTTCAAGAAGCTGGACTATATGAAGAAGGACATGGCATCTGGATTAGAGGAAGACTCATTAACAACTTGTAATATGCAGACGACACAACCTTGCTTGCTGAAAGTGAAGAGGACTTGAAGCACTCACTGATGAAGATTAAAGACTACAATTTGCAGTATGAATTACACCTCAACATAAAGAAAATGAAAATTCTCACAACTGGACCAATAAGGAGCATCATGATAAATGGAGAAAAGACTAAAGTTGTCAAAGATTTCATATTACTTTGATCCATAATCAACACCCATGGAAACAGCAGTCAAGAAATCAGATACTGTGTTGCACTGGAAAATCCGCTGCAAAAGACCTCTTTAAAACACTAAAAAGCAGCTGAGGCTAATCTTGCACAGATACCAGTGATACAAAATAACCACAATCATTATAGAAGCAACAGAGAACAGA
The DNA here is from genome assembly GCF_000298275.1 of Orycteropus afer afer. Lineage (NCBI taxonomy): Eukaryota > Metazoa > Chordata > Mammalia > Tubulidentata > Orycteropodidae > Orycteropus > Orycteropus afer. The sequence continues at coordinate 1,746,807 of NW_006921677.1, forward strand.
TTTGGAGTCATCCCTCAGAGACAGCCAAACACCTTGGGAGAGAGAACCACCAGGCCTGTCAACTCAGGACCATAGTATTGGGAGACACCAGGCTCAATTGGCACAACATTACACATAAAAATCTTGTTCCACAACCTATTTTGGTGAATGGTGACTAGGCTTTTAAAAGATTTGAGTGGCCATCTAATGGTCTTCTCTTACCTGAAGTGAAGAAGAGTAAAGAAAATCAAGGGCATTTGGAAACAATCAGCCCTAGGATATGGTGGACCTCGAGACCAGATGAACTGGATGGTGCCCAACTACCAATGCCAACCACTTGGGAAGGGATCAAAACTGGAGATCCTGGATCGAGTGGGAAGAAAAATGTAGAACAGAATTAAAAAATACCATGATGACCAGAATTACTGGTGGGGCCCCCAAGAGTATGGCTCTGGGATATACTTTGGGCCTGGGATAGGACTCACTCTCAAGGACTGGCTTTCAGCCCAACAGTAGAAAGACTTACATGCAGAACACCCAACCCAGGGCGATGCACCCCCCTACTCTACAATGATAGACCCCTTGCAGCAATCAGCCATGGGGCACCAGAGGGACAGCATTCACATGGAGGGAAACCTGGATGGACAGGAGAGCATAACTAAGAAGGGCATGGGGGTGGGGGGAGTCACAGGGAAGGGAAAGGAGGAGAGTGGTTTAGAGCTGGGGATGGTAATAGGGGAGTGAAACCAAATATATACAAACTGTTGAATGTAAAACAAATTCTGCTCTGTAAATTTGCCTGCAAAGCAAAATAAATAAATAATAAAATGTTAAAAAGCAAAAATGTCTGTTAAAGACTAAGGTGCACCTAACCCAAGCCACGGTATTTCCAATAACCTCATATGCACGTGAAAGATAGACAATGAATAAGGAAGACCGAAGAAGAGTTGATGCTTTTGAGTTGGGGTGGTTGCAAAGAATACTGAAAGTACCGTGGACTGCCAGAATGAACAAATCTGTCCTGGAAGAAATGTAGCCATGATACTCCTTGCAAGTGAGTATGGCCAGACTTAATCTCACCTACTTTGGTCATTGTCAGAAGTACCATTACCTGGACAATAATATCATGCTTGGTAAAATGGAGGTAAGTTAATGAAAAAGGGGAAGCTCTCAATGAGATGGATTGACACAGTGGCTGCAACACTGGGCTCAGGTATAGCAAGGATTGTGAGGATGGGACATGACTTGGCAGTGTTTCATTCTGTTGTCCACCCAGTGGCTGTGAGTCAGGGCTGACTTGATGGCACCTAATAGCCAAGAGAACAACACAGGACTTCTCATAAGAAAGAAGAAGACAAATATAGGTTAGACAAATATAGCACAAAATTCAGATATCTAAAATCCACCTGGCATAATATTGTTTATTATTTTACTCAGAGCTAGTGGCGTGGTCTTAAGTTATTAGTCAGATGTAGAAGCAATCATAGCCAAAAGGATTAGGAATTTGAATTTGAATGTACTTACATTGTTCATTTGGTCCTTCACTCTATTTTCCCATCATAAAAACAAATAAATAAATCTGTAAATGATTATTAAGTGTCTCAGAATTTTATAGATATGTCACCTTCAAAACAATTTTAATAATTTTATGATAATTTAAACAATTAACAAAAATAAATTGTTCCAAAGAAGTTTTAATGAACTGCTTTCTTATGCAATTACTAATGGTTTGTTCCCTACAGCAACTCACTGGCTTACACATTTTTAACCAGATGCTAAAATGTGCAAGCAAACTCTTCACCTGCTCTCATTTTCCAAGTTAGGGGTGAATCAAATCACCCTGAGAATTGGGGTCAGCTGCTTTGCTGGGTATTTGAATCACAACAGAGATCTATCTGGTGTAAAGCAATTAAGTCTGACCAGTCATGATGGCCATTTAATGAGCTTCCTTGTGGCAGAAGGGAGTTCACTCTACCTGTCTCAAATAGGTTGTGATATGCCGTAAAGCTAACATATTAAATAATTTAAATGCTGAAATCTTTCAGCAGAAAGGCTTTCTTGCTGACTGTGTAGTACCTGACTATACTGTCATAAGCGGAGACAGTGGTTAGGAATCTGCCCACTGATTGGTTAACTAAGGGACAGGGAAATACAACACCAAAGATACAGGGAAAGAGTTAAACACTGGTTAAGAGTTGAGGGTTTGGAAGCTTGTACTTAACATCCATTTATAGGGCACAATGGACAGGTCCTGTCTCCTGTGTCAGGCACCTAGAAGGCACGGTCCTGAGATTGAATTAATGGAGAGAAAGAGGAAGTCCTCTAATTACACAAGAAATCACAGACTATGTTATTTAGCCAGCAAAGTCGGGTGGGTTCTGTAGATGGTAAATTAACCCAGTGGGGATTGGGGAAATAGTTCTGTGCGAAATAATTCTTTATTCAAGAGAATAATTGGAGATTGAAAAACCATCACGTATTGTATCTTGATTTGAAACTGTCACCTGATATGGAAAACCCCCTCCCTTCCTGCTCCCCTTTCCTAGGCCCTGTGTGTCTTTGCTCATCCAATTATGGGCTCACTGTGATGCCAGAAGCCAGGGACCCAGGACTGTTCCCAAACCACAAAGGTTGGGGCACAAACCCTGGGGCTGGAGCAGCCTGCCCTGATCTACATTGTCCATTCAAGTCATTAAAATGACTCCAGAAAAAGAAAAAGAAGATTTTTTATAACCTGGAGATAAAAGGACCGTCCACCTTGAAGGCAGAAACGTGAGCGTATGCTTCGAGGCAGCAGCCACTAGGAATTAAGAAGAGCACCTATTTTTACAGCGAAGACCTTTTTCAAGCCTTCCTTATCCACATCCACATTCCAAATATATCATTTAGAGAGAAAACACCAGACAAATGCACTGGAAGTTCACAAGTTATGAGGTAATTGCATTAGCACATAGAGAAAAGGGAAAGTATGCATGAAAGCCTGATTGGCATTTCTCTGTTTAAAAGGCATTATTTTCCAATACCTGAGCATGCCCAGAGGAGCTGTCTCTGAGCAGCTGTGAAACAGAACCTTTTTACTTCAGGGTTAGTGCAGGGAGCTCATTAGCACCAGCTCTACCCTCAGCTAAACAGCCTTGTTTGCATATTGAAGCAATAGAATGTGAAGGTGTTAAAAAGAAAGAATTGCTGCTGCTACTCCTGACTGACATGTCTATCTGGACTCTTGTGTTTACAAGAGAATAACGAAGCTGCCCCAAAGCCCCTACTGGGCCTGATTATTATGCAGAGACTTCTTAGATTATGTATAATTGATATCCTTTTTCCCTCCAGCTAACCAATGGCAGCTCTCAAGAGTAATGCTAATTCTCCTGCATCTTACCATCCAAGCAAACACTAGCAATTGCTATCTTTCTCTCTGCTTAATAATTTTTAAAGACTGAAAAAGTGACATTTACATTTTTTAGAAGCACAAATGACTGCATGATTGGTGTGGGTTTACTGCTTAATAACAATCATTGAATCAAATAGTTGAGATATGGTATTCAGGACTTGCTTAGCCTCTCAGAGAGACACAGAGAGAGAGGGATTGTGCTTGATAGAAATACACTGAACAACAGTCACTGTTTCTTTAAGGCAAAGTATTGCTTTTAATAATCACCCTTTGTTTGGGGCAGGGAAGGGGAGACTCGGGTTGCTCAGGTTAGTGAACTCTGCATTCTACTCCCATCTTGTATTTGAAACACTACAAACAAAGCCATGATTACTTGTACTTACTAAACACAGCCCTGCTTTACCATTGCCTCACATTGGGATGGTTCTTTGGTGGTTTCAGACTCAGAAGTTCAATGTCAGGGAAAAGGTGATAGATATGTGATCAACTAGGCAAAGGGGACATAGTTCAGTTGGGTTGCATGAGAGTTGCATCTCTAATCCTGGACTGTTGGCTGCTTAGAAGAGAGAAATGAAGGAAAGACAGACTGGTGGTTCAATGTCCTGTACTCGCCTCAGGAAGACCTCTCAATCTCCAGTTCAGCAAAATTCCCTAACCTCTTGTAAACTGAGATAGTGCATCACTTGGAGATTGTAGCATATCAGCTTAAACATGCCCACCAAAAGGTAATATGGCAATCAGTTCAGCTCAAAGGCAACCCAGCATAATAGTGGTGCCTACAGAAGAGGCCTGACAATATGCCCTCAGTCCAGACAGTTCCAGAAGCAGCCTTCAAGGCAACAAGGAAAGTCAGATTCACACTAGGGAGACTCATTCATTTTACAAATTTTATTCAACATCTATTAGGTGGGAGAAATTGTCCAGAAACTGAAGATACAATTGTGATCTATGTCAACAGGGTTTCTGCACCACTGAACTCACTGCCCAGTAAGGCAGTGAGTATTTACACAGTGAAGCAGACGATTATAACAAATTGTGCCAAAATAGGGGGTAGGGACTTTGAGAGCATATAATAGGAGATAAACTCTACATTTTGGGTAATTTTTGTACTCAGCTTCTGCTTCAAGGCAGAAGACCACTTTTGTGTCCAGAATAACCTGATCTCTGGACTCAGCCTGTAGGGAATGACATATGACCATGGGAGGAATGATGCTGTTCCAAATCTATTGTGGGTTCAGCCTAACCGTCCATCTCTACTGAGCAATGGAAGAAGGCTGTATCAAAACAAGTTTATCTATAATGGAAAATTATATACCTCCAAACAGGAGTATCCATACTGACTAGTGATAGATTTTACTTAAGTATTCCAAACTTATTTGCATTTCAGATGCTACCATTTCAAAAAATTACTATGTTATGAAGTGGACCTACCCATATGAAAAGAATGAAAGTGGGGTGCAAGGTGAGAGGATTCATGATGAAGAATGATTCTATTTTTTGTTTCTTTTTCTCCACTGGTAATTCTCAAAGGAGCTCAATTCAGCTCAATGATGTGGTAGAGGAAGAGCTAAAGTATTAGAAAAAAAAAAAAAAAGAAAAAGAAAATATAATAGTATTTTCATTCAAAATAACTTGGCCCACAATCTTTGTACTGGGTCATTAAAGCACCTCCAAATTTCTGATGCTTACTCAACATCTGAAATTTAAGAGCTACTTGGATCATTAATCTTCATCATTACACTAACTAATATGCTGCACCTTGAGGAAATAGCTAACACTCTGTGCTTTGAGTTGGGATATTAAGAAAACAGCCATTCCATAGTGCTGTGACTGCCCTGTTCCTAATGCAAAGACTTAGAACAACTAGGTCTACGGCTGGTGTTAGGGTGAGGCCAGGGTGGGAGTAGGGCTCTTTGTAATTGCAAGGAGAACCAGGTCAAACTTGGCCTAGGTTTCTGGAGTAGATGCACATTCCTTTTCCAGGAGTCCCTTTAGGGAGGGAAGAAAAAAGGAGAAGCCTCAAGCCCACGAGTTGCTTAGTTGTCAGTTTTATCCAACTCTTTAACATCCCCAAAGTTTCCTCTTCCCCTCCAACCCAGCAAATAAAACTACAGAGTACTTAAAATATCAGCGAAGATGGAAAATTAAGCCTTTGAGAAAACAACTCAGGTGTGCGTTTCAGTATTTGTCACTGGTCTCCTTTTTCAGGCTTCCGGTTGGTAACAGTAATTTGATTCCATGAACATGTTGTTATTGCTGTTAGCTGTCTTAGAGTCAGCCCCGGACTCATGGTGACCCCATATACAATGGTATGAGATGCTACCCAGTCCATGAACATAGAAACCTGCACTGTGTCCCTGCATTTTAAATATTCCTCTCTTCAAATGAACTTCTTCAGGACTGTGGTCAATAGACATTCCATTATGTGCCTTTTATTTTAAAATTGGTTTACTTTATTTATTTATTTTCTTAGATTTTCTTCCAGATCTGTTCGCTCCAGATATCTTCAAAAACAAGACAGATTATGCCTGCTAAATTACAAAAATATTCTAATAACCAGATCAATGCAAGCTTCTGTCTGGTCCCTGTCTCCAATGTGTTGTACCAACAAGAATATCAAAGCCCTTCTCTTTTCATTACTATGTCTAACAAAATATCCTGGTCGGGTTTAGACTAATCAGTATGTGCAGGGCTTACAGTCATTTTGGAATCTCTCCATAGTGGCTCTTCTCAAGAAATATCATCTCTAGAAAGGAAAGGAAGGGAATGATTACCTCTATTTTAATCAAATAGAAGAGGTATGGCCCATTACCTTTAATCATCGTGCAAATTGCCCAGCTTGGAGAGTTTCTTTTAGGAACAAAGAAATGAATAGACAGGTGGACCCTACTCTACCTGATATGGCAAACACAAAGAAAAGCAGCCAGGGGTTTTAAGAGCCACACTTGCATGTTTGCACCACCAGAACTGTTCCAGACAGGAGTTATCTGCAGTGTGCCAGAGCTACCAATATTGAAACAGACAAAGCCCTTGCTCCACAGATATGCCCAGCCTGCTGGGGAAGAGAGATTTACAAAGAACAAACAAAAGAGTCGGGTAAATGATGCATAGGAGGTTAACACATTCAGCTGTTAACCAAAAGGTTAGAAGTTCTGATTCACCCAGAGACACCTCAGAAGAAAGGCCTGGAGGTCTACTTCAAAAAAATCAGCCACTGGAAATGCTATAAAGCACAGTTCTACTCTGACATGCATGGGGTTGCCATGAGATGGAGTCATGCTGGCAACTGGTTTAAACAATACCTGGAGAGGAGCTCAACAGCAATATGCAGTCCGAGGAAGAGGAAACTGACATTCATCAGAGATCCAGGATGGTTTCATAGAGATGAGAAATGAGTTAGATTATGAACTGGCCTTGAAATAGGAGTTTGCTGCAGAAAAGAGGGAGAAGACAGCCCAAGCAGAGAGAATTACCTATCAAATGGTAAAGAAACATTAAAGAATATCTTATTTTAGGGAATATTTTAGAGAAAACAGAATGGGTAGCGTAAAGCTGGATAGGGAGTAGTAAGATACAGGTCCTCCCATAGCAAGTTGGCCATTATAGAAACTCCTTCAGGAAAATTAGTAGATGTTCCAATGATAGATGATTATTGGAGATGTATCTGAAAGAGAACCTGCTAGAATTCAGAGAAGCCGTCAGTGAAGCTTCACTTACCCAAAGGCTGATTATCTGGTGTATTAGTTTCCTAGGACTGTTGTTGTTGTTGTTGTTTGCTGTCGAGTCAGCCCCGACTCATAGCGACCCCTCCTTGGGTTTCCGAGGCAGTATCACTATGGAAGTAGGATTGCCCAACCTTCCTTCCGAGGACTGGTGTACCACAAATCAAGAGGCTTAAAACAACAGATATTTATTCTTTCACAGATCTAGAGACCAGAAGTCTCAAATTAATATATATTAAAAAAAAAAAAAAAAAAAAAACTCACTGCCATCAAGTCAATTCTGACTCATAGTGATCCCCATTGGGTTTCCAAGGTGGTAAATCTTTGACAATATGCTTTTAATATACTTCTTTATTGCCCAGTCTTTCTTCCACAGAGTGGCTGGTGGGTTTGAACTGCCAACCTTCTTGTTAGGAGTTAAATGTCTTAGGCAATATGCCACCAGAGCTCCTTAAAATCAATACATGGGCAAATTTAATCCCAGCTTTGAGGTAGAATCTGTTCCATGCCTTTTTGGTGCTTGCTGGCAACCGTTGGTATTCCTTGGCTTGTAGATTGATTCACTCCAATCTCTGCCTTGTCGTCACATGGCATTTTCCCAGTAACCTCTGTGTCTTCATATGGCCTGCATAAGGCCATTATAAATCATTGAATGTAAAGCCCACTCTACTCCCATATGACTCATCTTAACTAATAATATTTGCACAGACCTTATTTTTGAATAAGGTCTTATTTTGAGGTTCCAGGTAAACATATTTCGGAGGGAAACTATTCATGGTACAAGTGGTTAACACTCTTGGCTGCTAACCAAAAGGTTGCTGGTTCGAATATTCCCAGAGGCACCTAAGAAGAAAGTCATGGCAATCTACTTCTGAAAATTTAGCCACTGAAAACCCTACAAAGCATAGTTCTACTCTAACACACATGAAGTTTCCATAAGTTGAAATCAGCTTGTCGGCAACTGATTTTTTGTTCAGCACAGTACACATGGTAACCTCAACTCTTTAAAATATGATCAAGAACTGGAAAGACTTCTGAGTAATTATATGAGTTTCCCCAAAGCTGCTTGCCAAAAGCTCTTGCATGTTCATAAGATAGTGCCTCAAACTCTTTCTTAGTGTCTATTTGTGCTTACATTGAAGATAATTCTAATCAGATGGACTGTTGTAACTGATTTAAAGAAATAAATGGAAGGAATAGGAAAGGCTGTTAAATTGAAATTGACAATATTAATAAATAATCTTTAAACCTGAGGAAAAAAAAAACTCAAACATTGAAAAGCTTAGTGATATGAGCACAGTGAATCTCAATTTTCATGACAGATGATTATCCATTTTAAGATTTTGGAGCAGAAAGGTAATATGTTTCAGTAACAAAATCTGGATAAATCATTTGAAAATATTTCCTTACTTTCATAGTGGTGCTGATGAAAAGGTTGTATGTGCCATTAAAATAATTACCAAAGTATGACCAAGTCTAAGCTGCAAAAATTCAAAAATTGGATTTCTAAGAAACTGCATATTATCAAGCAGTGCTATAAAAACAGTTGTTTCAATCAGTGTTCTTCAACCAGGGCTTCCCAGGGGACATTTGAGCATTTGACTGCTAATCAGATGGTTGGCAGTTCAAATCCACCAGACACTTCACCTTGTAAAGATTTCCTTCTGTAAAGATTTACCACCTCAGAAACCCAAAGGGGGTCACTATGAGTTGGAATAGATTCAATGGCACTGAGTTTGGTTTGGAGTTTTAGAGATATTTTCAGTTGTCACAATCAGAGGGGTAGGGATTACTACTGGCATTGAGTGAGTAGAGGCCAGGGAAGCTGATAAATATTCCTCAACGCGTAGGATAGTACTGACAACAAAGAATTTTTCCAGCCAAAAAGCTTAAGAGTGCCAATGTTGGAAAATCCTAGTTTAAATGGAAGAAATTGTGCTCAGGTCTTAACACTTTCATTTTACAATATCAATTTTATTTTTTTCCTTAGAGGAGTTTCAACAATAAAGTGAACTAATAGTTATCAAACTAATCCACCACCCATTTGTCAGTATGTGGTATTGTGGTGACTTGAATGTTACCATAATGCTGGAAGTGCTGCCACCAGTATTTCAAATACCAGCAGGATTACCCACCCATGGTAGATAGGATTCACTGGTGTGTTCAGGCTCAGACAGACTAGGAAAAAAGGCCTGGTGATCTCTTTCCAAAAATTAGCTAGCAAAAATCGTGTTTTTGTTGTTGTTATGTGTCATCAAGTTGGCTCCAACTCATAGCGACCTTATGTGCAACAGAACGAAACACTGCCCAGTCCTGCATCATCATCACAAGTCTTGCTATACTTGAGCCCATCATTTCAGCCACTGTGTCAATCCACCTCATTGAGGGCCTTCCCCTTTTTCTTTGACACCGCACTTACATGATATCCTTCTCCAGGGAATGGTCTCTTCTGACAACATGACCAGTAGTCACCAAAGCATTCTTGCTTCCAAGGAGCATTCTGGCTGCACTTCTTCCAGGACAGATTTATTCATTCTTTTGGCAGTCCATGGTACTTGGCCAACACCACAGCTCAAAAACATCAACTCTTCTTCTTTCTTCCTTATTCATTGTCCAGCTCTCACATGCACATGAGGCAATTGAATATACCATGGCTTGGGTTAGGTGCACCCTATTCTCAAAGAGGCACCTTTGCTCTTCAGCACTTCAAAGAGGTCTTTTGCAACAGATTTGTCAAGTGCGATATATCATCTGGTATCTTGACTGCTGCTTCCATGGGTGTTGATTGTGGAGCCAAGTAATATGAAATCTTTGACAACTTTTATCTTTTCCCCATTTATCGTGATGTCGCTTATTGGTCCAGTTGTGAGGATTTTTGTTTTCTTTATGTTGAGACGTAATCCATACTGTAGACTGTAGTCTTTAATCTTCATCAGTAAGTGCTTCAAATCATTCTAACTTTTAGCAAGAAAAGTTGTGTTGTCTGCATATCGCAGGTTGTTAATGAGTCTTCCTCCAATC